>NC_073304.1:182325975-182637875 GCF_027595985.1 Sorex araneus
CCTCTATTCCTACCCACACGCAAAAAAAACCCACAATGATTTCTTTGGGTGTTCATTAATATTTTTAAGTATTTTATACTTATCCCAACCAAGAGCTTATATACATTTTTAGTGGCACATAATTTCAGATATCTTACAATTTTTAGAATCAGCATCTTATTTTCTTTCTTTCTTTCTTTTTTTTTTTTTTTTTTTTTGCTTTTTTGGTCACACCCAGCGATGCACAGGAGTTAGCCTGGCTCTGCACTCAGGAATTACTCCTGGCGGTGCTTGGGGGACCATGGGATGCTGGGATTCGAACCCAGGTTGGCCGCATGCAAGGCAAACGCCCTGCTCACTGTGCTATCACTCCAGCCCCATCAGCATCTTATTTTCTATAAAAAGTTTATTTTTTAGCTGATATGCTGAATTTTTTTTAATTTGGCATTTTAACACTATTGAATCTTCTCATCCATAAACATTATAAGCCATTTAAGTATTCTTTTATTTCACTCAGTAATCTTCTGTAACTTATTTTTTAATTTTTGGGGGTCAAATCTGACAATGCTTAGTGATTACTCCTGACTCTCCACTCAGGAATCATTCCTGGTGGGATTCAGGGGACCATATGGGTTGCTGGGAATCGAACCCAGGTCAGCGTAGTGCAAGGCAAATACCCTACCTGCTGTACTATCCTCAAGTCCCATGTTCTGCAACTTTTGAATGTATAAATTTCAAATCTTTTGTCAGATTTATCCCTAGACACTTAATGTTTCAATCTACTGAAAATAATATTAAGTATTTCATGAGATTGTTCATCTGTGGGTTTTTACTTAATATATAAAGCCAAATTATATATTTCATTATATATAAATATATATTTATAGCATATAAATATATATTTATAAAATGAAATATTATATATTTCATTTCATTCCATTTTTCATATTGATCTTGTATGCAATCTTGGTAAACACATTTATTAGCATAGATACTTTTTCTTTATATGTAGATTCCATACATTTTTCTACATGTAGTAATTTGTGGATTAGGACAGTTTCATCTTTTCCTGTCCAATCTAATACTGTTTGTTCTGACTCACTGCAGCTGCTAGGACAGTTTTTTTTTTCTTTTTTTTGGGGGGGGGTCACACAGGGGTTACTCCTGGCTCTGCACTCAAGAATTACCCTTGGCAGTGCTCAGGGGACCATATGGGATGCTGGGATTCGAACCCGGGTCGGCCGCGTGCAAGGCAAACGCCCTACCTGCTGTCGCTCCAGCCCCTGCTAGGACAGTTTTGAACAGAAGTGGTGAGTAACCATTTTGTCTTCCTCCTATTTTTCAGCAATAAAGTCAAGAAAGAAAGAAACAAGTATCAAATGATGTTGGTCCAAAACAAATACAAATAGGATGTAGTTGAGCCCAGCCCCTGCATAATCGTGTAAAGTCTAAGTGAATTAAAGACTCTTTTATGTGCAATATCAGCCGTAGATTTTTCGTGAATGTCTGGCATCAAGTTGAAGGATTCCCCCTTCTATTCTTTTTTTTTTCTTTTTGGGTCACACCCAGTGATGCGCAGGAGTTTACTCAGGAATTATTCCTGGCGGTGCTTGGGGGACCATATGGGATGCTGGGAATCAAACCTGGGTCGGCCGTATGCAAGGCAAACTCCCTACTCGCTGTGCTATAACCCCAGCCCCACCCCCCCCATTCTTGACTTGCTGGTATTAGTTATTTTTTAATCATAGCTTAGGTGAGCGGACCCCACGTGTGTTGACACTGGTGCTGCTGAGACGCAGAATCCCCACAGCCCACAGGTGGCACGGAAACCGTCCCAGCCCATCTGTGTTCTCCCCGTGTGCTGCTGTGTCTCCGTGTGCTGCTGGGTCATTGAATGTGCCTGGTTCCAATGCTGTCTGCCTGCTCTTTCCTCCCGGGGCAGCTGACTCTCTCCTTGTGCCTGGCGAGGCCCTGGCTCACAGGCTCGGCGCATGGAGGCACATCACCCTGTTTGACTCCAAGACCTGCAGCCAGCCATCCCCACTGTCCTGCAGAGCCCGTTCTGGACTGTCCCCTCCTGTGGAGCCTGAGTGGGCCGATGCCTGAGTCTGGGCAACAAGGTCCTCCTTTTCGCTGACAGAAGTTAAGAGAGTGTGGGGAGAGGGCACCCATCTCGGGGACCTGCTGAGGCTTTACAGCCCTGTGAGGGACTTTACGATGCACGCTGATTGTTTCATGTAGCCTCATAAAGCAGGCCGACCGTGGCGGAGGCGGTGACATCACCAGCCTCCCCGCAGAGGGCCTCCAAGGGCTCACGCAGGCAGGCCGGGTTTCCGGATGTCGGGATGCTCCATCGGTCGTAGGTGTGGAGGGAAGGGGAGCCCAGCGCCACCTTGCTGCGTGCCATTCTGGTAGGGAGGCATGACTCATGCCCCAGCAGAACCCTGGACGTCCAGGGCAGGCGTGCTGGGCTCGGGCAGGGAGCCAGGAAACTAGTTAACACATTTCTTGGATAGCTGGCAAAGTGCCGGCATGCAGCAACGCCCTCAGCGGACCAGCTCTGCTTACACAAGCCTTGTCCCCACCCCACGCCACCTGAGGAGGAGGGCCTCATCCATTCCTGATTTATAACTAGCTGGAGTGCGGGGGAGGGCCCGGCTCCTGGGCGCAGGCCGCCGGCGGGGTCACATCCACAAATGCCTCGGAAGCGCAAGGCTGCCTGCACCCTGCTCTTGGTATTCCTGGGTCTGGCTGGGCCGGGGGGCGCCGTGACCAGAACCTACCACCTGGGCATTGTGGAAGAGTACTGGGACTACGTGCCCCAAGGCAAGAATGTCATCACGGGGAAGAGTTTCGCAGAAGACAAGTGAGTGAACCTGGGGACCCCTCGGTGTCAGCTGAGACTTCCTTTCCGCTCTGGGTGATGGGAAAGGGGACCCCAGGGTGGTTCCATCGGGTACACTGTCGGCCTGGAGTATGGCAAGGGCTGGCGTGCCGGGGCAGAGTCATGGAGACCATTGGGCATGTGGACAGAGATAGACCTCTGAAGGGCAGTTCCCACACACATGGGGGCCTGGGGCGTGTGTGTTCTTGCCTGCAGAGGGAAGGTTCCACACACAGAGACACTCCTGCCAGAGTCGGGCTGGTGCAAGGTGGGGAGCGGGGAACTCGGCTTTTCTCTCAGAGCTGATATGTGGCAGCCGGAGAGTTGAGTTCTGATTTTATTTTGCAGTGTTTCAAAGGCGGGGATCTTAAAATAGATTGTGTGGTATATTTTGCGTCTCTTGGACTCACTTAGGAAAGGCATTCTCAGTGGTGAGGGGTCCATTGGAGCCTCCCCTTGCCCATCAGGTGCAGGATGTCAGGAGCTGAGGACCTCAACTCTGAGTGTGCAGAGAATTGGCCCCTTCCTTCCCACAGAGGCACTGAGCCTTGGGTGTCCCCAGAGTCCCCTTAGTCGCCAGCTCATGGCTTCGTACGTATGACCTCATTCCAGATGCCCTTAGAGCATCTTCCGTGGTGCTCTGAAGCCTCTGGGGAGCTGAGGTGACAGCTGCTCTTTGTCCACCCCCTCCTTTCTGGGCCATACCCAGTGATGCTTAGATGTCACTCCTGGCTCAATGCTCAGGTGTCACTCCCGGCCATGCATGGGCCACATATGAGATGCTGAGGCTTGAACCCCGATCAGCCACGTGCAAGGCGAGTGCCCTCCCTGCTGTCCAGTCTATCATGGCTTCCTCCCCACTGGGTCAGCCTTTGCTCCAGCATCAGCTCGGGGCCAGTGGGGAGCCTGGGCTCTCAGCACACAGGGGCACAGTCTCCGTCTGTCTGTCAGCCGGCTGCCAGGTGCTCTTTCTCATCTGTGCCGGGGAAACTCACGGCCAGGGGCTGTTTCCAAGAAAACACAGAGCTTTCTCCTGCCACTGGTGGCATCTTCATAGTGACAGTGGCCCCAGGCCCGAAAGGCAGGTTCCTGCCCTGGCTTGGAGCCCCCTGAGAGGAGGGCTGATCTCCCTTGGTCCCACAGGGGTGGGGTCCTGGAGCTCCCCCAACGGCCCCTCGGAGCTGGGTGTTAGCAGGAGCCTGGGAACCCCCAAGGCAGTGCTGGCTTTGGGTTTCACTCTCCCCCATCTCCCAGACAGGCTAGGAACTCTGACAGGCAGTGCCTGAGGTCCACAGAAGAAGTCCCCAACTTCCAGGGCCAGCAGTTTTCACCACAACCTGCTCTTTTAGCAAAGGTCATTCTCTCCCACCAGAGGAAAACCAGCTCTGAGGGTAAACAAGGATCCCGGTAAAAAACATTCTGGAAAGTGCCTGCCTTGTCCCTCACCCTAGGGAGATGGTAGTCAGTGACCCAGCCAGTTACATGGGATCACTTCAAAGCCAAGCACCCTTTGTGCTCTTAAGTGCGGGATGAATCTTCCATGGAGACAGAGTTACAGATCCAGGAGTTGTGGACAAGATCATGCCTGGGTTTCCATGACAGAAGATCTTGGACAGCAGCAGCGGCAAACGCTGACTCAGGGAGATGATGGGGATGGCCACAGTCTGTGAGGCAGCTGCCCAGCTGTCCTGAACACCACCAGGTTCGGGAGACTGCCTAGGCTGGGCACCAGGGATACCCCCAGCTCGAGTCTGTGTGAAAGGCATGGAAAGGGCAGGGGAGCATTGGCGTGCGGGGCACGTAGGGTGCAGTCCTGGCCACACACCGAAGCTGCCTGTCCAATCTCAGTCCTGCCGAGGTACAGAGACTGGGCCGGGCTGCACCGGGCAGAGCTGTGGCTGCTGCTGTGTCCCAGCGGCCCAGGGGAGGGCAAGTGCCGTGAGGGAGCGTGCCCCCACACCACTCAGCCCGGGGCACTGCCCCTGGCCTCCACTGTGCCCAGCCATCCTGCTGGCTCCAGCTCCTGTGCCACGATGCACTTGCTTCCTTGCTGAGGACCATGCTGAGAACGAAGACAGAAGCGGGGAATTCCGAATCCAGAGCGGGCGAGACTGTGCTCGCCATGAGGAGCCCAGCAGCCCCATCTCTGCAGCAGAGTCCAGCAGAGAAAACACACGGACGAGGCCTTTGTCACCTCCAGCGGGGAGCCGCAGGCCCCCACCTGCAGGACCGGCAGGTTTGCGGGCCCTTCCACTGCACCCACCTCCCTCGGCTAGTGACTCTGCTCTTCATGAAGTTCTTGGGCCCAGGAGGGCTGCTGGAGCACCTACCTCATTGCCTCTGTTCCAGGAACAGAGGGTAGGGAAGTGGCCTGGAGGCTCTTCTGGAAATGCTCTCGGTCCTCAGAGCTGTGAGGCCGGCTTAGAAACAGTTCTCATCTGGGTTTGGCTCGGGGCCTTTCTTTCACAGCTCCTGTTATTCTCCCTTCCCTGCCCCCTTCTGGGGAGTGTCTGAAGGCCGGTGAGCCAAAGCACCGCCACCCTTCCCCCCAACACACACACACACCAGCTCCTTCTCTGCCCCGGCCCTGTGAGGCAGCAGAGGGGACACAGGCCAGCTCCTGGTCAGGGCACTGGGAGACCAAACTGGCCCCCAGCCCGGTGAGCCCAATAATGGCCTGACAGTCCAGTGCTTGCTGGGCAGTTGTGGGGTTCTGGTCACTCTCTGGATGTCATGACATCTCCAGTGAAGAAGCAGGTTGTCCTGGGGGCCGCCCCTCTCAGCCCGGTCTGATTACGGACCCCCGGGGCACTCAGGGGCCCACAGCTAGGCAAGCGCCTCCCCTCAGAGCTGCAGTCAGCACAGGCATCACCAACTCAGGGTACTGGGAAGTCCCTGGCCAAAGGCTCTGCACCCCAAGAGGCATCTACAGAAGGAGCGAAGGATCTTTCCCCCCTCCCCGGGCTGGCACGGCAGGACGCGCCTACCTCCTCCGCCCTGTCCACCCAGCATCTCCAGGTGCGGGGCAGCGTCCCTCCTTGGGCTGCTGCGGCCCACACCCCAGGCGAGCTCACGGCAGCTGAGGGGCAGACGCGGGAGAAGGAAGAGCGACTCTAGGTGGGGCTGGTGCCAGTGCGAGCAGGAGTGCCCGGCTGGTTGGAAAACCATTAATTCGTCCTGCGGGCGTGGCCGCTCAGGTTGCATCAGGATCACTCACCCTCTCCACCCTCTCCCTGCCCACCGGTACAGCCCATCCACTCCTGTCCCCCCACCCCCGGCCACACACCATCCCTCGGCGCGTGTTCTGGCACCATGCCCCAGGACACTGAACCCCCGTGCCACCGCTGCTCCCCGGAGCAATGGTGAGAGCAACCGGGGCTGGGCTGCTGGTCTCACAGCACCCCTGCAGGGACCCGAGCCAGGCAGGACACCCCCCCCCCGCCCCAGTGGCTCAGCCCTATGCTGGGTGGACAAAAGAATGACATGCAGGGCCCCTCCCCAGTGCCCCCTCCTTCGTCCGCCCTGTCTCCTGTCCCTTCCTTGTATGGAAAGGGACAGCTGTGCTGGGCCAACAGGCTGCCTCCCTGGGCTCCTGGCCTCAGGCCCCATCTCCTCTGGGCACCTGGAGGCAGGAAATGGGTGTCCTGCCACAGCCATGGAATGACCTGTGCCCACCCACTTACAGCCCATTTGCCAAACTGCTCCCCCTTCCCAGCCATAAAATCACTTTATTCTCCCACTCCCCTTCCCCATGCACAGTGGGGCCCCCCAGTGCTAGGCAGAGCCTCTTCCTCATTCTCACACTTCAGCTGCTGATGCTCCGGCTGTCTCACCTGTAGTTCAGGCATTGAGAGGATTTCTTTTCTGATTTATTTATTTAATCACTGTGAAATACAGTTATAAAGCTTTCATGATTGAGTTTCAGTCATACAATGATTGAACACCCATCCCTCCACCAGTGCACATTTTCCACCACCAATGTCCCCAATATCCCACCCCCACTTCCCAATCCTCCCCCTGCCTCTATGACAGACAGTTTTCCCCATACTCTCTCTCTACTTTTGGGCATCATGGTTTGCAATACAGATACTGAGAGACTATCACGTTTGGTCCTTTATCTACTTTCAGCACACATCTCCCATCCCCTGCGATCCCTCCAACCACCATTGACTTAGTGGTCCCCTCTCTATCCCAGCTGCCTTCTCCCCAAGCTCATGAGACAGGCTTCCAACTACAGAGCAATGCTCCTGGCCCTTGTGTCTACTGTCCTTGGACGTCAGTCTCATGTTATTTTATATCCCACAAATGAGTGCAGTCACTCTGTCCTTCTCTTCCCAACTCATTTCACTCAGCATGAGACTCCATGTCTGTCCACTTAGAAGCAAATTTCATTGCTTCATCTTTCTAACAGCTGCATAGTATTCCATTGTGAGAGGCTTTCTGCTGACCTGTTCCAGAAAATGTCCAGGGAGCCCCTTAGGAGCAGCACCCAGCAGTGGGTAAAGGGTGCAGCTCCGGGGAAAGGGCTGTGGCCCCCTCAGAGAGGGATGCACCCAGGACCTCCTGTCTAGCTCAGCTTTAAGACCCTGTTTGCTGCCTCCATCCTTGCGCCTGCTGCTCTCCTACCAGACCGCCAACCCCAGCATCTCTTGGGACCCTCAGCCTGGGCCCAGGATCCCTGCCCAGCAGACTGATGCTCTGCTGAGTGCTCACGAGTGTGGAGCCTCTTCACTGCCGGTGGAGATGGCAGGGACCAGGGCACGTGGGGGACACTGGCCAGTCGTGCAGGCCACGGTCCTGCTTCCTCCTGGCCTCCCCGTGCCTGCGACTGTCCCCTCCCATCCCCTCTCACTCTCAGGCTCGCCACCTTGTTCCTGGAGCGAGGCCCAAACAGGATCGGCGGCCTGTACAAGAAGGCGGTGTACAGGCGCTACACGGACAACACCTACTCCACCGAGATCCCCAAGCCCGCCTGGCTCGGCTTCCTGGGCCCCATCCTGAGGGCCGAGGTGGGGGACGTGCTCGTCATCCACCTCAAGAACTTTGCCTCCCGGCCCTATTCTCTGCACCCGCACGGCGTCTTCTACAACAAGGACTCAGAAGGTAACTGCCATGGATGCTAGCTACTGTTGATGTCGGTGTCCGAGGGCTGCTGTGACCTCGGAGTCCAGTGGCTGCCGTGAATGCTGTGTAGACCTCGGGGTCCAGGGGCCACTGTGGACGCAGTGCTAGTCCTCAGGGTCTGGGCACCGCTGTGGACACAGTACTGGCCCTGGGAGCCTGGGCACTGCCGTGAACGCTGTGCTGGCTCTCAGAACCAGGGGGCTTCCATGGATGCTGTGTAGCCCTCAGAGCCAGCCCCCTGAAGCTCCTTCCCCTGCACCTGGGCCCGCTCCTCCCGGCCTCTTGCTCTCTCCCCTTCCTTCCGCCTGCTGAGTGGGGTCAGGCGCATTCAGGTGGCCTGGCCTTGGCACAAGGGCTGCACTCCTCCTGCTGGCTGAGACCTGGGCACCAGCCCCTGTGGGCATGCCCCAGGGTGCTGGGTTCCTTTGTGCTCCTTCATAGGCGAGAGGAGTGATGCCCTCCCCACCCCCCGCTGCCACAGCCACCACAGGGGCGAGGCCACGACTGCCAGTCCCCAGTGCCCTGGTGTCTTCCCAGGCTGGCTCTGTCTGTGCTCACAGAGACAGGGAAGTTTCCTGGACTGTCACCCGGGGGCTGTGGCTTAGAGGTGCATAGGCCTCTGGGTTCCTGTGGCCGATCTGGGTTCCATCCCCGGCATCCCATAGGGACCCCCAAGCACTGCCAGGAGTGATTCCTGAGTGCAGAGTTAGGAGGACCCCTGAGCACTGCTGGGTGTGGCCCCCAAACAAAAACAAAACAAAAGTCCTTGTGTTCTGAGATCTGCCTTGTCTGCTGCCAAAAACTGGCTTTATGGAGCTGACTCTCGCCTTGGCCTGCCAGCTGCTCTTGCTTCCACCTGGCGGGTCTGTGACTGCACCTGAGTCTGGCGCCAGCTGCGGAATCACCGAGTCTGTGCCAGATCCACAGCCTATGTATATCGACTTTCCTGCACTCAGGGGCATTTCTGATTGGTTTGATTTAACGGGTCATTTTGCTAATTAATTTCTAAATGCTTCTGTCTTTAGTTCCTCTTTGGTTCAAACATTTTTTAGTATGATGGTTACTATTTCTGTTGATTTCTGAACTATGCATTTTTTTTTGCTTTTTGGGTCACATCTGTTAATGCTCAGGGGTTATTCCTGGATCTGCACTCAGAAGTGACTCCTGGCAGTGCTCAGGGGACCATATGGATGCCGGGGATCGAATCTAGGTTGGCTGCATGCAAGGCATGCAAGTACCCGCTGTACTATCACTCTGGCCCCAAACTATGCATTTTTGAGTTGTTTTCTTATTGCTTGACCAGGGATTATAATAGACATTTCAGTCGGACACTTTTTTTTACCAATTTAGTTTTGGTCACAAATAGAGAAAATGTTTTCTTTTTAATCTCAGTGAGATACAGTTACAAATTTGTTCATGATTGGGTTTCAGTCACATACTATTACAACACCCATCCCTTCACCAGTGCACATTTCCCACTACCAATGTCCCCAGTTTCCCTCCCACCCCCACCCCCACTTAACCTCCGTGACAGACACTATCTCTCTCTCTGTTTCTCTCTCTTCCTCTCTGTCTCCCTCTCTCTTTTCTTCTCTCTCTGTTTCTTTCTGTTGCTCTTCCTCCCTCTCTTCCTCCCTCCCCCTCCCTCCATCCCTCCCTCCCTCCCTCCCTCCCTCCCTCCCTCTCTCACTCTCTCTCTCTCTCTCAGTCTCTCTCTTTCTCCCCCTCCTTTTGGGCCTTATGGTGTGCAATATAGGTACTGAAAGATTATCAGATGTATCCCTTTACCTACTTTCAACACTCAGTTCCTGCCCAAAGTAATAATTTCCAACTATTATTGTCATACTGGTCCCTTTTTAAAATAGAGAAGCTTTGCCCTGCTCTTTCCCTCTTTTATTGCTTTTTTTTTTTTTACTGTGGAAGTATTTGTTGCATGTCTCATAAAAGTCGAACAAAATGAGGTCATACTTCAGACTTTATTTTATGACTCTAAGGAATTTTTTGTAAGAGAAGGAAGGTGTGCTTGTACAGCCCTGACAGGGATGGGCCATTCCCAGCCATCACTGAGTGTCCTGGAGGCTGCCAAGACTCGCTCCACCTTTGCCCGTCTCAGTCTCTGCAGCGAGCTTCGTTTCCGAAGCTTTTCTGCTGGGGCTGGTGATCCTGGTTTGCACAGGGCTGTCCGTCTCCCTGAGGGAGTGGGTTCTAAAGCGAGCAATGCAGGGGGGCTCAGTGTTGCCGAAAGACTGGGCCAGGCCTGTACACGCCTGGTGGACGCGTTCCTGCTTCTTTGCTGAAGTGTCTGGACCATGGACAGGCCTGCATGGGGGCCTTCCTGTGGGACTTGGGACCTGGGCTCAGGAGGGGAGGCAGTGAGTGCCGTGGAGACGGGTCCTGATGGGGAGAGGGGCCACGTGTATGATTCTGAGCCGGAAACACTGTGTGGGCTTGGGAAGCGGGGAGGGAGGAGGCCGAGGTGGCCAAGCAAGGGAGCCCGTGCTGGAGAGCGGCAGGCTGGGAAAGCCTCTGTGAAAGATCAGCGCAGAGGCCCAGGCCTTGCCCTCCAGACTCTGGCTGGCCTGCAGACTGCCAGTGCTGGGGCAGGAGGCCTGTCCTGCTCCCTCCCACTGCACCGGCCAGGCTTCTCCCCTTCTGGAGTCTGTCAGGGGCTCAGCGCCATGGGGAGTGTGCCCTGCTCAGAGGAGGGTGCTTTGTGCCCCTGAGTGCCCTCTGTGGGCTGTGTCCCTGAGTGACCCTGAGTACCTGCAAGGGGCTGTGCCCCTGGATGTCCCTGAGTGCCCGCCATGGACTGTGCCCCTTAGTGCTCACTGTGAGTTATGTCCTTTAGTGTCACTGTGGGCTGTGCCCCCAAGTGCCTGCACTGGGTTCTGTGCCCCAGGGCGCCAAGCCTGGGCTCCGACTCTCCCTCCAGAGCACGTCATCCTGCTGTTCACTGTCGTCTGCTTTCTCGGAAGGAGCCTTGTACCCAGATGGGACATCCGGGCGGAACAAGAATGACGACATGGTTCCTCCTGGTGCCAACTACACGTACGTGTGGCCGGTGCGAGAGGAGTACGCGCCTGCCCCAGCTGACGCCAACTGCCTGACCTGGGTGTACCACTCCCACATCGACGCCCCCAAGGACATATGCTCTGGGCTCATCGGCCCCCTGCTGGTCTGCAAGGAAGGTGGGTGCCCGCCGCACCCCAGGTACTTCTGTGGAGTTTCACGGGACCAGAGGGGGTGGCCTCCTTTCCTCCCATGCCCACAGGTCCCGTGCCCACAATTGTTAGGGGCAGTTGCTTTTTCTGCTTGTTTGTCTGGGGGACGCAGCCTGCGGTGCTCAGGGCTGACTACTGCCCCTGCACTCAGGGCTGACTCCTGGCAGGCTTGGGGACAACACGGGTTTCAGGGATTGAACCAGGGTTGGCTGTGTGCGAGTAAAGGCCTGACCTGCTGTACCATCTCTCCAGCCCCTAGCAAGGGGGATGGTATATCTGTGGGAGTCAGTGGGGGAGTCTTGCAGGACCCCCCAGGTCAGGCTCTGCCCACCTCCCTGCCCCAGAGGCCCACAGAGTAGCAGGGCCCACCAGATGGCCTGGGACCCGCACCTTCCTTCCCTCCCCTTCCCTTCCTCCCCCAGAAAGTAAGAGCTGGGGTACAGGTTTGCATGTGCCAGATCTGGGTCTGCTCCCACACCACTGGGTGGGTCTGGGGTTCCCAGAACCCTCAGGCCCAAGCTCGGGGCCACCAGCCTGGTGGACAGAGTATTGCTGGACATGGCCCCAGGCCCTCGGAGCACCACCTGGGAGGGGCCCCCCTCTCAAAAGTAAAAGAAAATGAAGTTGCAGCATCTCCTCCCCATAGCATTCGTGCCACACTCAGACCCATGCAGGAACAGGACCAATGCCAGGACCATGCTGCCCCTCACGTGACCACAGTGCAGAGAGAGCCCTGCTGAACACCAGGCCCATCCCCTACCCCGGTCCCCATGCAGGGCCCTTTGGCCCGAAGGCTGTCCCTGCTGTCCACCAGGTCCCTGCACGCTCCGGCTCACCTCACCTGAGCTCAGGCCCCATGCTGACCCTTTTCCCTCTTGGATGTGCCTTCAGGTGTCCTGAACCAGTATTTGGGGACCAGGATGGACGTGGACCGGGAGTTTGTCATCATGTTTACTCTGGTGGATGAGAACCAGAGCTGGTATCTCGATGAGAACATCCAGCACTTCTGCACAGACCCTGCTTCCGTGAACAAGGAGGATGCCGTGTTCCAGAGGAGCAACAAGATGCATGGTGAGAGGCTGGAGCGATGGCACAGAGGGTAGGGCATTTGCCTTGCACGCGGCCGACCTGGGTTCAATTCCCAGCATCCCATACAGTCCCCCGAGCACTGCCAGGAGCGATTCCTGAGTGCATGAGCCAGGAGTAACCCCTGTGCATCGCTGGGTGTGACCCAAAAAGAAAAAAAAAGATGCATGGTGAGTGCCGAGTGTGTGCTGAGTGTGTGCTGAGTGTGTGCTGAGTGTGTGCTGGGTGCATGCTGAGTGCATGCCGAGTGTGTGATGAGTACATGCTGAGTGTGTGCAGAGTGCGTGCTGAATGTATGCTGAGTGTGTGCTGAGTGCGTGCTGAGTGTGTGCTGAGTGCCTGAGTGCATGCTGAGTGCGTGCTGAGTGTGTGTTTATGTGTGCTGAGTGTGTGCTGAGTGTGTGTGTTAGAGTGTGTATTGAGTGCCTGAGTGCCTGCTGAGTGTGTGCTGAGTGCCTGCAGAGTGCATTTGTGTGCATCGCTGCCCCACACCTGTTGCTGTTAGGAAGGCCAATGGGCACATCCCAAACCACCTGAGAATGGGAGACCCTAACCAGTCTGAGGGGGACCCCGTAGTCCGAGGTGGAGGTCAGTGTGAGCAGGTGAGTGTGAAGTGAGGGGTCAGTGCCCGAGTCAGGAAAGTGTCCAGGGTTGAGCCCAGAGCCTGGGGGTTGGGCGGGGGTCAGAGGCTCTCAGTATCTTCTCGCCACTGGCTGCAGGGCAGCTCACTGCCCCTCAGACACGCCTCTACAGCTGCTGCTGGTTTTGTGCCCAGGGGTCACCCCTGGCAATTCTCAGGGGACCATGTGTGGTCAGGGGATAAGACCAGAATCAGTCACTTGCAAGACAAGTGGGCACCCCTGTAGGCACCCCTTAGAGGAGGAGGGTATCATGAGGAATCCCTTTCCCAGCCTGATGAGACTTGTGGCTATCACATAGGGGCTGTAGGGCCTATGGGAGCAGGACAGGAGCCGGAGTCAGCCACGCTCGGGGGAGTGGAAGGAGTGAGGGGGTCTGGACTCGGCTCTGTAAGCCGCTTCTTCCATCTCATCTTGGCATTCTGGGCACCTTGGCTGGCAGGACCCAAGGGCCCGGGGTCTATCTGGGAGGGCCACCCTGCTCACCTCGCCTGTCCCTGAGCACAGGGGCCTGCAGGGAGGGGGCAGAAGGGCCTCCCCCATATCCTGCCTTCCTCTTTGATATTGGGCAGATGCATGAGACAGGACACTGGGCACGGTGACATTCTCCCAGGGCTGCAGATGTTGGCTGCTATACAAGTGCCAGGCCACATAGGACAAGTGTTTTCTGCCATGAAAAGGGAAGACCACGGTGATAGTCTGAATAAATACGCCCTGAAAGAGGGTGATGTTCAGACATTCCAGTCAGCAGTGCTTACTGAGCACGTGCGGTCACACGCCATGCGATTCGCTCTCAGCCGGGAGCCTGGAGGGGGGCAGCAGGCAGGATGGGGCAAGCACAAGGGGCCACGGCCCCAAAGAAGTGGAGAAACTGACAGGGGATTAGAGAGTGTGAGGTCTTGGTCTTTTCATATCGGCACCATCAGACTGAAGTAGCCGGTCCTTCCACGGGTCTGGTAGTGTCGGGCCATGAGCGGCACTGGCTGTGCAGTTTCTGACAGCCCCCATGGCTCTCCCAGGCCACGAGGGCGCTCCACCCTGCAGGGGGCCCTGCCATGGTGTTCCGGTATCTTCCAGCCCTCAATGGATTCCTCTTTGGGAACTTCCCTGAGCCCGAGATGTGCGTGGGCGAGTCAGTGTCCTGGCACCTGTTTGGCATGGGCAATGAGATCGATATCCACTCCATCTACTTCTACGGCAACACCTTCATCAGCCGAGGCCATCGGACCGATGTCGTCAACCTCTTCCCGGCCACCTTCCTAACGGCAGAGATGCTGGTCGAGAACCCTGGCAAGTGGATGGTCACCTGCCAAGTCAGCGACCACTTGCAAGGTACAGGGACCTGAGGCACTAGCCACCTGCCTCCGAGCCCGGGGGGCCATGCACAGAGTAGTGCTATGGACAAGGCATGGTGCTGGCTGGTCTGGCCTTCACCGCGGGTATCATTGATCCCCTCTCCTCGAGCAAGGCTAGTGGGGGCTGAAAGGGAGAAGCCTCCGAGTATCCAGTGGTCAGACCCAGAAACACAGGGGAGGCTCTGGGGGCAGGACTCGGGAAGCCTCCACCAGTGATCACGTAGTCGGACACAGCGAGTGGCAGGAACACTTCCCTGGAATACTAGGTGTCTCACAGCCTGGGCCTGGACCCACTGTGGGAATTAAACAGGTGTCTGGAGGAAGCTTTAATAAAGAAACGCCCTGAAAGAGGGTGATGTTCAGACATTCCAGTGCTGAACAGGAACTTACAGATAACCTAGGCCTGCCCAACACCCACTGCTGAGCTGCTGAGCTTCCATTGGTGTTGGACGGGCAGCCTTACGCCAAGAGGTGCTCAGTGACCGCATTTGGTAACGTCAGCGTTCAGGAACAGGCAATATTTAGTGACCATGTTGAGTGACTTAACACCTGCTGAGTGACTGTGCTGCTTCCGGGCCTTCAAAGATGAGGTCTTTACAGACAGCTGGACCCTGGGCGGGTGGCTGAGGAGTGATGAGAGAGATACTGAGGAAGGGATTTGGACTCTGGGGAGAAAGACAATGTATCGGGAGGAAGTAGTAAGTCCTCGTAGGTCCTCTGGGTGACAGGACAGCAATCAGTAGACTAGACAGGGTGTCTGTACAGAAAAGAGGCTGGGCAGAGACCTGGGCCCTGGACACTGAGAATCTGGGATCAGTGGGTGAAAGCAGAGCCCCAGGGGATGTGATCTGTGCTGACACTTGTAATATGGCTTTGCTCACTCACAGAGCAGTCCCAGGGAGCACTGGTAGCCCTCTGCATAGCCAGTCGTCAGTGGTCAGCTGGGCTGCCCTGGTTCAGCACAGCGCCCCTCAGCCAATGTGGGCACTCAGTTCCCATGGATCAGAAACAGTTCTGGGAAGACAAAGATGAACAGGACAAGAACCCATGTCCTCCTCCTGGTGGGGGGTGGAGACATATTCAAGATGCACTCTTGTGACCAGACCTACAGTGTGTGGGAACTTTCTAAAGCTCCTGGAACATCCGTGTGCGCTGGGGGAGGGAGGGGCTCACCCTGGACGGCGGTCTCTCTGCAGCGGGGATGCTGGGCCAGTACATGGTTGGCAACTGCAAGAGTGCTGAGGCCCCTGCCAAGATGCAAGGCAAGCAGAGACGCTACTTCATAGCGGCCGAGAAAGTCCTCTGGGACTACGCCCCACAAGGCTACAACAAGTTCAGCGGCCTCCCCCTCAATGCCTCCGGCAGGTGAGCCCTGAAGCAGAGTCAGGCTGTGCCCAGCTCCAGGTATGTGTCCCAGGCCCCTTGCACGTCCTGCGCCCCTCAGCGGGGCGGCAGATGCAGGCAGCAAGCCCAGAGGAGGGGGAGGAGGGGGAGGAGGAAAGTCCGGCAAGCCCCGTGCAGGGCTGGCACCAGGGTCTGCGAGCACGCAGGACTCTCCATGCATAGGCCAGGCAGGGACTGGGCAGCAGCAACACTGGCGTCTGGAATGTCCCTTTCCCAAAGTCACAATCATACGGATGTGTGCAGCAGAGGGCAGAGCGGGAAAGGATGCCTCCCGGCTGGCCTGCTCCCGTCCACTGCGACCTGTGCGTCCCTCAGGGCATGACGAGGCCCTGGGCTGTCCTCCCCACAGTGACTCCGCGCTCTACTTCACCCAAGGGGACAGCCGGATTGGAGGCCGGTACTGGAAGGCGCAGTACGTGGCCTACGAGGACGCGGCCTTCACGCGGCGCAGGATGACCTCCGAGGCAGAAGCCCACCTCGGGATTTTGGGTACGGGGATGCCCCTGCCTGGTCTCCAGGGGTGGGCGCTGACCCGAGGGAGGTGCCAGAGCATGGCAGGGCACCTTCCGGGCCCACCGCATGGCCTCTACTCTGCCTTCCCAGGCCCTGTGATCAAGGCTGAGGTGGGTGACACGCTGCTGGTGACCTTCGCCAACAAGGCGGACAGGGTCTACAGCCTGCTACCCCACGGCGTGCTCTACGACAAGGCTTCCGACGCAGCCCCCAACGCAGACGGTGAGAACAGCCCTAACTACAGTGGCCTGGAAACGGGCCCTTCCTTCTTCCCTGTCCTGAGTGCCCTGGGGTTGGGCCCTTACCTGTCCGGGTTCCCTGGGGTCAGGCCCTTCCCTGTCCAGGATCCCTGGGGTCGGGCCCTTCCCCTGTCCAGGTGCCATGGGGCTGGGACCTCCCAGCCCAGTGCCCCTTCCTGTCAGAGCAGGGCTGACCATCCTTATAGGCTGCTTGGGGCCCGAGTGCTCAGGCAGGCATTGGCCACCCCTGGTTCCGCCCCCCTCAGGAAAGTACCCCTGAGCCATCGGCAGCTCTTCTCCGTGGCAAGCTGCCCAAGGTCTCGGGGTGAGCCTGACTCCCAGCTTCGCACCCACTCGCCTGGAATTTCCCCTTTCCCTGTGTGTGCTGCCCGGCCCACCCAGGCCCGTCTCGGGCCTTTGACCCACAGTGACCGCCTCCCCCACCTCCTCAGGGTTTCTGAAACCGGGGGCACATGTGAGACCAGGGGAGACCTTCACGTACAGATGGACAGTGCCCAAGAGCGTGGGCCCCACGGATGAAGACCCGTCCTGCATCACCTACCTCTACTTCTCGGCCGTGGAGCCCATCCAGGACACCAGCGCTGGCCTGGTGGGGCCTTTGCTAGTCTGCAAGCAGGGTTCGCTCAACCCTGACGGCTCACAGGTGGGCCGCCACGCTCCTCCGGGTGCTGAGCCCGTGGAGAGAGGAGGCCGCTGCAAAACGCCGCTTTTCCTTTTTCTCTCTACCCAGTGTGGGGCTGGGGGCGACGGCTGTTAGAGCTCCATGTGCCTCTAAAGGCTCAGCGCAGATGGGAGGGGGACAGCAGGGCCTCAGGGCTGGAGTGGCCAGTGTGGGCAGATGACAGCAGCGTGGTGGGGGTAGTGGCTGTCCCTGGTTCCCAGCCAGCTGCCTCTCCTGCTCCAGGCGGCCTCGGCTGTGGCAGACACTTCACCTACTGCATGTTCAAGAGAATAGTTCGCCCTGAAAACAACTTCCTCTCTTGCCTAACGGATTTCTCTCTGAGCAAACCCGCAGGGATGGACATGGCCACCCTGTCTGTGGCTATTTATTCTTTTCATGGAGTCTGTGTACGGGGCTGACCATGGACGGTCCTTGGCTCAGACGAAGACTCCTTGTGCGTTTCTTTCTTTTTCTTTTTTTCCCCCCAATGGCCACAAGTAACACTTACTTTGTTTTACAGGGTTTTTTGGTTTGTTTGTTTTTTTAAGATTTTACTATTCAATCACTGTGAGATAGACCCTTACAAAGCTGTTCATGATTGGGTTTCAGTCATACTGTGTTCAAACACCCATCCCTCCACCAGTGTATGTTTCCCAGCACCAGTGTCCTCAGGTTCCCTCCCATCATCCCCTAGCCCAGCCTGCCTCTATGGCAGACACCTCTCTTCTCTCTCTCTCTCCTTCTTTCTCTCCCTCTCCCTCTCTCTCTCTCCCTCTCTCTCCCTCTCTCTGTCTTCCTCTCTCTATCTCCCTCATTCTCTCCCCCTCTTTCCCTCTCTCTCCCTCTCTCCCTCTTTCTCTCTCCCTCTCTCCCTCCCTCCCTCTCTCTCTCTCTATCCCTCTCTCCCTCCCTCCCTCCCTCCCTCTCTCTCTCTCTCTCTCTCTCTCTCTCTCTCTCGTACTTCTAGCAATCCTCAGAGTGTTCTGTGATGGATGCAGTGGAGGGTGGGGGATAGGACGGCAGGCAAAGCTTCTGTCCCTGCTGAGGCACTGGTCTGTGAGGGAGCTGATGAGCTGCGAGCACTGACGGGAAGTGGGTGCTCTGAGCACTGTCTCCTGCTCCTGCCCACTCTGCATGTCTCTGAAACTCAGGTCTCGGGCTTTCCAGCGGGTCTCCATCTGCTCTGCTGGATGCGACCTCCTTGTCGTGCTGGCAGGGTGAGAGCGGCTGGGTTTCAGGTGTGCGCTCACGGCCAGCCTGTGCTCAGGGGCTGACTGATATCCAGCCCCATGCAAGTCCAACACATGCTGACCTGCAGGACAACCATCCCCGGCCCCTCCCAGCACTGTTTCTCTCCTCTTGACAGAAAGGGATAGACAAGGAGTTCTACCTCCTCTTCACCGTCTTCGACGAGAATCTGAGCAGGTATCTTGACGAGAACATCCAGAAGTTCACGTGGCGTCCCTTCAGCGTTGACAAGGAGAACAAGGAGTTTGTCAAGTCCAACCGGATGCACGGTAGGGAGCAGGGCTGGGGCATGGGGGCCCGGCCTCTCACAGCGGGTCCTGGTTCATTTTCCAGATGTGCCCATGACGGTGCCATCTCCCTCTTGCCGGCATGTGAAACTCAACACATCTTAGGCGAGCAGAGAATGTGGGTGAGCAACAGTCACCACAGATCACAGATGTAGAGAACTCCTGGCGCAATAGCCTCCCTGAGGCCCGAGTGACCCTCAGAGGCCCCTGGCCCATGTGATCATGGAGACTGGTGGTCTCAGAGCCTCTCAGAGCAGGCTAAGGGAGGGGCTGTCCTTCCCCCCAAAATCTTCACTGCAGAGCAGTCCAGATCTTGGCGGCTGTGATAGCAGGCCCGCTGCAGTCTGGTGACCGGCAGAGTCAGTAGCAGAGCAAACCCCCGTCAACACACAGTGCTCAATCTCTCCTCTCCAGTGCAGCCCCCAAGTGCAGACTCGGGGACACAATGACTAGACCCGTGAACGGGAAAGTGTGGCATGGGTGGGCCTGTGCAGACCGGCCGTGAGACGTGTGGATGGGCAGGGAGGAGTCGCCGCCTCCCGGGGCCATGCTGGGAGACAGCCTTCCTGGTTTGCGGGCAGGAAAGGCCTCCCCGTGTCGGACATGCAGACCTGCTGCTCCACAGGCGAGCGCAAGGGACACAGTGTCCGAAGCCACTGTCCGGCTTAGCCCTGGTTTGCCGCAGGGACAGCCAACACATATGCCAGGCGGGTCTGCCTGGTGGCACCTGACAGAGGCTGAGTTCAGCAGCTGGGGGAGGAGCAGACAGCCAGGGGTCCTTCCAGCGTCCAGTGCGAGTCCCGGGCAGCACAAGGCTCTCTGGGGCCCCAGGAGTCCCTGCGACCTCCTCCCCCCATCTGTGCCCAGGAGGAGGCTGTGCTGGGCCAGGCACTGTCGGGACACATCTGTACAGTGGACACTCCTCAGAGACCGTCCTCATGTGCCTTCTGCACTGGTCCAGGCCCATGAGTCACGTTGGGCATGCCTGGCTCTGCAGGTCACTCTCAGCCATCCCACCAGTGTCCAGCAGCCATCCTTCCCCACGCTGAACCTTGGGGGCAGACCCTGTTTCTCTCTGCCCTGCGGCTTCAGAGCCCATGTGCAGGTTCCTAATCGCCCACCCCCACCCCGAAACCAACTGTCAGGGTCTGAGGGTCCCATAAAAGACATGGATGACCTGGATCCACACCAGTGCTGAGGGGTTTCAGACCCCAGGGCTCATTGTAGGTCCCTCCTTAGGCGGCCTCGGGAAACAGACTTTTCCTTAGAGCAGGCTCTCGCTCACACAAGCTCATACCCCTGGCTCAGGATGGCAGCTCTGAGCCCCTGAGGGAGCCTGAACCCCAGCAAACAGCAGCAGCAGCACCCACACACCCTCCTCCCCGGCAGACACGCCGCACCCCACCTCAGCCAAGACCCTGCTGGCCAGGCTAGGAGCCAGGAGCTGAGAGCAGCGCACAGAATCCGCTGTGACCTCATCTGGCATAGCCAGTGCCAGGACACATGCCTCGGCCAGGGGCCTCTCCAGGCGGTCACTCTCGGTGGGGACTTCCATGAGGAGCTGCTTCCTCAGGGACAGTGAGAAGGACTGCCCAGAATTGGGGTGCAGCGCGGCATGGAGGGCGTGCCAAGCTCGGATCGGGCCCTGCGTGGGGGCTGGCAGGGCCATCTCACGGGTTTAGTTTCCTTCTGCTTCCCTGTGAATTTCGCCTCCATTGGATGGGCACGACCAGCGACCTGGCCCCAGAGCTCAGGGTCTGTAGTGAGGCCCTGCCGTGACCGCGGGTCCCCACACCCCTGGGCTCTGACCGTTCTCCGTTCTTTCTGGATCACCATTCAGCTATCAATGGCTACATGTATGGCAACCAGCCCGGCCTGCAGATGTGCAGAGGGGACCGTGTGGCCTGGCACCTGGTCGGAATGGGCACCGACACAGACATGCACGGGGTCTACTTCCAAGGGAACACGGTCCACCTGCGGGGGACCCACCGCGACAGCCTCACCCTGTTTCCCCACGTCGCCACCACGGCCTTCATGCAGCCCGACCACGCAGGTGAGCAGGGACCACGTTCCGTGTCAACTCCCGTGACACTCTGGGCAGGGTCAGCAAGGCTCAGACGGGGGGGTGGGGGAAAAGAGGGGCTCAGAGTCCTTGGCACAGAGTGCTCTGGCCCACCCACAGCACACACACTGAGAAGGGATGTGGGGATCCCCTCAGGGGAACCATCCAGGGCCTTCTGGCTCCACACGTTCTCTGGCCTTCCTTTTCCGGGAGCTGGTGGGCAAGGGTGGAGGTGATTTCTCACCCCTGCCCGTAGAGGCCTGTGCACACTAGTCTGACAGGAACGGCCTCAGGGTGAGGAGTCACGCGTGGCCTTTTGCTGCCCCCGGAGACCCCACGGCCTCATGGTCAGGGTCCCCGGATTCTGCTCTACCTGTCTCCTCCTGCTGGGGCTGGTGTGACTGGGTGCTGGGTCTACAGGGTCCCAGATGTTCTAGAATATTCTCTCCAAATTCAGAATGGTGGGGTCCAGGGGATGCAGGACCAGGCCACGGGCTCCAGGCCATGAGCACCACGCAAACCCCAGGCCCATTTCCTGGGCTCTGGGCCTCTACGGACTTTCCAGCTCACTTGGCCCCTTCCCTGCCCCTCTGACTGCGCCCACACCGGAGCCAGACCCTGGCAGTTGGCTGAGCGCCAACGTCCTTTCTACACAGCTGGGCTCCCCTCAGCCCAGCCTGCGGCTCTCCTGGCTCCCGTGCTGCTGGCCAGCCCTGCTTCATGTTCTCGGGGCGCCCGGCCAGTCTTACAGAGCGCGAGGTCTCTGCCATGAGGGCTGGAGCTGACGTGGCTGACCCTCTTCTCTGCCAGCTCGCAAGCATCAAGGACCTTCCCAGATCCCCAGTCAGACCTTGGTGGGCTTGTTTCCTGTCCATGTCCTGCAGCCTGGGTGCCAGCCTGCAGCGTCATAAGGCCCAGAGGGTCACAATGCCCCTACTGTCAAACTCACTGCAGTTTAAGGAAGCTTTCAGGGAAACACGGGACTTAGCCATGTGACCTGACTTGCACGTTGCTGGGATCCCATGCGGGAGACTGGTTCTTACCCTGGCAGGGCCTGAGCTGGCCCCTGGGGTGGGGCCATCAGAGGAGGCAGGACTGTCTGTGCAAGGGGCCAGCTGCCCATCACAGTGACCTTCCTTGGGCCAGCCCCTGTGTTCAGGGCTCTGTGTCTCTGAGGCCTGATTTAAGACCCTGTATAAACCAATCTGTTCGAATCCACCCCCGGGAAGCTCACTCTGAAATCAAAGCTGCGGTTCCTGGGCCAGAGCCTGGACACATCCTCCCCGCAGGTCTCTTCCGGGTCTTCTGCTCCACCTTGCACCACTTCGCCAGAGGCATGAACCAGATCTACGAGGTGGGCAGCTGCGGCCACAAGGAGCCCTCTGAGCAGCCTTATGGGATGATCAGAACCTTTTACATCGCCGCCGAGGAGGTAGAATGGGATTATGCCCCTAACAAAAACTGGGAGTTCGAAAAGCAGCACTTGGACGCAGGAGGGGAAAGGTACCACGGGCCCAGCCGCCACGGCTCTGGGGGGACTCTCTCACAGCGCCCCGCTCGGCCCCCCGCAAGGCAGCAGAGACAGGGCATGGGGGAGGGGCGTGGGGGCCTCCCAGAGGGCTGGTCCTCGTGTCACTGCAGCGGGGAGGGGCAGAGGCCACTCTGTGTGGACAGCACAGGGCTGAGCCAGGCTGCTGCAGACCGAGGAGCTCAGTGCGGGCGGGTAGGGCTAGTGCAGGGGGGAGAGCAGACCCTGCCCTTCCCTGGCCTCGAAGCCGACCAGGCCCCAGAGAGCAGTGCAGGGCACCATCTAGGCCCTCCCGATCTGCTGCTGTGCCCTCTGCTGGCTGGCCAGGCCAAGTGCCACCTTGTGGACCAACGAAGAGCCCAGACTGCATTTGGGAGGAGTGTCAGGTTATTCAGCTCTGCTTGTTGAACCAGACGCTTTCCCTCAGCCTCTGTGGCCAGTCAGGCTGCTGGATGGAAGCAGGACCCACATCCCCTGCCTCCCCATGGTGGTCTGCCCCTGCTTATCTCAACCAGCCTGCCTAGCCAGGCCCCAGGGGAAGCATGTTAAATGGTGGTACAAGGCGGGAGACGGTCACCAAGGAGTCTGAGAAGCTGGGCTCTCAGACGCTGCTCTCACCGGAGAGCGCCTTGGGGCCTCATCCAGACCCGCAGTGCACTTGTCCACATACCTAGCCTGGCACAGAGACATGCCCCTCTGGAAGCACTCGGGAGAGCTGTGTGCAGGCAGCAACCCGGCCCATGGGCACCACAGTCCCCCGGGAGCCTCTCTAGGACAGGGTCAAGCCCGCATGTGCACACAGGCTAACTTTGAGCCCCTCTGCCCAGGCCAGGCCCACCTGCTTGTCAGATCAGCTGGTGGTGCAGAGCTGGGCCCTGGCAGTCCCAGGAGGCCCCAGAGAGGACCATGGGCCAGAGCAGGGACCTGGGGCACGGAAGGGATGTCATGTCATGGCCTGGCAGACTGAAGGCTGGCGAGGGCAGCTCTGCTGAGAGCCCATAGTCTTGGGCAGAGGGTGCCACAGTGTGGGCAAAGGCCAGTGCAGGGGCCATTAGGACAAGCAGGGGTGCGAAAGAGGCATGCTTGGGCATCGTTTTGAGGGTGAGCGCCTGGCTGCAGGGACCAGAGCGTGTCTGCATGGGGGAGTCTCCTGGGTATGGCACAGGCCGCCCCTTCCTGCTGCTGTAGGTCCTGCACGGTCACCACCCCTTCCTAGGAGCTGTCCAGGGCCTGCTCTGGAAACTTGCCCGGCTCTCCTGTCGCTGGACCCTCTTGGCATTCCCGCCTCCTGGTAACGCCACTCTCTGCCGCCTCTGCCCTGCAGACATGGGGACATCTTCATGAACCACACGGACCACTGGATCGGCTCGCAGTATAAGAAAGTGGTGTACCGGGAATATACCGATGGCGAGTTCGTGGAGATCAAGGCTCGGCCTCCACGCGAGCAGCACCTGGAACTCCTGGGTACAGCACAGACCACGGGCCACGGCCTCACATGGGCACACATGCATTCACATGTGCATGAGCATACACCCTCACACATGTACACATGCACACAGAGGGACACACGTGTTCACATGAACTCACATGCACACATGTACACATTCTCATGCACACATACATGTGCATGCACACATACACCCTGGCTCACATGTACACACAGGCATGCATCCTTTCACGGATACACATACTCGTGCATGCATACATGTACACACACACATATGCCCTGGCTCACATGTACACACATGTACATGCATGTACACACTCATGCACACATGTGTGCACACCTACATACACCTTGGCTCACATGTACACACGCATGCCCGCATGCATGTGTACACATACTCATGTACACATACATGTGCACACGCAATACACGCTCACTCACATGTACCCATAGATACACACATATGCTCACATGCACCCTCACCCACGCATAGCTGCACATACAGACACGGGGGCCCAGGGGTCATGTCTGCTCACTCCCCTCAGAGGCCCTGTCCCAGCGGCCGGGTGGGAGGGCTGGCTGCCTCAGGAAGTCATCTTGGAGGCCTGTGAGTCCCTGAAAAACTTCCCGGGCACTGTCCCCCGGCCACAGCAGCACTGCCCAGAGCACCCTGAGGGAAGCAGGCCCCAGGGACCCGCCCCATGGCCTCCTGGAAATCCTCTGCTCACTGCTCCCTGGCCTGGTGACCGAACTGGCTCTTCCTGGCCACCTGCCCCACTGTGTCCTGCTGAGGCCACTGAGCCTGGAGAGGGACAGGCTGAGGCAGAGAGCAGGCAAGCGGGCAGCGGGCCAGGTGTTGCGGCTCCAGGCCAGAGCCAGCCCTGCAGCAGCTCCAGCTCCCACCCTCCTGCCCGTGAGTGCCAGCACAGAGCTCTCGTGCCACCGCCCATGAGTCAGCCCGGGCAGCACCCTTGTTGGAGTGAATCACTGAGCTCCCGGGAACACAGCTGGTGTCCCGTCAGGAACGCTGACATCACCTCAAGGCAGCGGGGAACGGAGTGAGCACGGAGGGGTCAGAGGGCAGCAGGCACACCCAGGTCACAAAGGTCACCCGGGCCGAGCAGAGCTCCAGAGTCACCCTTCGGAGCTCCCCACCTCCCCTCCCTTTACCTATCCCTGTCCATGGCCCCACACTCAGGCCTGGCCTGACCCGCACAGTTTCCCTGGACAGGCAGTCGGAGGAGGAGTCCATGGGGCCAGGGGCAAGTCTGGGCTGGCATGGACACCACTGTCCCTGCTCAGGTTGGCCCTGTGCCAGGGAACCCTCAGGCAGCAGCTCCTGGGCCCGGGCAGCCAGAGATGGGCTGGAGCCTGATGCCTTCTCCTGCCCCTTGCACACACACCAGCTCACGCATCCTTGTCACGCATGGGTCATGAGCAATCCCAGACTTGCCCGAGAAAACACATGGCTGTGCAAGTGCCTATGCACACAGTCTGGTGCTGACAGAAGGGCACATGTCAGCCTTCCTGACAGGCTCGTGCGTGAGCCTTACTCAGGACACATTTGTATGCACAGGCTGTGGGGTCCGTCCAGCTGGGGAGAGCCATGGGCTCAGACAGGTGAGGGCTAGAGGCCCCTGGCAGGAGGTAGACCCTGCAGCTTCCCGTGGCCCGCGTCACTCACCAGGGTCCTCCCTGCGCGCTTCGTGGCTGCTGGCCACACTATGAGGTCTGACCTGCCAAGAGGAGCCAAGATGATCCCTCACTGCTTTGCCTCTAGGCCCCATGATCCACGCGGAAGTGGGCGATTCCATCCTGGTCATATTTAAGAACAAAGCCCAGCGACCCTACTCCATCTGGGCCCAGGGCGTGGAGGCCATGGACAGCGGGAGGCAGCTCCAAGTGCCGGCCACCAACCCAGGTAGGGTCCACCCCACCCCTGTCCTGGGGACCTGGTCCTGGACTCCGAGACTCTGGGAGCCCAGCAGGTAGCAGGGCAGCCACACAGCCAAAGCAGCCAGATGGCCCCCTGCCACCCCCCAACCTCCCCGGATGGTCCCCTGCCAACCCCCAGCCTCCTGGGAGCCCAAACAGGGTGGGGGCAGCATCTCCCTGGGCGTTGTCTGGGCCACCAGCAGCCTGTGCTTGTGACTTTGCGGAGACAGTCCCCACTCGGAAATGCTCTGCTGGGGGCTTGGGCCAAGGCAGGCTGTGGAGGGGAAGGGGGTGCTGATGGGGAAGGCGTGATTGTTGTCATGGGGAGTCTCTTTGCTCCCTCCCCTGCAGCATGGGGGCATCTCGCGTGGGAGCAGAGGGGAGGATTTCAGGTGGGTCCTGGGCGCTGGTAGCTGACGCTCACGTTGGTGTTTCTTGAGGCCAGTCAACCAGGGAGAGGTGACACCAACACATCCTCCTCTTCTCCCATTTCAGGAGAGATAAGAACATACAGGTGGAATGTGCCCAAGCGCTCCGGCCCTGGGCCCTCTGACCCTAACTGCATCCCATGGGTTTACTACTCCACTGTGGACTTTGTGAAGGTGAGGTGGGGAGCAATACATGGTGTGCAGGTGAGAAGAAGGCCCGGAGTCTGGGCTGAGTCATGCCAGAGGTGATACAGTCTGCCTGCTCGCCGCGTAGGGCGGCACCCACAGGGCTGGCTGACCCCTGCATCCAGCCTGGCAGAGGAGGGCCAACCTGCCAGCCTCAGAGCTCAGGTGCCAGGCTTCAAACTCCCATGGTCGCCTCAAGTCAGAGCGTGTGCGAGCAGGTGATGAGACTGTGGCCACGTGAGACCCACAGCTTTCACAGGAGTCATCAGACTCGGGGGAAGGTGCGCACTCTGACCCCGGAAGCTGGGAATCGGACCTTGGTAAGATAAGCTTCAGAGACATACAGAGGCAGTGCCATGAGGCATGGCCGAGGCTTGAATTGCACATCATAAACCAACGTCCACAATCAAGAGACCTGCCTGGTTGGACGTGTCAGCACTGCTCAGGGAACATCAGTGCCCGTGCTCTCTGCTGGGCCCAGTGGCTGGAAGATGCACACACAGACCAGTTAGGTGTACACCCTTGGGCATCAAGGCCCGGCAGCTCGGCTACTCCGACAGCTGCTCTCAGACACTCTCTGGCTCCGAACCCTGCAGTGACCACAGCCTCTTCCTCTTCCAGGACACGTACAGTGGGCTGATGGGGCCATTGATCACGTGCAGAGAGGGCGTACTGAACGAGAAGGGAAGAAGAAGCGATGTGGATTATGAATTTGCCCTCTTGTTCTTGGTGTTCAATGAGAACGAGTCCTGGTATCTGGACGACAACATTAAGAAGTATCTCAATAAAGACCCGCGGGACGTCCAGCGCACTGAAGATTTTGAGGAGAGCAACAAGATGCACGGTGTGTGGCGAGAGTCCTGAGTCCTCCCCCCAGGGAGGTGCTGGACCCACTGTCTCGGGAAGTGTGTGCAGGGGTGCTGGTGGATGATTCCCAAAAGAGCCTCCTGCACTTGTGGCAGAGTTGGTGCAACCCCACCAGGCCTGGAGCCAGCCCCACCTGAAGGGCTGTGTCTGCCTCCAGACCCAGCCCAGCACTGAGCCTGGGTCTATGCGCCTGTGTGACCATTCTCACGCCCCGCCTCAGCTCCAGCCTCTGGCACCTTCTGTAGCAGCCAGCAAAAGGCTGGCCACAGGGCAGTCTCCCACTCACGGCCCCGCCCACACTCCAGGTCCACTTCCTTTAAGGGAACACCTCCCCATCTGGTCACGTCAGAGCTGGAGGGAAAGAAAGTGAGGCGCAGAGTTCCGCATCAGCCGGGCTCCCCTCCTCCCAGCTGGGTCCCAGAGTTCAGCCCCGGGAAATGACAGATCCAAGCCAAGCAATCCGATACAGCTAGTTCCAGCAAACAAGATATTAAAAATAGCTTCTGTTGGGTTCTAGTAGAATCAGAAACACGATCCCTGTGTTTCGTGCCATGTGCAGAGGGACTCTCAGCCTGGGGCCCCAGGGAGCCTATGGCCCTCCACACTCACTCCCGTCATCCGCACAGTCGCCATCACTCTCTGCACTTGCTTCTCGATACACTAGACCTTGTGGACTGAGTGAGATGACATATTCACAGGGAGATCGGGGCCCTAACAATTCTGCAGAGCCATTTCCCAGGGCAGGTGAAGCTGTGGTCACTAATGAGAGGCTATTCTGGCTTCACTGTCTAGCTATCAACGGGAAGATTTTCGGGAACCTGCACGGCCTCATCATGAATGAAGACACCATGACAAACTGGTACCTGCTGGGGCTGGGAAGCGAGGTGGACATCCACACCATCCACTACCACGCGGAGAGCTTCCTCTTCAAAGTACGTGTGGGCGGCGGGCGCGGCTGAGAGAGACCCGTGGAGCCCCTGACCCATGTCTGTGTTTCCGTGGGCACCTGTGAGAACTCTCGCCTCAGGAATAGCTTCCGCCTCTGCTTCCCTCTCTTTCCCCTGAGCCACTGACCCACAGGAGGAAGCACATAGTTCAAGCCCTGTGCTGGGCTCCAAACTTAGCCTTTGTGCTAGAGAGTGGGCTGGGCCATGAGTGCAGCAGAGGTAGCCCCAGCCCAGACCTGCTAAATTAAATGCTCAGAGTAAGGAATGAAAAGCTGTCCTGTCCTTTAGGGAACAGACGCTCTCCCTCCCGGGCTCACCCCTCTGCTGGTTCTGCAGGGCGAGACCCCAAGGATTAGCAGCAGAATTAGACTGCTCTACCCAAAGGCCTCTGTTCCTCCTCAGGTCTGGCCTTTCACAGCACCCATTCTAAGAATGACACTAAAGTTGATAAAATTGAATAAAGCCTACAAAAGGACAAGGTTATAAATACACCTGATGCACTTGACTGTCGGTCAAAAGAGTTCTGCCTTTATAGCACGTGCAGGGCCAAGGGCACAACTCTCCCTCCCCCTCAAAGCATCGCCCCTGGGGCGGTGTGCAAGCCCAAATGACACCAGGACTGCCTGGGATTCACCACCTTCTCAGGCCCCTTGGCCAGCCCTGTCCTGTGCTGCCCGCCACCCTGTCTGTGGGTTCTCATGGTCACACAGCGCACACCTGTTGCTGTGTGGCCGCAGTCTTGGTCTCCCTGGGGAGGGTGTGGGGGCAGAGGGTCGGTCTCACTTCCTGCTTCCTGCTGGCCTCTTCCTGTTGGCCCACCTGCTCTGTGGCCATACATCATGGTGAAGCTGCAGACCTTCAGCAGTTTGTAGTTTCCTTGCCGCTGCATGGGAGGATCTGACTGACTCTGGACTCAGATTCGCTTTCAGCTTTGGAGCCCGCAGACGGGGGTCTCCCTGCCTGCAACCCCTTTCTTCATTCCGTATGTATTGCTTCCTCTTGGTGAAGCCTGGTAACACTTGTTTCCTTTGATGGATCCTATGTGGTGAGGCCTGGTAACACTTGTTTCCTTTGATGGATGGTACCTTAGCCTGACTGACGCCTGGAAGCTGGAGACTTACACAGGCCTTCATTGTCTATTCGCCTCAGCGGTTCTCACCACTTCCTGCGTGCAGCTGATACTTCTACCTGTGCACAGAAAAACTTTGGTGCTTCCTGCCGGCCTGCCCAGTCTCTGCTGGTTGCGTGAGGTCTTTCCCATGGCCAGTGTCTGGAGTCTGCAGTGACCGGTCTGGTCTTAAGTCTAGTGGTTTCAGCTCTCCAAGAACCTTGTCTTCCCAGATACATTTTAGAAACAGCTCAGTGGGTTTTTTGTTGTTGTTCTTAAGATTTCTGGGATTTTTATTAAGTCTCACGGAATCTATACATCGGTTCAGGGAGAACTGATAAGTGTAACAGACCTTCCTGAACTAAGGACATTTCTACCTTTTCACGTATTTTTTCTGTCATTGGAGTTTGATGGTTTCCAGAGAAAGTTCTTGTCTATATTCTGTTACAGTTATTAACAGAAGTTTAATATGGGCCTTGAGGATAATATACATGGTCTAATATTTATTGTAAGTAAAATGGGATTGATGTTTGCAACATCGTGGCTTCTGCTAATCTAGTTCTCTAGCTCGTTTGGTAGGCTTGGGGGGTTTCAGGCCTGGACAGCCATGTTTTCTGGGAAAGAGATGCTTTATTTACCATGAGCCTTTCGCTTCTCTGCCATCTGCATGGGCTAGACTCATAGTCCAGTGCGGGGTGGGAATTCACTGAACATCCTTGCCTGGATCTTACCAGGAGGGAGGCAGCCAGATCCCCATCGTGGCATTGGTGCAGAATCCTTTCCTCCCCTCAGTTTGCAGGTGAGACCTTCTCTTAGCAACCGCCCACCACCTATTGGCAGTCTTTTTTTTTTTTTTTTTTTAAGTTCAAGAAAGAACTTTATTCCCTGTTTTTTTTTTTTAGTTCCTCTGTATAGTTCTTTATTTTTTTTTTTTAATTTTTATTAAATCACCATGTGGAAAGTTACAAAGTTCTCAGGTTTATATGTCAGTTATACAATATTCAAACACCCATCCCTTCACCAGTGCCCAAATTCCACCACCAGAAACCCCAGTTTACCCCCCGCCCCCACCCCCTACCCCCTACTGTATAACTAATGAATTTCACTTCATTTTTTCTTTACCTTGATTACATTCCATAATTCAACACAAAACTCACTATAGTTGACATAACTCTCTCTCTCTCTTTTTTTTTCTCTTTTTCCTTTTCCATTTTTTTTTTTTAATTTTTCCCCCTCATCCCCCTTCCTGCGCCTCATAGTATGGTGTACTCCACGCCACGTTGGCCAGCGTGGGGCTTTTGCTTAGCTCATAGTCCAGAGGTGGCTGTTACATTAAGAACCTTCAATATTTCAACAAAAACTTACTGTTATTATTTGGAGTTTCCCCCCCAAGTCTGACCTGTTCAAATGGAACCCTTTCACATTGATGACAATTATAAATGTTAAGTCGCGCGAACGCGGCAGCGTCCGCGCGGTTTTGGATTTCTGTATAAAGTCCTGGGAAAATTCTGCCAGAAATTACATATTTCCTCCGTTAGCCGGCGTGGGGCAAAGGCTTAATTCACAGTCTCCATACATGGGTGCAGGCACTTGCTGGAACCCCAATTCCTAAAGCTGTCTCTGGTTCCCGCTTGTTCCACATACACCGGCTCTGCAGGGGCATGGGCGCCCGGGCCGAAAACCCGGCCGGCCGGAGCCGAGCACGGGCCCGACTAGGGCTGGCTCTGTATCCTGCGGCTGTTTCAAGTTCAAAGCACACATTTTTTTTTTTTTTCCGCGCCACCAAGTTCGTACCTTCTCAACGGACCCACAAAATGTCGGACACCACGCCTTCTCCCGGAGGGGAGAGAGACCAAGAAGGAAGGTTCTTTCCTCCGTTAGCCGGCGTGGGGCAAAGGCTTAATTCACAGTCTCCATACATGGGTGCAGGCACTTGCTGGAACCCCAATTCCTAAAGCTGTCTCTGGTTCCCGCTTGTTCCACATACACCGGCTCTGCAGGGGCATGGGCGCCCGGGCCGAAAACCCGGCCGGCCGGAGCCGAGCACGGGCCCGACTACCTATTGGCAGTCTTGAGTGTATAAATGAGAGAGTGATTTTCAATACTGGATGTTCTGTTCTGGACAAGCCTCACTGTCATGCTCCGTTGTCCCTACTGTGGATTCTGTGTGAGTCTCAAGGACTTTAGCCTCTGTGCTCCTGAACAATCCTGCTTGTGGTGTTCTTGTAACATCCTTGTCTGGCTCTGTGTTAAGGTGAGGTCAGCCTCATCAGATGAGCTGCTGGTGCTCCCTCCTCTCCTGGGTTCTAGAAGAATTTGTTTAGAATCGATGTTTTCTCTTTATTTGTCAAGGAAGCCATCTGGACCTGCAGCTCAATTTGTTGGAAGTTCTTAATGCGATTTCACTTTCTTTAAATAAATAATAGTAATCTGGGGCTGCTACCAACTGAAGGCACTTGTTCAGACACTTAGCTGCAGGACTCAAGGGCAAAACATTGTTCATGATATTCCTTCCTGTCTTTTTAATTTCTTTAGTGTTAAAGATCTCCCTTCTCATGGGGCTGGAGCACAGCAGGTAGGGTGTTTGCCTTGCACGTGGCCAGCCCAGGTTCGATTCTCAGCATCCCATATGGTCCCCCCGAGCACCGGAGTAATTCCTGAGTGCAGAGCCAGGAGTAACCTCTGTGCATCACCGGGTGTGACCCAAAAAGAAAAAAAAATCTCCCTTCTCTCCTTCCTAACACTTGTCTCATGTTTCCTTTCCTCCGAGTCAGTTTGTCTAGATGTCTGTGTTAGTTATTGACTGTGACATAATAAATGACCCAAATACTCAGGATTCACCATTTCTCCAGCTCCCGTGGCAGGTGTTGGGCTGGTTGGTTGTGATGTAGCATCTCTGATAGATTTGGGGAGTAGATGGGGTGGGGTAGCAGCCCCAGAGAACGGCACTGCAGAGGAGGTCTAAGCCAGAAGGCCCTGAAAGCCAGGCCCAGCCTTTGCCCTTGCTGGGGGGCAGGAGTCGCCACAGGCCTGCTGGATATTGGGACCCTCATGTCCAGGGTGCTGAGTTCATGGGTCTGTGCCATAGCCTGCATCTGGCCTCTCTGATTCACATGTATCACGTTTCTGCTCTCGTGTTCATTAGTTTCTGCCCTTCTTCGTGCCCACCTTCTGCAGATTGACCAGTCTTACCGAGAAGACGTATACGACCTCTTTCCTGGCACATTCCAGACCATCGAGCTGTTTGCGGACCACCCGGGCACATGGCTGATACACTGCCACGTGTCTGACCACATCCATGCTGGCATGGAGACCACCTACACAGTCCTGCGGAACATAGGTACCGGGGCTCAGAGCCAGGCCAGGGCAGCCCTGGCAGACGGGGACAGGGTTGATGGGGAGCAGTGGGGAGGGGGCGGCGGGAGGTCGATGTGGGGCCCGGGAGGAGCCGTGTCTGCTGTGTGAAACCTCCTGTCTCCCCGCCAGACAACAGGGTTCCTTACTCCACCAAGCCTCCCTCCGGAGGAGCGTCCCCTGCAGAGATAGTGCCCGCCAAAGGTAAGGACACCGGCTCTGAGTGGGCGGCCTCGGGGCCCAGCACAGCCCTGAATGTGCCTCTCTCCTCCACAGGCCAGCCCGGCAAGGAGCAGCTCTATTTCTTCGGCCGGCAGCTGGGGCCTCAGGGAGCCAAGGCGGCCTTAGTGACCCTGTTCATCATGGGGCTCCTCCTCCTGCTGGCCACCGTGCTCCTGGCCTTCCGGCTGCGCTCTGCGCACCAGCGGGGGGTGTACCAGCAGGTGCAGACCTGCGCCCTCCCCACCGAAGTGCTGTGACCCGGCTGCCCAGCACCAGGCTGCCACCAAAGGCGCCTGTCCTGAGCCAGGCTCTGCTCCCAACAGGGCCAGTGGCTCCTATTTATTTACTCCCGAATGGGCTGTGAGTGGCCCTGGGGGTGACGCGGAGAGCAGGTGGCACTGTGAAGGCCTCGCCAGACTGTCCTCATTGGCCAAAGGACCCTCCATCATGCTTTGAGCCTTGGTTCCCCCTGGCTGAGCCTGAGACCAAACCAGGCTTCCTTTGCCTGCCTCCAGCCTCTCTGGAAGGATAAACCTCGGTGCTGTCTCGGCAGCTGGCCTAGGAGTCTGCAGCTGCTCCTGGCACTGCCTGTCCCCAGTTCCCTTTGGCCTTTTCCTGCTGTTGCCTGTGCCCTCCCCCCCACCCCCCGAGCCTCACATCGCTACAGACCTGAAGGTTCTCAACTCACTTCACATGACAAGATGTTAACCGCTTCTCCATCAACGTGCTGTTTTCACAAATGGACGGGAGAGGGTCCTGGTAGGGAGGCGAGGCCTGGAGCAGGTGGCTTCCTCCTCCCGGGGCACCAGGCAGCACGGGGTGGGGTGCGTCTCTGTGGGGACACGGTGACAGTGCTCAGGGTCTCCCATGTGTGAAAATGAATGACTGAGCACTCAGCAGTGTCCACCCACGGTTGCAGCCCAAGTGTGTGAGGCGGGCAGCATCACTGGGGAGCACTGGGTGAGGGGAGACTGCTCTGGGCATGCCCTAGGGCTGGGAGACACTGGTGGAGGGACCACATACGCTTGCTCACACACTTTCTCATCTCGTTCATGGTTTCAAGGTGGCGGGGCTTGTGGGTTTGGTAGGTGCACTAGTCTGACGGTGGAGGCTGCTGGTACTTCTGTTGGTTATTTGCTTTGCTGTCCCATCAAACAGGTTTTCCAGAGGATTCTTGGGGCGGCCCGGGAACCCCTGAGAATGTGACTTTGCAGCACGTGCTTAGGGCTCTGTGTCAGGCTGCAGTGGCCTGACAGGACGATGATACCTTATTTATGCTCACCTGGCCGCTAAGGGTTCCCTATGCATTTTTCTCTCCTCTTAGTTCGTTTTGGTTTTTTGTTTTGTTTTGGGTCACACAGGGCAATGCTCAGGGCTTCCTCCTGGCTCTGCACTCAGGGATCACTCTTGGTGGTGCTCAGGGACCACAAGGGATGCCGGTATTGGAACCCGAGTGGGGGAAGTGGTGCAAGGCTAGTGCCCTACCCACTGCGCTAGCCCCTCCCCCCCGCCCAGTCCTTAGTTTATTTTTTTAATGAAAGCTAATCCACAGCACAGTGTGATACAGCCTCTCTTTTTAATAAAGTTTCGTGTACTGTGAGATGGTATTTTGTCTCTAAGCCGGGCGTGAGGGTGTGAAGACCACGAGCCTGGCCACCGTACCAGGGAGGGGTAGTCTCCACAAAGGGCAGCGTCTCTACCTTCCCTGTGGGCCTGCTGCATCGCAGGGCGCGTTCCCCGCCGCACCCCTACCGGGGGCTGGCAGAACCCCCTCACAGCAGGCAAGGAGCCCCTCAACCCCCAGCTGGGGGATGCCCCAGGCCCGGGAAAGGCCCAAACTCCACGCCACCTCCGGGGGTCCCGGGCAGCCCCGGGGCCGGGGGGCGGGAGAACATCCGGGCCTTGGCGGCGGGCAGGGGGCGCGGGTGGGGGCGGGCCCGAGGGTGGGCATGGGCGGGGATTGAGGCGGGGCGGGACTTGTTATGGGGCGGGACTGTGGGCATAGCGCAGGAAGTGGGCGGGGCCGACCGAACCGTGCCTCGGCCAAGGAAGTGAGGTGGGTGTGGTCATGTGCGGTGGGCGGGGCCTGTGGGTCCCAGGGTCGTGCTGCGTTCTGGGTTTGGGGAAGTAGGCGGGGCTCGGAGGTGGGCGGGGGCGAACGGTGGGCGGGGCGGAGCGCGCAGGAGCGCGGGCGCCGGGGCTGCGGGCAGCGGGCGCGGGCAGCGCGCGGCCGGGCTCGGCGGGGATGCGCGCGGGGCCCCGGCGCGGGGGAGAGCAGAGCAGGGGGCTCGGGCCAGGCAGCTGACTGCGCCATGGCCATCGCACATCTGGCCACCGAGTACGTGTTCTCCGACTTCCTGCTCAAGGAGCCGCCGGAGCCCAAGTTCAAGGGGCTGCGGCTGGAGCTGGCGCTGGACAAGCTGGTCACGTGCGTGGGCGTGGGGCTGCCGCTGCTGCTCGTCTCGCTGGCCTTCGCACAGGAGATCTCCACGGGTGAGGCGCCTTTGTCCCCGCGGGCTGTCCCGGTGCCACTCCCCTGCGCCCGCCCAGGCGGTTCCGGGGGCCCGGCCCGGCCCGCGTGCTTCCGTGGGCCCGGTGCGCGCGACCCGAGCGGTTCCGTGGACCCGGTGCGCCCGGCCCGCCTGGTTCCGTGGACCCGGCACGGCCGCGTGCTTCCATGGCCCCGGTGCGTCCGGCCGCGCGGTTCCGCCTAGTTCCGTGGACCAGGTGGCCCGACCGGGAGAGGCGGGTGCCCAGGGAGAGTGGGTGCCCGGGGAGGGGCGAGGTCCCGGGGAGGGCGGGTAGGGGGACAGGGCGGCCCGCGGGGCGCTTTGTGCCGGGTGGTTAGGGGGAGCCACGGGAAGAAGGGAAGAGCCCCGCGGCCCCGCCCCTGAGCGGCCGGCGGGAACTCAGCCCTGGAAGGAACAGCTGTGGCTTTGCCACTGCCTGCCCTGGGCTCCAGGGGGAAGGAAAGCCACCGGGTCCCGGATCCCCCAGATAATCTCGCGCCCTCCCCAGCCACCCTGGAAGCCACTAGCCCTGCCCTTTTCTCCTGCCTAGCCTATAGGGTTCCCAGCACACAAGATTGGAGGTCTCAGACGGCCAAGTCTACCCATGTCCATGGAATGGGTTGGCCAGCAGCTTAAGAGGGGGGACAAGAATGGTAGCTGTGCCCTTGAGCCCCCCACCTGCCCGGGCCTTGTCCAGCCCTTCAGTCCTTGAGAATGGGACTGGGGGCCTCCAAGGCTGGATCCCCAGGCATGAAACCCAGGAAAGGCTTGGAGGAGGCCCCGGGTGGGTGCCTGCAGCTGGGGTCCTGGGGGGGACCTTCCCCAAGCACCAGGCTGGCTTCTGTGCATTGGAGATGGCATGGCTGCAGGGTGGGTACCAGGGGACAATGGGCACTGCAGAAGGACGGACGGGACATGGGGCAGGATGGGGCATGGGGCAAGACGGGGCGGGGCAGGGCATACTGGGAGGAGTGCCTGGAACCTGCAAACTGTGCTGGCTGAGGGCCATTCCTGCCTCCAGTGCCCATGGCCGCCTCCCCCTGCTCCCTGCACAGAGCACGCCCTCGGGCCACTCCTGCTCTGACCTAGGCACAGGGAGCTGGTGCTGCGCCTGTGGAGGTGTCTGTTGCTTGTTGAGTGCATATACTCGTGTTGTTGGCATGTGCTCGAGTGTGCTGAGCGTGTGTGTTAGGTGAGATGCATGTTTGGGGGGGTGGAAGCAAGTCATGATTCAGTAGCTGTATTTACATCTGTGAGGATGCTGCTGGCTTGTGTGTGTGTGTGTGTGTGTGCGCATACGCGCATGTGCACACACGTGCACATGTCATGTAGGGAGGACAGAATTCTGGGTGGCTGGGAGCACTTCTGAGTCCTCCCACTGAGCATGTGTGTAAGGTGAGGTGCATGTTTGGGGGGGTGGAAGCAAGTCATGATTCAGTAGCTGTATTTACATCTGTGAGGATGCTGCTGGCTTGGGTGTGTGTGTGTGTGTGTGTGTGTGCACACGCGCGCACGCACACACATGTGCACACACGTGCACATGTCATGTAGGGAGGATGGAATTCTGGGTGGCTGGGAGCACTCTGAGTCCTCCCACTGGACTCTTCCTTCTCCCTTGTTCCTGGGGTCTGACCAGCTACACTGGGAGGCCAGCATGACAGCCCTGGACTGCGGTGGGTCAGACACAGGCAAGACAGGGCCTGGCCCAAGAGGCCGGTGGGCAGATGCAGCAGGGTGTGAGTCCAGACTGTCTGCACCAAGACCTCAGCCAGGAGTGGGCAGTGGTGCTGTCCAGACAGCCACGTGCTGCTTCTGCCTGAACATGGGTCACCCCCAGGAGGCCATAGACAGTTCTGGGAAGGCTCCTAACCCGGGGAACCCGAGGTGAGACACTGGAGGGTGCTGGGGAGGTCGGGAATGCTGCCTTAGTGGCCATGCAGTCCTTCCCACCCTTGCAACTGCTTGAACGGTGGCCGCTGGCACAGACTCTGGGCAGGAAAGAACCTGAGTCACCTGAAGACAAAAGTACCCCTTCTGATGCTTTTGATCTCGCTGCTCTGAGAGGAACATTGACGTGGCATGAACCCCCATCCCACTGGCTCTCATGGACATACCCCAGGCACAGGAGACCCCTAGACACTTGGTTACAGACCTGGAGAAGCCCTGAATCTGAAGCCCAAAACTCACAGTGTCTCTCAGTTGAGGACAGCACAGTGACCCCTGTTCTGTCCCGGACAGATTCCCCCACTGCATCTCCCTGTTCCCTTGGTGACTGGTGCACCCCGAGCAGCCTGTGTGCTTCTCCGAAAGGGGGAGAATGCTTTTAGTGACCCTGTTGCTCAGCCCAGCACCGGGCAGGGAGCTCCCCCTTCTTGCCTGTGACCAAGGGCTGTCGTCTAGACAGAGGGTCCCAGTCTCACTCAGCCACCATCGCTCCCTTCTCAGGAACAATGCCACTCAGCTTGTCGCCTGGAAACCTGCCTTTAAGAGAATAGACAGGCCAGAGAGAGCACAGTGGGCGTTTGCCCATCCCTTGAGCACTGCCAGGAGTGATTATGAGCATCTCAGGGTGTGGCCCCAAACAAACAAAAATAATAAAATGACAGGAAGTGCTCCCCAGTCCGCCCGAGGCTCTAATCACCCCTGGATTGTTGCAGCCCCGCCCAGGGAACACTGGCCTGTAATTCTACGTATCTCCAAGAGTCGGTGTTCAGAAAAACTACCATAAAAATACTAGATGATGGGGCAAGAGATAGCACAGTCGGTAGGGCACTGGCCTTGCACGCGGCTGACTGGGCTTTGATCCCTGGCATCCCATATGTCCCCAAAACCCCTCCAGGAGTGATCCCTGAGCCCCGTCAGGTGGGGTTCCTCCCCTGGAAAAAAGACAACAGTTATTGATAACTGAGTCTTTGGCACACACTGTTCTTCCACCGCCCCACCACAGTGCCCATTCTCCTCAGGCCTGGGGTGGTCTCCCTGGGTCTGTGAGGGGAGCCTTGTTCTGGTCCCCTCCGGGCCACTCTGCTGCTCACTGTCCCTCCTACACCCAGGGGTGTATAGGTGTGTAGGGTGTCGAGCCTGTGCAGGGCTTCCTGCGGGCCTGGGCGCTCCTGCCCTGGGGTCCTGCCTGCGGGACTCCCTGTCAGCATGCCCAGCCAGAGGCTCCCGTGCTGCGTCGTGTCACCTTGGGGGGTATCGCCTCGGGCCAGACGCCGGGTGGAGCAGGGAGTGGGGTGTGGGATGTGCGTGGCTGCTCAGTAATTACTGTGATGGGCGCCGTGGGGGCGGGTGGTTACAATAGGTGTAGGGGACGCGGGCAGTCGCCACCCGCAATAACTCTCAGGGACCCCAGAGCCAGCCCGGGTCCCCCACAGCAGCTCCCCAGGCCGGTTCCGCTGGGTACCAGCAAGGCTGCTCCAAGCACTGTACAGGAGTTCAGGGGGCAGTTGTGTGTCTGTATCTGTGAACCTGCCTGTGTGTGTATGTGTCTGCGTGGTGTGTGTGTGTGTGTGTGTGTGTGTGTGTGTGTGTGCATGTCTGCATGTGTGTCTCTGTGCATGTTTGGCTGAGCCCCGTGGCCACACCCCCTGCCCCCTTGCAGCTGTCCTCTACTCAGAGTCCACATCAGTGGGTGCCTTGCGCTGGGATTGTGGGGGTGTGGACAGGTTCCCCTGCACCTGCCTTCTGTCCCAGGGACCGCCTTTCTGCCCAGCTGAGGGGTCCAGCAGTGTCCCCTCCACCCACTGTCACTGCCCAGAACCTCCAGGGACCCACTGGGCATCCTTGTCCACAATGGAAGCCCGCAGGCAGCACTTGGGGGTCTGTGTCCCTTCAGTGCTCCTGGGGGGGCCTGGCCCGCGGGCCCCCCAGCACAGTCCCCAGTGAAGGTTTGTGACCTGGGAGCAGGCTCGGGCCTTGCCCTGACCCTCCTCTGCTCTCCGCAGGCTCCCAGATCAGCTGCTTCGCACCCGGCTCCTTCTCGTGGCGCCAGGCGGCCTTCGTGGATGCATACTGCTGGGCGGCGCTGCAGCAGGGGGACCCCCTGCATGGAGACGGGGGGCAGCTGCCCCTGTGGCTGCACAAGGTGAGGAGCCAGTGGAGGACAGGCCTGTCGGGGTCGGGGGACAGAGACGGGGTCCCAGGTGAAGGGGCATGACCCACCCAGCTGCTGCCCTCCTGATGCTCTCTGAGGTCGGTTGGACCTCAGGGCGGGAACCTGTCCAGACTCAGGGGCCCCTCAGGAGTGGGAGCACCCCACCTCCATCCAGGTCTGGTGCCCCTTGCCCACTCCTCGCCCCTGCTGGAACATGGAGCCACAGGGTAGCACTTGGAGATGGCTCCCACACCGGAAGGGGCCTAGGCTTCTCCCAGGTTGGATTCTGGAGCCCACAGTGGGGTTAGCTCAGCGCCCCTCAGGGCCCCACTCACCTCAGCCTTGCAGCAGGCTGTGCTTGGGTAAGCAGAGCGCCCCCTACCCCAGTATCACCCGTGGGCACTGCACCCTCGGGGGCGCCATTTGCGCTTGTGGGGCCCAGGTGAGAAACAACCCTCACCGGCCCCTTGGCCAGTTCTTTCCCTACATCCTGCTGCTCGTGGCCATCCTGTTGTACCTGCCTTCCCTCTGCTGGCGCTTCACGGCCGCGCCACACCTCTGCTCTGACCTCAAGTTCATCATGGAGGAGCTGGACAAGGTGTACAACAGGGCCATCCAGGCCGCCAAGAGCGCACGGGCCGTGGACGCCCATGATGGTGGCTGCGCAGAGCCTGTGGGCCAGAGGTCAGTGTGGCTCGGGAACCGGGTGGTGTCCTGCTGAGTCGGCCCCTGCTCACCGTCCTGCAGCTGGGGGGACCCCAACTCCTCCTGAGGCTCGCTCACCCACCACAGGGGGTGGGGGGGTACGCGAGCACCTCGTGCTCCACTGCACTGGGCCCACTAGAGGTCAGGGGTGGACACCACAGTGGACAGTGCAGGGAACGTGCACTGAGGTGGGGTGGACACAGTGGACAGTGCATGTGCTAAGGTGGGGTCGACACAGTGAGCAGTGCGTGTGCTGAGGTGGGCAGTGGGGACCTTGTGCTGAGGGGCGTCCCGCACTCAATGAGGCTATCCCCGCAGCCTGTGGGAGATCTCCGAGAGCCACTTCAAGTACCCAATCGTGGAGCAGTACCTGAAGACCAAGAAGGGCTCACGGCGGCTCATCGGGCTCTACCTGGGCTGCCGGCTGCTGACACTGGTCACTGTGCTGCTGGCCACTGGCTGCCTGGGCTACTACTGTGGGCTGCCTGCGCGCACAGACGAGTTCGCCTGCGGCCTGCACTCAGGACTGCTGCGCAACGCCAGCGGCGTGCCTGAGCGCGTCCAGTGCAAGCTGGTGGCCGTGGGCGTGTTCCGGGTGCTGAGCCTGGTGCACCTGGCTGTGTACGTGCTGTTGGCGCCCGTGGTGCTTTACTCGCTGCTCGTGCCCCTGCGCCAGCGTGCCCACGTGCTCCGCGTCTATGAGATCCTGCCCACCTTCGATGTGCTGCAGCTGCAGCCACAGGGCTACACTGACCTGAGCCTGTACAACCTCTTCCTGGAGGAGAACGTGAGCGAGCTCAAGTCCTACAAGTGCCTGAAGGTGCTGGAGAGCATCAAGCGCAGTGGGCAGGGCATCGACCCCATGCTCCTTCTCACCAACCTGGGCCTCATCAAGATGGACGTGCTGGATGGCAGGGCCCGCCCACGCAGCCCCCCACCCACGGGCCCGGCCGGAGATGCACAGGACGGCCAGGCGCGCGAGACCACAGGTGGGGCTGGGCAGGGGCGCCCCCATCCCCCAGGGCTCGCCCGCATGTTCTGACTGACCCTCGTCCTTGTTCCCACAGAGGAGACACAGGCCAACAGTGAGGAAAAGAACGCCCGGCAGAGGCTCCTCAACAGCTCCTGAGCCCGCTCGCCATCAGGTCTGTCCAGGGACGTCCCGGCCTGGGGGACACTAGCCCACATCCCGGCAAGATGCAGAGACACGGCTAACACACAGGCCGTGGCCAACCTGTCTGGGAGAAGGTGCCGCACCTGTGTGCAGAGCCGAATATGCCCCTCATGCTCAGGACGCCCGGGGACTCCGGTGGGCACTCCCCCGCCCGCCCCCAGGGCTGCGTTTACCCCGTCAGATCAGTGTTCTGTGGGAGACAGCTGGGTCCTGGCCTCAGACGAGGGACGCGGTCGGTGGTCTAACTTATTTTGCATCGGTGTATTTATTGCTGCTGTATCCCAGACTCAGTCCCAGTGTCGCTCTGTGCACGGGACGAGCCTCCGGGTCTGTGCTCTGCAGAGATCAGCGGAGATGTACTTCAGGAGCCCGTGTTTGATTCTCAGGCCAAGGCGGCCGGCGGCTCCCAGCCTACCTGACCGGACCCTCAGACCTGGCCCACGCCTGGCTAATGTTTGTGCTTGTACCTTCCCCCGACCCCCAGCACACACAAACACACAGACATGGGCACCTACCTTCACGGGGTTGTTGGTGGCCCTATCATGGCCCCGCGCATTGCCTGGCTGAAGCCAGTGTTCTGCCTTGGAGCTCAGCGTGGTTACATGGCATGGGAGCACAGGCAGGGAGGGGAGGTCGTGGTCTGTCAGGCTGTATGCTGGGCCCTGGGAAGCAGAGGGAGGCACAGCCCAGCTCTGTGCCAGGGCTTCTTAGAAGGGACGGGTGGAAAAGGGCCAGTGACCAGCTGGACAGGGACTCATGGCGGGGGGCCCCAATGGCTGGGGAGTCAGGTGTTACCATCAGAGCCCAGAGAGATGCTTATAGCCCTTGGTCACCCCCACCCCACTCCATGGTGCTCCAGCCTCTCGTCCCCGACCCTCACTCTCAGGGATTAAGCCCTGGGGCTCTGGGGCCAGCCATCCCAGGGGCCACGGTGCAGCAGCAGAGCCCCCCACTTCTGCATCAAAGCTGCTGGGACCCTCAGGACTGTGATGCTGAGCCAGGCAGAAGGAAGCGAGAGAGGGAGTCAGATCAGCACCTCGGACAGCTCCCACACCCTCTGGGCTGCCCCTGACACCCTCCCCATGCTTCCTCTGAGGCCTCCTGTGTCCAAACTAGCCTGCAGGGGGCGGGCATATCCCCCACGTGGCAGGGCTCTGCCTGAGCACATTCCTGAACCCCGATGACGGCCTCTTTGTTGTCCAGCTTCCTTCCAAGTGACCGTCCCTCCTGGGTACTCAGCTACGTGCCTCTGATGTACACCACTACCCTGTCTGACCCCCACATCGACATCTGGCACATGGTCCCTGGACGCCCCCTTTACATCCAGGGTCAATGACAGCTCGTGTACACACATGTGAGTGTGTTTGTGTGTGTGTGTGTATGCAAGTGTGCGTCCCACTGCACATGCTTGGGACTCTGACCCCAGCCGCTCCCTCCCGACCCCCGGCTGGAACATGGAGCAGAGATGACCTCATAAGCCTTGTCACTCACCTGGCCTGCTGCCTGTGCTGCAGTGGGACCACCTCCGCCCCCAGGCCTGTAGCTTCCCTGGGTAGAACAATGGGGTTGTAGCTCACCCAGAGAGGAGGCAGCCGAGCCTCGAGCCCTGCAAGGTCTCCTGGAAACCACCATCAGCCCTTGTAACAAAGGACATGGAACTTGGCCAGGGCCTAAGCAAGGCAGTCCCAGCTGCTCCCGACAGTTCCCATCAGGCACCCAGGGCCAGCAATGGCATCTTGCCCCAGTGGGGCCTGAGGGCTGTAGAGGAAATGCTGGGCCCCCGAAGAAGTGGGGGGGGTGGGCACAGCCTCATGCCCCCCACACTGGGCCTGCGCCCATGGGGTCTCATGGAGCACAGGTGCCCTGTCGGGGACTCTGCCCCAGCACCTTCCCACCCCACATCTGGAATCCCCACTGCTAAGAGGTCCCCAGGTTGTGGGGTGTCGCTGGTCTGGTCCTGGTCCGGTGGCCACCTGGGTCCTGCAGTGATGGACCACCTAGATTTGCTGGGCAAATGCCCCACCCTTTCCTCTCCCACCACTCTGCTCCTTGTGCTCAGCTGCTACACCCCTGCAGCCAAGCCCGGAGCCTGGGTACAGCCCTGCATCTCTGAGTGCCCACTCCCCTTGGGCACAAAGATGCCCCCTTCCTGCACATTGGCGGTTTGTCTGGAGACCATGGACTCAGGACATTCAAGGCAGCACCTAGAACTAAGCCCAGAGGTGAACCCTCAGATCTGTGGACACCAAATCTGACAGGAGCCACAGCATGAGGTGGAAAGTTGCCCAGACAGATGGCCAAGATGGGGCCGAGGAAGCTGGCCATGTGTGAGGAAGGAGGAAGGAGGACTGGAGCCATCTCACGTTGTATGTAAACGCCAACCCAGTGTGGACTGGAGACTGGTCCAGGACCCATGGACAGGCATGCTCACCGGATATGGGCACCAGAGGTGTCTTCCGATAATTTGAGTCCAGAGGCTAAGATAGCAAAAGCCAAAATAAATGTGTTTCATTAAAGTTTGTGTACTAGAAAAAAATCTCAGGCTAACATAAAAAGGCACCCTATTGAGTGGGAAAAATTATTGCACCTAACCAGGTAAAGGGCTAATTTCCAAGATTTATAAAGCACAAGATATCCAACAATCTCATTGAGTGAGCAGGGGCTGGAGAGAGAATACAGCAAGGAGGGAATTTGCCTGGCACATGACTGACCCAGGATCCCTCCCTGAAATCCCATGTGGTCCCCCAAGCACCACCAGGAATAATTCCTGAGCACAGAGCCAGGAAAAATCCCAGCAATGCAGAAGGGTAGCAAAAAGCAGGTGAGGACCCTCCCCTGAAGTGGGCGACGTCCAGGAGGCTCCTCACAACTGTCAAAGGAATGCAAATCAAAATGGCAATGAAGTAGCGTGATACCAAAAAGACAAAACAAGCAGTTTTGGTGGGATGTGGTGACAGGAGCCCTCATGGCCTGTCCTGGCCAGTGCCAGGGTGCTCGCTGCAGACCACTCCCACCTGAGGGGTGGGAATGCCATCTAGTCTGTGGGGCTTCCTCAGAGAAGTAAAAATCGAGCTCTCCTGAGACCCACTGGTCTCTCAGAGAATAGAGCTTTCTAAAGACCCAGGATTCAACTTCTTAGCTTCTCTCCTTGGACACAAGAACATGAATTTAAAAAGCTGTATCCCCACCTATGTTCTCTGTATTGCCCAGCCCAAGTTAGGACATGGACACCTTTCCAGTGTCCAGTGTCAGAGGAAAGGACAGGACTAGGAGGCAGAAGGCAGATTCTGAGTCCTCACAGACTGACCCCAGCGTCCCCAAGGCTCCTGCACCCCCAGGTCACACAGTAGCTGTCAGCACCTTGCACCAGAACATCCAAGGGGTGCTGAATCCCCCCCCCCAAGACATCCAGAGGCACCACCACCCCCAACAGGCTAACACCCCCAGCGTGGTTGGGGCTGGGTGAGTCTCTCCCCACTCCCATCTCTAACTGTCCCTTTAACATGTGGCCATGGTGCCCATCAGCTCACAGCAGAGACAAAGTATAAGGTCCCTGGAGCTATCTATCTGCCCAGGTCATGCGCAGGGCTCAGGGACCGGGCTCTGGCCGGATAGAACCACAGCCGCATGTGTCTCTTCACGGAAGGATAAATGGCCCAGAGCCTCCTGCCCCCAAGCCTCCCGAAGGTGTCTTGAACACGAGAAGGGCCACTTGGTGTGGAGCCAAGCCTGAGGCCAGCACGGCAGGAGGCCCTGGCCGCATGCCAGGCTCATCTCCATGGCGACCCGACAACCCAAGGACAGCAGCTGAAGCCCAAGGAGTCACTTAGCTCGTTAGAATTTCTGTTCTGTGAACTGGATTCCCCAAGCATGGAGCCATTAGCGCCCCCAGCGAGACCAGCTGAAGCCAAGGAGCCGTCTGTGAGCTCTTGGCACCTGGAGGTGTGAGGAGAGCTGCCAGCAGCAGCTGCTCCATCCTGAGCCCTGAGTGATCCCTTCTGTGCCCAGAAAGCTCACTTCTGCGCCTGAACCGCCAGGCCCTGTCTCCACCCCACCCTCCACAGCCCCCGATGCCCCAGCCTTGCTCAGACTTCCTACTTTGAGGCAAAGCCGTCAGGGTGAAAACAGCCCCCAGCAGCATCTCTCAGAACACCCTATTGTCCACCCCTGCCTGTGTCCACACAGGGACGCAGGGAGGGCTTGGTGCCCCTCTGTGCCTGACCCCACCCGAGCCCCCTTCCCACGGGGTCCCATGGAAGCAACTCTCATCGCAGAAGCCCAACAAGCTGCTGCCACTGGGTCAGCGTGAGTGTCCACCGCCCACCACATGTCCAGCCGGGTCTCAGCATGAAGGAGGGGGAGGTGAGCAGAGATCCTGCCCCAGGCCAGTCTCCTGGGCCTGGAGGGGTTCTGGGGCAGCTGGGGGCGAGCCCACCTTTCTGTCCCGGCCCCAAGGACCCCTCAACCGAGAAAGGCCACCCGGGAAGCACGGAGCATGGACACTCAACCCCGCTCTCCCTCTGGGCCCTCCCCGCCAGCCACAATACCCACCATCTGCGTGGGAGCCCATGGAATACCCCAGGTGCCACGTGCTCCACTAGGGGGAGGGGGGTGATGGGCAGCACCTGGGCCTGCAGATAAAGGCTGGCGAGCTCCCAGCTCTGCTTGTGCCCAGGAGTGGGTGGAGGTGAGTCGGGTGCTGCAGCTCCACCTGTCCACTGAGGCTGATGACTCGGCAGGCTGGGTGCAGGCCCTGGCCCCATCCTGGGGGTGCTCCAGCTAGGGCCTGGCCCAGACACAGTGCTCTGGGAGCCCGGTGTAAGGGCAGCTGCTACCTGGCATGGATCAGGGCCTACAGGAGGAGCCGGGAGGGGGCTGGTGGGCACAGAGCTTGTGCCCTCTGAGAGACAGGGAAGGGGAGCAGGACCAGGCTTGGGAGGTGGTACCTGTCCCCACCCAATGCCCCACACTCTGGTACCTGTGGAGCTGCTTGTCAGCAGTGTGGGGCCGGGACCACCTCTGGGTCAGGGTCTGGGCTGGGGGTTGGGAGTATTCGCACATCCTCAGCCTGGGCACTGGGGTCTCTGTGCCCAAGTCCCGCTGAGCTCTCCCACTGCTGTCGCCCAGGACACCAGTGCCCAGGACACAGTGGAGCGCCCAGCAAGAGCCGGCGTCCATGCGTGCTTCCGGGACAGCGGGGCCCCTGGCCTGGTGTGGGCTCCTATTGGTGGCAGCCATGTGGGCCAGGGCTGGGGCTCAGGGTGTCTGTGTGCGGGGCCCACACCACAAGGCCACGCCGGGCCCCGAGAAAGAGCTGTTCCAGGAGGTATGAGGTGGTCCCGGACTGGGTGGCCCTCAGGGCGGGGGCCCAACTGCCCGGGCAGTGCCAGGGTGCTGGAGAGGGGGGCCCCTGGAGGGCCTCTGGCCTCAGTGCCCACATCGAGCAGGTGAGTCTTAGCGCCCCTCCCTTGGGTCTCCCTGCCTACTGCCCAGAGTCCTGCAGCATGGGCTGAGGGGAGACTGCCATCTGATGCCCCTGCACAGCCATGTCTGTGGGGAGTGGACACAGCCCCGTGTTCCGCAGTGTGCCCCCTGGGAGCCCAGGGCCTGCTGCTCGGCTGGCACCTCCTTCAGCGCCCACCTGGATGGCTCCCAGCTCTACAATTTCAGCTTCTCCCACTGCGGGCTGCTCCCGCCCGCCTGCCAGCAGCACTTTGCCCGAGCGGCCTGCTTCTACGAGTGCTCGCCCAACCTGGGGCCCTGGGTGCGGAAGGTGCGTGGGAGGCCAGCCAGGGGCACTTGCATGGGGCGGGGGAGGGGGGTCTCCGGTGCACGGAAGCTGGTGCTGGGGGACTGGCGGGTGGGTGCCAATCAATGCAGCGCCCCTGTCCACCCTCCCGCAGATCCCAGGCGGCGGTCAGCGTGTGCTGGCCGTCCCCTTGTGCCGGGAGGACTGTGAGAAGTGGTGGCAGGATTGCAGGACGGCCCTCACCTGCAGGCCCCACTGGCACAGCGGTGGCTGGCACTGGAGCAGGGGTGAGCACAGCTGGGGGGTGGGCGAGGGGTGCCCATGGCCTCGCTGACTGCCCCTTCGTCCTCAGGTCGGAGCCGCTGCCCGGTGGGAGCACCCTGCCGGCCCTTCCCCGCCATCTTCCCCACGCCTGCCCTCCTGTGTGCAGGGGTGTGGGATGGCGCCTTCAGGGCCAGCCCGGAGCCCCGGGCCAGCGGCCGCTGCCTTCGCAAGTGGTTCCAGCCGGGACTGGCCAACCCCAACGACGATGTGGCACGCCGCCTGGCTGATCCCGCTGTACCCCGCACTGCCCCGCCAATGCCCCTGGCCGCACTGCTGCCCCTCATGCTGGCCCTGCTGCTGCGGCCCTGACCCCGCCGGACCCCATGGCCACCGCTGGACCTGTGCCCTGAGCTTACCCCAGCTCCCTCCACCACCCCAAGCCACCTCTAGGAGGCACAGTATGACCTGCCCAAAGATGGCCAGAGCGGCTTACAGGGCCCCTCGGACAGGGCTGGGGAGGGGGCCGGCAGCCCACACCCACCAGAACCTCCTGGAACCTGCAGCCCTATGCCCCTTGCTCCTGGCTCACTGGGCTGGTCCCTCCCGGTCCCCCACCTCACACCCTCACCTCAGGCTCCAGAGGCCAGAAGTGTCCTGCCCAGAAGCCACACCCGCATCCCTGCGGACCTCAAGGACAGTCTGGCCCTGGGGCCCCAAGCCGGCCTCTGGGACTGGGTTTGACCCCCCCAGAGAAGGATCACTTCACTAAGGGAAGGAGAGGCCAGTCCCGTGCCAGTGGGGGGCAGGGGGATTGGTGGGGGCAGGCCTCCAGTGACCTCACCTGCAGCAAAGTGGCTTCGGGGTGTGCAGGTGTGGCTTCTTAAGGACCAGCCAGGTGGGGGCCCTGACGATGAACACCAGGCTGGCGGGGGCAGATGGAGCAGGCACACCTGCCCAGGGACTCCTGTCACCCCTACTTCCTGGAGGAGTCAGAAACACAGGGTTTAGAACAGAGGCCAGAGACCTCCAGACAGAGACCCCCCCAGGGGAGTGTGAGGGGACAGACGTGGCCTCAGGCCACCCAGGCCAGCCTTGGGGCAGAGGGCCCGCAAACCCCGAGGACATCCCAAAGGGCGGCTCTGAGTGACTGTCCCCACTCTTCTGTCCTCTTTCTCTTGACTATACGGAGGGCTGCTCGCTCGTCCCCATTCCCCCGCAGCTATTGGTTCTTATGCTGTGGCAGCTCTTTAAATCGCACTGAAGATCTAATGGCATTTGCTTTTCAGGCTGGTTTTTCCCCCTGAGCAATCTTCGCCCTCTACTCTGGGGGTCCCCAGAGGGGCTAACGGGCTGCCTCTCTCCCTTTGCGGGCTGGGTGCCGTCCTCCTAACTGGCCACGGGGATGAGGTTCTGGGTGCCCCAGGGAGGCTGTGGGTGAGAAACTTTGCTTCCTGGGGGCATGTAGAGGAACCACATGTGGGCTGTCGAGGCCACTGGGATCTCGCTCGAGGTGGGAAACTATCCCATGTGTGGACAGGCACAGCCGGGTGGGAGCTGGAGCACTGGCTGCAGTGAGGCTCGAGGGGGCACTGTCAGGCTGGGGTTTAACTGAGACAGGAAGGTGGCAGGCCCTGAGTCCTGGCTGCAGGCAGTGGTGGAAGGGCTGTGAGGGTGACCAGCAGTGGGGTGGGCCCAGCTCTGTGGCAGGGTGGGGGGTGCACAGTGCCCTTCTCGGGGTCAGAGGCTGTAGCACCCTCACCTCTGAGGAAGCCGCATGTCTGCCGCTCCCCAGCACACCCCAGGGTGCCCTGAGGCCTGTTCCTCCCCATCCAGCCCAGGCTGGGAGCCCTCACACACGCCTGCCGCTCACTCTGGGCCCATCTGTGTGCAAAGGCTCCAGAGCTGCCTCATCTTCCCTGCAGCCCCCCATGGCCCGTGCCCACAGCCAGGCCCTGCAGTCCACTCCCCACACCCCAACTCCTGCCTCACTGACCACTGCTGGGGGAGCCACTGTCCTGTCAGCTGCCAGGTCCCAGCACCCGCAAGGAGCTGCTGTGGCCCAGCGGCACCCTCACCCTCCCTCTCCCTCTCCCTCTCCCCCCCACTCCCATTCTCTTCCCCTCCCTCCTTCTCCTTTTCTCTCTCTCCCTCTCCCTTTCTCCTTTCTCCCTTCCTCTCTCCCTCTCCCCTCTCTCTCCTCCCTTATCTGCAGGGTCACTGGCTGGCGGCCCCACTGCCCAGCCCCTGAGACTCACCAACTCTGCTCATGGGCCAATCTGCGAGAGAGGAAGTTCTCCAAGGAGGGCCAAGACCTGAGACCCAGGTTGGGAACTCTGGGCCTTGGTCTGGGTTGGGAGGGAGCCGCGCCTTCTAGGGGAAATGCAGAGTGGATGGACAGCAGCGAGCCTCAGAATCCACCTCAGCCTTTGAGTAAAGGTTCTAGCCAACACCCAGGTGGATGCTGATCCAGCGGGCAGGGAGGAGGCTGCCAAAGGACAATGAGCAGGGTCGGGTCTTCACTGATGCCACAGGCCCAGACAGAGTGGCTGGCCCTGGGGCATAGTCGGGGCAGCAGACTGGGGCTCATGGCACCCAATAAAACATGCCCCCAAGGACAGCGGCCATTCCCTCAGCATGCGGCCCATAGCAGCACCTCCAAGGCTGGTGGGCTTCAGAGGCTGCCCGCTGCATGGACAGGGAGACCCAGGGCAGGTCTGCAGCCAGGCACTAATCCCTGTGGAGCCCGCCCTCCCCGGGGTCTGTGAGTGAGCGCCCATCGAAGGCCAGGACAGAGCCAGGGCCCAGGGATGGGGCCCAGAAAGTGCCCGCCTGGTCCAAACCCCAGCAGGACCACACATGGACCCCATGCCCACACACGGTGACCTGGAGCCACCCGCATCTGCAAGCATGTGGCCCTCACAGCATCAGCCCTGCTGCCCCCCAGAGCGCGTTCCTCAGGCCTGGGGCCTGGCAGGGCTCCCGAGCCAGGGCAGCGGCCAGTGTCGATGTGGAGGGGACAGCCAGCAGCCCCTGTGCAGATGCTGTGGGAAGCTCCACGGAGGCCAACAAGGCAGCCGAACTGTTCTTTCCGCCACGTCCTGGTGCTCACTCAACACCGTAGGCCTGTCACCTCCCCTCCCCAGCCTTAGCCCACCAGGTACCAGCCGTGTTCCCGCCCACAGAGCTGAAGAGTGACACCAGGCAGCCCTCCCAGCCACGGCTCGCTCATGCTTAGCCTCTCATGGGCAAACCACAGCCACATGCCTGGCCGGTCCCCGGGTGGAGCTGACTGTGGAGGGTCTAGATGCTGCTTTGAGAATCGGCAAAGGTTCTAGCCAACACCCAGGTGGATGCTGATCCAGCGGGCACCCAACCTCCATCTCCGCCGACCCCCTGAGCACCCCTCACCAGGCTCTCCGAGTCTCTCCCACAGAAGCCGGCGGGAACGGGCTTCTCTCTTGAGCAGAATCGAGAGCACCTGGTGACAGCTCATCCTAGAGACAAGCCCTGCCCTCCTGAGGCTGCACCCGCTGACCTGCTGTGTCAGGTTTGTGTGCGTGCGTGTGTGTGGGTGCATGCGCGTGCACGTGGATGAGTATGCGTGTGCATGTGTACATGCATGTCCGTGCCTGTTTGTGTGCAGGTGCATGTGCGTCCATGTATGTGCATGTGGTGCAGTAACTCTCTTGTCTTGATGTCTGTGACTGGCTCCTGTCTGGGCCCCCGGGCTGTCAGCAGGTGGCACCCACACACCAAGGGTCAGAGGAGTCCTTTCCTGCCTGGTGGCATGTTCCTGTGGCAGCCTCATGTGACAGGGTGGGAGCAGGGTCTCTCCATGCTCCAGGGCCCCAACGAACCCCCTCGCCATCACACAGCAGCACTTTAGGACAGGTGTCTGGGTGGGACCCTCTGGAGTCCAGGGAGGATTAGCTGCCTGCCAGGTCCAGGGTCCCACAGTCCTAGACTCCAGCAACCAGCTGGTGTCTGTTCTCAGCCTCTGCTGTCTCACCTGTCACGACTGCAGGTCCGTGGACATGGGCAACAGGTGCTGGGCTTCTGCTTCTGGGGTGGACGCAGCGGCTTGGAAGCAGGCGCTGCCCAGTCGCAGGGGCTCGGAGAAGGGAACTTGGGCCGGAATTCTGAGGTGGCACAACCACCCACAGGCTCCCCTCACTCCCTCTGCCCAGCTCCCAGACATACCCACGGGCACCAGCATGGACAAATGCTTGCTGAGCTCTGCTCTCTGCACACGCAGATGACTAATCACTTCCCCTACAGCCCCAACCTCCTGGCCCCCTCCTGTGCTCCGACCAGGAGGACCGTCCAACCAGCTGCTGGGAGGAAATTTCCAGCCTAACAAAAGAAAGTAATCGGTAAACAAGGGTAAGAGGCACTTGGCCTTGGGGAAAATGTGACTCACTGGGTTTTCAAAACTCCTCAGTGCATACTTAGACTGACTAGCAGAGAGTCCGAATTCCCGCTTTCAGTTGACCTTAGTTTGGGGCGTGGGCAGCACCACAGGCCTGCGGGAAAGGGCTGCTGTGGAGATGTGCCTCCACCTTGCCGAGCCAGAACTGCTTGGTCAGGCTTCTCGGACCTGCAGGTATCCCTGCACCCGACCCGGCGGGCCACCCTGAGCCTGCACCTCAGAGGACACCTCATGATCAGGGCTAGCGGCTTGTGCCATGTGCCTGTCACTACCACCCACTCACATGCACCTGGAGGCCAGGAGTTGGGCAGCAGGGGCAGAATGGGGCTTCCAGGGATCCTGCTTTCTGCTGGAACTGGCCCAAGCATAGAGGTTACATCTGTCCCTGATCCTTCCTCTCACACAGGGCCATTTATATCCAACTCTGAGCCCCAGGTAGGAAGCAGGAAGGCGGGGACTGCAGTGTCCCCATCATATCCTCACAGAGGGATAGCACAGAGGAAGCCAAGGCCTCTGAAGGCATCCATCTGCTGGACCTGCCAGCACCGTCTGGACCCCTGGAGTCTCCAGAGTGACAGGAGTAGCTGACCGGTGTCACAGGGAGATGCAGGCAGAGGGGACACTGCTTCAGCCCAGTGGGTGAGCTGGGGGCCAGGCTTGGACTTGGTCACTGTATGATGTCAATGTCACCAGCCGGCCAGCTGTGACCCCTGGAGACACAGGCCCAGGACTTGGTGGCGGGTGGACAGGTGCTTTGCCTCCTGGCAGGGGAAGCTTCTCAGCCAGCTACCAACCTGCTGTTTAAGGGCTTTGCTCTGTGTAAGACGGAAGGACGGAAAGATTAGGCTGGAGCATTCGCAGGCACCAGCTATGTGGGGCAGGAGGCTCAGGAGAGCAAGAGGAGGTAGAGAAATTCCAGGAGGGGCTGCCCCAAAGTCAGAATGCACCAGGCCCTCACACACATTCACTCGGAGGGCCCTGTACAAAGTGACTACCCGCCCCCAAACCATAGCCTGCAGGTGGACACAAATGGGGAGAGTCACATGGGCAGCCACCTTCTGAGAAGAGCAGGAACATTCCAGCAGAGCAGACCTGCCTGTGTTCTGCCAGGGCTCCCTCCCATGGACAGACAGGAGCAAAGGAGCAAGCTCGTACCTGTTAGCCTGCACCCCACACACAGTTTGAGGGCCACACCTGGTGGTGCTCAGGGATGACTCCTGGCGGGAACAATGTACCCAATGGGGTGCTGGGGATAAACCCGGGTCGGCCACATACATGCAGGGCAAGTTGCCCACCTGTTTTTCTCTCTGCCCCCAGCCTGCCCCTGTTCAGATGAGGACACCGAGGCTCGAAGAGGTGAGTGCGGGAGCACAGAGAGGGTGGACCAAAGCCTCTGCCTGAGCCCAGCACCCCATCAGCCACCGCCTGGGGCATCTCTCCTCTGTCCCACCTAATCACCGCCACTGTCATTTCTGAAAGTGTGAAATAAAATTAAATGTTATTTCAAAAGACTTGTCGCACCCTTCGTGGAAACGGCTGCTTCTCTCACGCCTGGCTGGTGGCAGTGATTCAGCCCTCACTTTCCGGCCCAGGTTCCCGCTAGTAAAAATAACAAGTGGGGGAGGGTGGCAGAGTGGAAATACATATTGCCAAGAACCCCCCAGGCCCCAAAGCCCGGCAAGTGCCCTTTTTTTGTTTTTGTTTTTATTTTTTGGGTCACATCTGGCGATGCACAGGGGTTACTCCTGGCTCATGCACTCAGGAATTGCTCCTGGCAGTACTCAGGGAACCATATGGGATGCTGGGAACCAAACACGGTTGGCTGCGTGCAAGGCAAATGCCCTACCCGCTGTGCTATAGCTCCAGCCCCAAGCCTGGTGCCCTTGACGGAACCGGTGGAGAAAGGTCAAGTGCGGCTCATGTCTGTGCTCCTCCTGGCTGGGCACCCTCTGGGCTCCTGTGAAGCCACAGTGGCTGAACCCTCGTGTCAGCCCGCACCCGGCATGAGTGTCCCCTGACCAGCAGCCATGGGGCAGCATAGAAGCAGGTCCCACTGGCCTCAGTCAGCAGATCCTCAGTGTGTTCTGCCCCGCCCCCCCCCCCCGAGACCAGAGCAACTCTTGGGTGGATGCAGGTGGGCCGGCACCTCGCTGAGCTTCTGTCAGAAGCCACATGGCTCCGGAGGTCACAGTCCAACCATCTCAATGTGAGACAGACCCTGTCCTCCTCGTCCAGACTGCACAGACCCACACCAACTGGGCCCTGGGCCCCCACCCCTTTCTCAATCACTCAGCTGTCAATATGATCTTTGGACGGAGTCCTCACAGTTTAAGTCAATCAGCTTTTCAGTCTTCACTTGTACTTAATAGACATGGGAGAGTAAATCGGAAATCTGGGGGAGTTTCAGCTTGGGTCGAAGAAGCAAACTCTGCTGACCCACCCCAGATGCTCTCTTGGTGATTCTCAGTGCGTGCCCCAGCTCTGTGCTCAGGGATCACTCCTGGTGGGCTGGAACCTGGGTTGACTGCATGCAAAGCAAGAATCTGAGTCCCAGCCAAGTCTCTGCCCTTGACAAGGTCTCTTAATTTTATCAGAAGAGGCACCTGTGAACTCACCTGCCCAGGGCCACATGTTGATCATGGTGCCAGCCCTGAGCCGCAGGCTGGGAGAGGAGCAGACGCACCCAGGGCCTCCCTCAGGCTCTGCCCAAGGGCACCTCTTGGCAGGAAGGCAGGACAGACTGGCCAGAGGGGCCTTTGCAGCTGGCGCTGTGGAGGGGCAGCCCCCGTGCAGTGTGGGGGCTAAGGGACCCTGGGGCAGGGAGGGCCTGCAGGGATTTCTGCCCACCCAGAGGCTTTCAGGGTCCTCCATGGGGGCCCCTGTTGTCTCAGGGGCCAGCGGTGTGGCTTGGACTCTGCAGCCCTCCTCCGCTCCACCTTCTGACCTTCTGGCCTTCTGGCCACTCCCCAAACTGCCCGATGGCCAACGACTCAGCACCAGGCCTGAGCTGAGCACAGTGAGGGGCCTTGGAGATGGTGTCCAGGGCCGCCGGGAAGTGGGACCCAGCACGCTGCCAGGGGTTCTGGGAACTGACGGAGAGCAGAGCACGAGACCGCGGTCAGCTCAGAGGCCAGGGTGTGGGCACGGCGCCCACGCCGTCTGAGTCACACAGACTCTCTGACATGGCCACACTCCACAGATGTTTATTGAAACTCGAGCACATGCGGGGTTGGCGCTGGGGACACGTGCCCGGGCCCAGGCCGCGGGAAGGGCCAACACTGATGGGGCTGTCTTGGGCTCTCAGGCGGGACCTGACATGTCCGGCACCATGGACACTGCAGCCCCTCGGCCCAGGCACTCAGAAGGCAGTGCCTTCCTGTCTGCGCTGGAGCTGGTCTCTCCAGCCCGGCGCTCTGGACTGCGCAGATGAGCCTGCTCGCCCGCTGCCTGTGGACACTGGGAAAGGGCCCCAACTGTGGAGACACAGACGGCTCCATGCCACGCTCTGAGCTGGTCCGAGAGAAGAGAGAGGTGTCGGCCAGGCCCTGCTCAGGACTCAGGGGTGCTGCGTCTCAACAGTCCAGTGCTGACCCAGGCCTCTCCCCTCCTCCATGGCCCCCTGAGTCCCCCAGAAGTTTTCCTTTCCCTCTTGGCGCTTTATGAGCATTCCCGGCTCTCCCTATGGCCCTCCCACATACTGGTAGCTACGCCAAGGACAGGTTCCGCTGACACTTGGAGCCGGGGCCATGCTTCTCTGCACGGGCCCGCCTCGGGGCACAGCCAGCCTCGGGAATGCACGGCTGGTGCTGGTGCTGAGTAGGCCAGATGCAGCTCGTGAAAGCTGTGAGCAAGAACCCAGCCTCTCAAGCCCTCATCCCCCACACCCCCCTAACTCACAGTCACGACAGGCTCCACGGACAACAGGTCTGTCTTCCCGCACTGGGGCTGGGCAGAGGGCAGGAGCTGGCTGGCAGGGGGTGCCCTGTGGCTGGGTGCCTTCTCAGTCCAGGCCAGCCTGGAGGGTGGGAGTGGGGAGGGTGGCTGGGGGGGCCTCTGGCACGGCCGTAGCAGCGCCTTCAGCTCGAGCCGGAAGCTCTCGTTGAGCCAGCAGTAGATGAAGGGGTTGTAGCAGGTGCTGCTCGTAGCGAGCCAGTGGAAGGCGAAGTAGAGGCCGTTGTTGGTGCGGACCACTTTGCTGGACAGCAGCAGCACATAGCAGTTGAGAGGGAACCAGCAGAGGGCAAAGAGGACCACCACGAGCGTCAGCATCTTGATGGTGGTCTTCTTCTTGCGCCGCAGGGCCAGGTACTGCTCCGTGGTCACATCGCCGATGGTGTTGCAGTGCCACAGCTTCCTGGCCACCCGGGCGTAGGCCACGGAGATGATGAGCAGGGGCAGGAGGTAGAGGAGGACGAAGGTGGCCAGGTCCAGGTATTTCCAGAAGAGGTCCGCAGGTTCGGGGAAGTCCGGCAGGCAGAGGGAACGGACGACGTCCTCACTGGGGCCGGGGTCAGGGCCACAGAGAGAAGGGGCAGAGTATGCTCAGGGCAGAGTCCTCCTGCCCCTGCACGGCCTCCATCCATCCCCAGCCAGCCTGCTCCATCCACCCGCTAACCATCCATCCACCCACTCAATCCAACACCAGCCATCCATCCACCCACCCATCACCTGCCCGTCTGTCTGTCCCACATGCCTCTGCCCATCCTCCCGCATGTCTGTCCACCATTTGTCCATAAGGACCTGGGGCTCGTTAAACAGAGCCGTGATTAAGGCTCTGGGGACCTAGTGCCAGGAAAAGCAGAAGGCTTGTTTCTCGTGGGGGAGAGTGCCTCTGACAGACTCCCTGCACACAGCAGTGCTGAGACTCATAAAACTGAGCGCTTGCAAAGAAGAGCCATTCCCTGGAAGCGTGCGATGAAGAAGCCTCCACTGGAGGTGGGAGGCAGAGGCCCCGCAGACACAGCCACAGAGCTGCGTGTTTGCCGACTGAGTGAGGGAGTTAATCACCCCCGTCAGTCCACACGGTGTCTGGGTGATTCAGTCTATCTGGGCCACAAAAGCTTTCACTGCCGCCCTGACAAGTGGAGGGAGCCAAGAGGATCCGATGGAGAAGACCCAGCGGCACTGAGAGCAGAGGCCAGGGGGTGGCTGGCCGCGTACTCACCTGTACCTGAAGGTAAACAGCTTTTGGCAGATGGCATGGGGGAGTGAGAAGGCAGCAGCCATGGCCCAGATGACCACAATGTAGACCAGCCCCCTGGTGGTGGAGATCCGGGGTTTCAGCGGATGCATGATCACCTGCAAGGACAGACCCTGTGCAGGAGAGAGGTGCGAGGCCCCCAGCAAGCCCACCACGTGGGGCTCCTGGATTCCTGACTAGCAGGGGTCGAGGAGCGAGTCTGTGGCTCAAACCCCAGAAATGCTGGTGGGGACCCGACCTGGCTCTGGTCTGTGCTTGGTGCAGAGAGAGACACATCAGTGGGGGCAGCTGACAGCCATTTCCAGAAGGGTTCCCCCAGCTGACTCAGCTGTCACCCTCCGTCCTGGAGGCCCAAGAGCACCGCTCGTGCCATCAGACCCTGATCCCAGGAGATGGCCTTTGGCCAGGGGAGTCTCAGCGCACCTGGGACACAGTCATTTTCTTGCCCACTTTCCTGGTCGAATGGGAGGTGGTGGCCGGCCCAAGCAGCGGTGAGGTCAGCAGAAGGCAGCCCTGGACCCTCTGCCATGGCCCCTAGACCTCCAGCGTGTCCACATCCCCCATTCAGGGCAGCCCCCATGCCACTTGCCTGCAGGCTTCCTCCTTGGAGCGCAGCTCCAGGCTGGGCTGGACAGACAGATGGGCCTGACCCCACAGGAATGGTCTCTCTGCTGCATTTGCAGGCTTTGGGGGAGCCCAGATAAGCGCACTTGCTCCCGAGGCCCCAGGGCGACAATGGGCACAGCCTTGCCCTCGCCGGATGGGTATGGGTCTCCCTGGGGGCAGGGCTCACCTGGTGGCGGTCCAGGGCGATGGCCGTCAGCGTCAGTGCAGACACGTGCAGGGAGCAGTACTGGGCGAAGCGGCTGACGTGGCACATGGCCTTCCCGGACACCCACGTGCTGTTCACAAAGCGGGCCTGGAGGGACCCGCAGTCAGGACACGTGGCCCAGCCAGAGAGGCCACTCCTGAGCAGTAGGCAGGCAGTGCGATGGCCTGTCCACGGTCTGTCCCCTGCACCCACCCAGCAGCCCCAGGAAGCCACCCAGCACGGCCCAGCAGTGCCCCACCCCTGTGGGACTAAGGCCAGGGCATGGGCACCTCACATGGTCTGCAGGGATTGACCACACCCTGGACATGGCTCGGGCCTCCCTGAGCCTCAGTCTGCTCCTCCACAGAGGGTGAGGCTCTCGAGAGGGAGGGGTGCACACCCTTTCCTCATGCCTCCTGTTCTCTCCTCATCTCTGCCCCATGCCCTCTCTCCTTCCACCACCCACCCCCTGCAAGTCATGGGAGAGGGACAGAGACAGAGACACAGAGACAGAGATAGAGACAGACATACAGAGACACAGAAAGACAGGGGCAGAGACACAGAGACAGAGACACAGACAGAGACAGAAACAGAGAGACAGAAACATAGAGACAGAGACAGAGACACAGAGAGACACAGACACAGAGACAGAGACACAGAGATACAGAGATAGATAGAGACAGAGAGACAGAGACACAGAAAGAGCCAGAGAGAGACACGGAAACACAGAGATAGAGACAGAGAGACAGAGACAGAGACATAGAAACATAGAAAGACACAGAGACAGAGGGAGGAAAACAGGGGCACAGGGTGGAAGATATGGCCCTGGTGAAATTCCAGCCCATGGGGCAGGATAGTCCAGTGGGTAGGGCATTTGCCTGGCACGCGGCCAATATAGGTTCGATCCCTGGCACCCCATGTGGTCCCCCAAGTATCGCCAGGAGTAAGTCCTGAATACAGAGCCAGGAGGAAACCCTGAGCACCACCGGGTGTGGCCCAAAGCCAAAGGGTAAAAGAAACTCTTCCCCAAAGAGGCCTGAAGAACCCGAAGCTCCCTGGCCCCAGAGCTGAAGCTCAGTAGAGCTGCAGGAGCACAGGCCTGTGTGTGTATCCTGGTGCCCTCAGCAGCCCACCAGCCATGAGCAGCTGCCTGTCATGAATGGCTGGGCTGCTCAGGTGGGCTCAGGGCCCACAGCATCTGCAGCTGCAGCACACACTCGACTTCTGGGCATTTCTCCACGGAGGAAAAACTGAGGTAGCATGCAGGGTCCTGGGTGGCAGTGAAGGCATGGTGCTGCATACACGCTCATTATGCAAGGGGCCACTCTGCTGCCGTGTCCACACACAGGGCTGGTCACTCAGCCACAGCAGCGCAGACACCAGCCGCAGAGGTGCTGGCACAGATGGGGGGTAAAGGGAGTGGCAATGGGGGATGTTCGAGAGGGAAAAAGGGGAGAAGGCAGGGGACAGGGGAGAGGGCAGGGGAGAGGGAAGGGAAGAGGAGAGGGCAGGAAAAACACAGGCAGACCAGAGGACTGAGCCAGACAGCAGAGCGCCACAGAGGGGCTGGAGATGAGACAGACAGACAGACAGACACATGGCCCAGGGGCAAGCCCAGAGTGGGCAAGGGCGCGAAGCAGGAGAGAAGGGCAGTGGTCAGTGGCACCCGGACGCCCTTACCAAGGTGAAGGGCGTGTTGAGGAGGGTGATGAGCATGTCGGCCACCGCCAGATTGACGATGAAGAGACTGGTGGCCGAGTGCATGCGCCGGTTCTTGAAGACGACGTGGCACACCAGGGCATTGCCGAAGAGCGAGAGCACAATGATGAAGGCGTAGGCCACCACCAGCAGCGCCCTCACCCTGGGGTCCTGGGACTCGGCCCCATAGCGCCGTTGGCCCACAAAGTTCTGCCAGTCCGAGAAGCTGTAGTTGGTCCAGAAGAGGTGCGAGCCATTGGGCAGCGCAGGGGCAACCCCGGAGCCCTCCTCGGAGGCCTGGGCCAGAGGCAGCAGGAGAAGAAGGGGCAGCAGGGGCATCACAGAGCCCAGTGCCTGCGGGTCCAGCAGGAGCCCAGAGCAGGCTCGGAGCTGGAGGAGCGGGGAGGGGGCTCAGGCGGGCGGCGAGGGGAGAGTGCAGCGGCAGACGGCACTTCTGTGTCCCTGAGCCAGCCCTCCTCCTATTGGGCTCGCGCGCCGTGACGCGCTGGCTCCTCTGCCCGCCCCACTCACTCCCGCCAGCAGGCGAGTGGCAGAGTGGCAGGCGTTTGGGGGTGGGGGGGCCGGTAGCCGAAGGGGACAGTTCAAGCGCCCTCCTGGGGAACAGACCAGGTGGTGGCTCTCTCCCTGAGTAGAGCCTGGAGTGGGGCTCATTTCTCAGTGAAACTCTTGGGGCAGGGTCTCAGAACCTCAAGCCTGCCCTGGAGGCCTGGGATAGGCAGGGGGGTGCCGGGGAGAGAGTCCCTGCCCCGGGCCAGCACAGCTTCTGACGCCCCTGCTCCCCAGCACTCCTGCTCTGAATTGGACCCAGGTGTGGGCTGCTCATGGGACGTTCCCTTTGGGGCTCAGAGAGCACTTCGGGGATGACCTTCTACGCTGGACAGTTACTGCCCCCATCCTCAGCACACTCTGAATCACAGACCCTGCCCCCTGCATCTCACTTCTCCTGGCCCTTGGGTGGGACTTGCAGGAAACGGGCAGCCATGTGCCCCTGAAAGCCATTGCCCCCCTGACCTGGGCAGCAGCCCCCCCGCCCCTCCCCACCACACACACCCGCCTCCCCTGGAGCTGGCAGAGTTGAAACTCCCGGCAGTGAGCCAGGAGTCCAGGCGTAGAGGGGAGTGGGAGGGGGAGGGTGCCAGGCACCCCGAGAGGCAGGAGGCCCCCCTGAGGGATCCCAGACCCCCAGGCTAGGCTGAAGACACTGCCCAGATCCGACCAGACTATGGCCAAGAGGGACCTTTAAACCCTCCAATGATCCCCACTCTGCCCACATCTCAGCATGCAGGTCCACTCAGTCCCCTCGGGCCTGGCATCAGGAAAGCTGACCTGACCGCACACCTGGACCCTTCCAAGGACACAGAGGAGACAGACACAGCAGGAGTGGCCAGCAAACACAAACAAAGCAGACTGGATCCCGGGAGGCCCAGACCTCTCCCTGGCTCCAGAAACTAAGGACAGTGACAAGGGATCTCTGCAGGTGAAGAGGAATATCCTTTGTAAACTGCTTCTGTTTTCTAAGTAAAAATGAAATTTGAATAATAAAAAAAAAGGAATAAAGACCATAAGCAGGGGAAACAGGAAGAGACTCGGCAGTCCACAAGTCTGATTACAGATACCACTGGAAAAAAAAGAGAAATCATCACAAACCTGCCACCATTTTGGAAGGTTTTCTTACAATGCTTTTACATAATGAATGAAACTTTTATGCTTTATGTCTGAGCATTTTCCATGTCACTACAGTTTTCTTGAAAACATTCATTCCAGGGGCTACCAAACCAGTCTGCGTTATACCACACACATCTGTGCTAACCAATGCCTTGAAGATCTTTTGACATCAAACTTCTGGATGAGTATTTTGAAGTGCCATGTAAGAAACTGTGGAACTCCGCGTCACCCTGGCCTGTTCCCTGGTGAAGAGGACCTCGGAGCAGCTTCCAGAGACTGTGTCTTCTCATCTGTACGACAGAAAATGTGAATGTGCGGGCTCTGATTTCCATCCAATGGCCCACATTTCTGTGTCTCTCCTGAGGAGCAGTCCAGAACCTACAATTCCCAGTAGGAGACAAAGTGCTTTTGCCAGAAGGTCCCATTTTATCTTTGCAGAAAGGATCCATCCATCACTTGCCCACTGCATCTGTAACATCTGCTTCCACACACCCCGGACAGCATGTTACTCAAGCTTTATTTAGAAATGCACTGAAGATTTCTTCCACTGGCTCCAAACTTCAATAATCATCACCCAGAGGCCAGAGTGATAGGAAAGTGGGCAGGGCACTTGCCTTACACACAGCCAACCTGGGTTCGATCCCCAGCACCTCATATGGTCCCAAGCCCTTCCAGGAGTGATCCCTGAGTGCAGAGGCAGGAGTAAGGCCTGACTACTGCCAGGTGTAGCCCCCAGGCCAAAAATAAATATACAAAAGTTAACAACTCCTTATCCAGAAGCGGAGAACTTTGGGTCTCACTCACTCACATGCACTTTGACTGCTGGAGCCTCTGAATTCAGCCGACCCGAGCAGGTCGCCCAGAGGACCAAGGTGACCCAGCACAGGAGGGCGCAAGAGGCCGAGCACACGTGTCACATAGTGCCCAGTCACCGGTGCTCGTCTTCAGGACTTGCCCGTCTTCTTACACTGTGGATGATGTGTGGCTTATCACCTTTACTCAATGAATGAGAAGATGCCTCATTTTTTAAATTAGGATTTCCCTGGTAATAAGTGATAATAAGCACTTTTTCAAACTCCTACTAGCCAACTAATTGTCTTCAGAAAAACGTCTGTTCATTAGATAGATTTTTTTTTTCTTTTGCTTTTTGGGTCACACCCAGCGATGCACAGGGGTTACTCCTGGTTCTACACTCAGGAATTACCCCTGGCGGTGCTCAGGGGACCATATGGGATGCTGGGATTCGAACCTGGGTCAGCCTGGGTCGGCCACGTGCAAGGCAAGTGCCCTACCCGCTGTGCTATTGCTCCAGCCCCTAGAGATAGATTTTTAAAAAGACAGGCTAGAAACGAAAAGAGCTAACAAATAGCCAAGGACTTTATTCGTAAATAAACTATTAAGATAGAACTTCTCATTCATTGGCATCCCCTTGGACTTTACCCTCGACGATGCAGTCTCTCTGCAGAGTTCAGGATTTGAGGCCAGTATTTGTCTTTTCTTATTATTTTGGGGAGGGTTTTTGTTTTGTTTTGTTTTTTACACACCCAGCAGTGCTCAGGGATTCGAAGACAGGTGAGTTGATGCAAGGCAAAGCCTTCATCCCTGTATTCTCTCGGGCCCCCGAGCCTAACATTCTCACATTTGTGGGAGGCAGAGAGGGATGTGAAAGAACAGGATTTGAATTCAGAGAGAATCAGATTGGACTCTCATCTCTACCATGAATTAACTGCATAATCTTATGTGTACAGAGGCAGTGATGCCGACTTACTAAATGTCTCTCTGTACCCTTGCAGCTGTTTCCCTCCTTCCCCTGCTCCACTGCAGCTGCCGGGTCTGCTGGAAACAAGGAGAGACTGTGTCGCGGGGGAGGAGGACAGAGCTCTGCAGAGCAGAGAAGGGCAGCTACTTCCACAACAGGTTTGGAGACGCACATGGGGACAGGAACAGACTGAGTCCCAACTTCCAAGCCCACACATCCTAGTCAGTGCCCGACAAGGCTGCAGTAATGAAAGGCCAGTGAGGAAGCTCCTGAGGCAGCATATAAGAATCTGATCTGAGGACAGGGAAGGTTTCCTCAAATAGCACTGAGAAAGGTTAATCATTACTCACTGATAAAAATTTCTATTCAACAAGGCCTGACTACAGAACGAAAAGGGAAGCCATAGAATTTTTTCAATGGCTTTGTATATATGTGGTGGGGGAGGGGGTTCTAGACCACACCCAGCAATTAGGGGTTACTCCTGGCTCTGTGCACCTGGGAATGCTTCGAGGACCATATAGGATGCTGGAATCGAACCTGGGCTGCTCACGTGCAAGGCAAGTACCCTGCCAGCTGTATTATCGCTCCTGGTTATTTTTTTTAAATGAGAACAAGGTGACAGGGCCGGACAAAGTATAAAGAAGGTCAAGCACTTACCTTGGTGCCAACACTGGCACAATCCCACACTTCGATGGTCCTGAGCACCACTGGAGTATCTGGGATGGAGTGAAGGTTTGCAATGCAGGTCCTTGGCCCTGGACTCTGGCCCCAAGGAAGCTCTGGTGCAGACTATCAAAGGACTACAGAAACGCAACTCTGTCTCTCATTTTATTAAGCACTGGCTCTTGTAAACTCCAACTACAGGATTCCCTTACAATCAGCTAGAATACACCAGTGGGGAGAGCGATTTATTAGCTTACAGAAGCAGAAACACCGATTTTCAGAACAGCTCGAGTCCCAGCAATCAGGCATGATTGAGGACAAATGAGCCTGGGTGCTGTGGGAAGTGTCTGCATGTGGGCTGCAGGGGGCCGAGGGACAGGCCCGTACCCACCAGTCACCCTGTGCACTCCCTTTGTCTCCTCAGCCATCCCATACAATCACCAACAAAGCACCCTCTGAAAATCACTCCACTCCTGGTGTTAGGGCAAAAAGACTAAGTATTTTATTTGATCCAACGGAGCTATGGCAGTTCAGTGACACACCAGAAAACAGTGCAAGGAGGGTTTCATGAAGAGGTAAACAGAGCAGATGTGAGAAAAGGATGTCGAGGGAAGAACCAAGGGGAACCTACACCTTGATGTGGATTAGAACATTCCCGAGGATCCAGGAGCGTATAGTGGTCAGGGTGCTGCTATGCACATGCCTGGCCATCTTGACACTCTGCACCCACGCCCAGTATTACCTGGTGTGGTCCTGAGTGCCCAGCCCAGCCATCCGAGACTCCCCAGGGGCTCCTGAGCACTGCTTGGGAGACTCTCCACTTGGAAAGGTATTTAGCTCTATGATTCGGGATTCGACTTTAACAATTTCTTCCAGCAGTTGATGCCAAAAGAAGAAAAATATGTAGCTCATTCACAGAAGTGAGTTTAGGGTAGAAATGAGAGAAATACATGTTTATGTACATGTTGTTTTGGGGCCACACCCGGCAATGCTCAGGAATTAGTCCTGATGGTCTCAGACATTATGGAATGCCGGGGTTCAATCCCGGGATCTCTCCAGTCAGACGAAATGAACTGCTTTCTCCACTTTAAATACAGCTGAACTCAGATGTAGTTATCAGTCACATTTACAGCATCACAAGAAATGTGAGTTGGTTTTATGGTGAGCAAACTACAATTCTAGTACTTTCAGACCCATGTAAAAATCAGTAAAGTTGAAAATTTTAAAGAGAGAGAAGCAAATGCTAACCCACTGACATTTTCTGTCCTTTCCACTCTGGAGAAGTCTGTGCTCTCTCTGGAATATGCATCTTTCCTTCCTTTCACACGTTCTATATTTCTTTTAATAAAAATTGTTTTGCCAAGTTAAAAAATAAATCAATCATTGACATTTTCAGTCAAGAACATGGAAGCACTTGAACTGAAAAAAAATATCTTCGCTCTGTAATACATTCAATGGTTGTCAGCTTTTACAAGCCGTAAGATACTATAAACTAACAATATGAACAAAGGGAAGCACACAAGTCATGAACTCTGTTGGAGGAAAATAACTTCAACAAGGGCCGCACACCAGCAGCAGTGCTAAGGGGCCAGTGGTTCTGTGATCTGAGTGTGGCAGTGCTGGAGTCACCAAAGGAACCTGGTCACAGCCAGAGGCTTCTGTGCCATGTGACAGACCAAACTGGGCGTCAAGGAAATATAGAGTATGTGTTCACCCAATTTGAGCCATATCGCAGGCCAAGATGTTTAACTATGGTACAGTTTAACAGGCCAATATTTTACAATGGAAGACCTTCATTTTTCTAGTAAGGTTTCATTAAAAATGAAACATAGGGGCTGGAGCAATAGCACAGCAGGTAAGGCGTTTGCCTTGCACGTGGCCGACCTGAGTTCGATTCCCAGTATCCCATATGGTCCCCCGAGCACCGCCAGGAGTAATTCCTGAGTGCATGAACCAGGAGTAACCCCTATGCATCGCCAGGTGTGAACCCTTCCCCCCCAAAATTTTTTTTAAAACATTAAAATGAAACTTTTTTTTTGCCTTTTGGGTCACACCCGGTGAAGCACAGGGGTCACTCCTGGCTCTGCATTCAGGAATTACCCCTTTCGGTGCTCAGGGGACCATATGGGATGCTGGAAATCAAACCCGGGTCAGCCGAGTGCAAGGCAAACGCCCTACCCGCTGTGCTATCGCTCCAGCCCCTGAAGCATTTTCTTGACTCTGTACATGGAATCTATGGAAGAGGCTGCTTCCCCATAGTAGGCTGGGCAGGGAAAGTCTGTACAGCAATTTACCTGTGCCATAGGAAGTAAGTGTCAGACTGATGCAGAGCTCCAGGCTCACTAACAAACACATCATTTTTGGGCTTGACATTTGCAGCTGTTTCATCCTGTCTGTGGAACGGGGAAGCACCACACCATGGCCAAAGAGCTTCTGAACTTCAGGTGCCAAGACTGACACCCACGTGAGAACTCAGGGCTCTCAGAGTTAGTAGTGATCATCTATTTCTTGAATAGGCAGAGACTGCATGAAAAATAAAGAAATCCCACCCACAGTTACTTGAACTGCATGACACTTATGGACCACATTTCTAAGTTTGAGAGAAAAATGTTTCATATGCATCTGACTTAAACATGAAATGCCTAAGTGACCTGGGCTCTCTACAAACCACTCCTAGAATTATATGCTCCTGACCCTGTGAAGGTTCTGCTCCCACTGTGTGACAGGGACACCAGACAGGGAGATGTGAATACTGGCAGCCGCCACCACCCACAGTCCCCTCCCAGCCAGTGTGATTGTCTGAGACTGCCCTGTACCCAGTGACAAAACCCACTCAGGGCTGTGCAGAGGGCTCCAAAGGCTGACCTTTAACTGCATGCAAGGCTTGCATCTGTCCCTGGCACCACCTGGGGCCCTGAGCAGTAAGGACAGCCCCCAGCACCAAATGTGACCCACCTCTCTCCAAAACTTTCCTATCAATATATTTCTCCCAAGGCTTGTTGACTGCATTTCCCCAAGCTGGCCTATAACACATTCCTAAGAGGCCAGAAACTAGCAGGTGAGAGTTTCACCCCGATTGCCAGCATTCACCTCGCCTTCTCAGTCGTCCTTCTTTCAGACAGCAGGAAACTTCAGTGACTCGTTCTTCCACTGGCCATAGCTGCCCTGCACAGTCCACCCCCACCAACTCCATTCCTCTCTGGAGAGCAATGGTCACTCTGATTTCATTCCTGCCTCATGCAAGTACTGATGATGCTGAGACTGAGCGGATGAGCCCAAGACTCCACCAAGTGAAGCCTCCTGCCAAGTGATGCACTGCCTGAGCATGCTCATGCTCACTGAGGCACAGGAAGCACTGGAAAGAGACCTGTCTGAACATGACTGTGCCTTCACTATCACGGCAAACATTCTGTTCTGCGGTGACGTGACAGATCCCAGTTAGGCCATGAGGATGACCACGAAGACTGCTCGATCACATGTTTGCTCGTCACACAAAGATCCAGCTGCCCATCACCAACCTCTGTAATATACTGTGGCACCACTAAATAGGGCAGCCCTATATATGAGAGAATTTTCTCAAAGTCCTTTTCTTAAGCCATAAGAATAGAATAGAACTTCAATCTGAAGATGCCAACTTTGATTTTTTTTTGGGGGGGGGGAGGTCACACCCAGCGATGCACAGGGGTTACTCCTTGCTCATGCACTCAGGAACTGCTCCTGGCAGTGCTCGGGGGAACATATGGGATGCTGGGAATCAAACCTGGACCGGCTGTGTGCAAGGCAAATGCCCTATCCGCTGTGCTATTACTCCAGCCCTGAGGCCAAGTTCTTGCACGTTCAACACTAGAAACCATCAAGTTAAATAGCTGTTTACCAAGATCCTCAAAGCTGCTTGAGCTTCACATCAAGAGAAACTATCACCAAGATACGCCAGCAACATTCCACAGAAATTTTATTTCACTAATTTGACCTAATATAACCAGAGGGCTCAATTTACCACTCTTATCTAGGAAAGTTCTTCAATATTTTTCTAGAAGACACTGCTAAAAATTTAACCCCTTTCCCTCCTAAATACAGAAAGAAAATCATTAAAAATGGAGAAAAACAGGGAATACCATTATCACTCAATAGGAAATTTTCCCCGCAGCAGCAAAGACAGAACTCAAGGACTGCCAAGTTCCAGAGAGAATCTTTTCTATCTCTGCTGGAGCTAAAATCAAAATCTTCAGATGAGACTGTTTTTCATCTGAAGAAATACTTGAAGTTTAAGGTAAGTGGCCCATTCAAGTATCACAAGGCCTATGCCCTCGCACGAATTAGAGTAAGAGAGTGCAGGAGGGCACAGAGGTTTGGAGATTGGTCTATGTTTGGGAAATCCACACTCTGCTAAAATGGTAAGGGGTTCAATTTTAAACGCGTATTTCCTCAGCTTTGAGTTAATATAACCACAGTAATATATTGATACGGTTTCTGCCATTGCGAAGACACATGTAATGATGGACTTACTTTGATCTTTACTCAAGAATGTTTAAATAAAGCTCTTACTCAGTAGGCCACACAATGTCAGAAAAATAACATTCCAAATATTTAAGGAAGCCTGCTTTTCTATATGTGTCTGAACTGGGAAAATTTCTCAAATACATCACTTTTAGGAAATGATATTCAAAAATAGAAATTCTTATATATAGTTTCTCTGTTAAACAAGTTTTTTAAAGATTCTTCGCTTAACATCAATACTTTTAAAATCTTCAACTCAAAATCCAGCTTGTAACACTGATTCCTTCTGAATCTTCAAAACTTCAAAGTGCTAAGAAATATATCATCTTCGGCTTCTTCTTAAAGAACTACTGTTCATAAAGGGGTCATCATCATCATCATCCTGAAATGACATAAGAGGTCACAATTTTAGCTCTTATTTCCACACTTTGGTGATATGAGAGAAACTCTTATGTGCAAAATAATACTATTTAGAGCAATTTTCTCCCTTCAAATGAAGTAGATTTTCAATTTTATCTTTGAAAATAACAAGCGTAGTTATCAGTTCATTTCTTCCTTTTACTTCCACTGTGCGGTGGAAGCACTGAATCCTAGCCACCAAGGAGCACGGCAGAGCCTGGCAAGCAATCCATGGCATATTCAATATGCCAAAAACAGTAACAGCAAGTCTCACAATGGAGATGTTACTGGTGCCCACTTGAGCAAATCGATGAACAACGGGACAACAGTGCTATAGTACTACTTCCACTGTGGCGCTGATTTCACTGTTCAAATAACAAGTCCAGGGGCCGGAGCAATAGCACAGCGGGTAGGGCGGTTTGCCTTGCATGCAGCCGACCCGGGTTCGATCCCCGGCATCCCATATGGTCCCCCAAGCACTGCCAGGAGCAATTCCTGAGTGCAAAGCCAGGAGTAATCCCTGAGCATCGCTGGGTGTGACCCAAAAAGCAAAAAAAAAAAAAAAAAAAAGAAAACAAATAACAAGTCCAAATAAATTCTTAGCAAGCATTAAAAATAAATCATCTTGATATCTATGCATATATATACTTACAGTAAATGTATATATATGCCATATACATTTCCTCAATTATTAACCTTAATAATAAAAATTAATATCAATAATTTTATTGATAAGATTAATAAAAATTTTATATTTTATTAATAAGGCCAATAATCTGTTTTTGTAAAATTATTTTATTATAAGGTTAATAAAATTATTTAACCTTAATAAAGCAAGTAAGGTGAAGGTAACCCAGAAACAAAACAACCTGTCAAGTCATTCTGTCTGGCTTTTAAGCAATTTGGGTGTTTTTGTGGGGCGGAGGGGAGGGGACTTATTTACACCAATGGAAACTCAGCAGGTGCTGCTTGCAGGCTTGTCATTAACTGTGGCTGAAATTACTTCTCAAGAAGTAATTTTGGATATAGGGCATTGGTATAAAGCCTTATAATTTATTGCATGTATAAGGCCCCAAGTTGATTTCTAGCACTGTCCCCTTCCTCTCAAAAGTGTCTTTCCAAAGTTAGTTCTCATGAGACTATATTTATAAGGAATCGTCAGCAGCAGTATTAGCAATTTCTATAAACAGTGAAAATCAAAGATTTAGCCGTATAGCACATTACCTCATCGGACTCAAAGGTTACCCCTTTAGCTGTCAGGCTCTGAGAAGTGCGCTTGCCGGAGGTGGAGGAACTGGACCACCTGAGGAAAAGCAAGGACAGACCAGAGCAAATGAATAGGAGGACAAGGAGAACATAACTCCTATCCCTTATGAAACTTGGCTTCTGGAATGGTATTCATGCCGTTTCATCTTTAATAAAAGTTCCTCAAGACTCCAGAGCTCGTCTTCAAGAGGTACAAAAATGAAGAAACTTGGGGAGGGGAAAAAGCCCCAGAGCCCTCCTGTTCAAGGCTCAGGGACAGGTGAGGGAGGTGGGGAAATCTATTAAGTGCCAGTAACTGCATTTTCTCTATTTCTGTTCAGATATAAGTGGGAATAGTAAAGTAGTAACATACATCTGTTTTCCAGTAAGCCAACAGCAGCAGGATTAGAAACTGAGGAAACATGTTAAGCTGACCACATGCTGTGCTCAGCACACACAGGAGCTCCCCATAGCAGCCCCCGGTCAGGCCTCGAGGCTCACTGGATCCGCACAGCTGGCTTGAGGTGCTGGGCCCTCTCACTGCAGCCCGAGACTCTTACTGTAGGGGCCTCTCACTACCAGCGCAGCTAAAGTCTGGAACACTATTTCCAGGAAAGAGCAGGCTTCCCTTGCCCACAGGGCAGCAGGGAGCGACAACTGGAAATTAGATCTTTTTAAAAGATCACAGTCAGGAATACCAGTGCTTCCATTACTTGCCAATTTTCCTATTACTCTTATTAAACTGCACTTTTAGAGCTGCACATGCCAGGTACTGTACTTAGCCCTTAACAAAGAATAACTCAGCTGCTGCATCTCTTACCCTACGAGTATCTTCACTTTGCAAATGGGAACAGAGACAAAGAGAGGTTTTAAAAAAAAAAAGAAAAAAACGATTCAACAGGAGAGTATAACAACCATACAAACTTTGCCATCACTAAACTATTTGTCAAAATAGTCCATGGGTGAGGCTGTTGTGCATGGTAGAATGTGTACTTATCATGCACGAGGCCCTGGGCTTCATCCTACCACTGAAACAGAAAACCCTACACCTTACGCCATTTCACTGCTATCAGAAACCTTCCGCTAAGGTTACTTTCAAGATTTCTTATAAAAAATGTCAGTCCCTAACAGGCTGCGGAGACAGTGTAGAGGTTAGAGTACATGTATGTGTCCTGATTCCCACAGGGCACCATAGGGCTTCCAAGCACCATGGGGATATCTCCGAAAGACCCCAAGAAGCACTGTGTGTCCCCACTAGCCAGAATGGGACATCATCAGGTCTGAGGACTAACACACAAATCTAGTTAGTTCGTGGGGAATGCCCAAGGGCCCCTGAGCACCCCTGGAGGCCCCCAAAAGATGACTCTCTAAACTACCTACCCTAGGAGCTTTAGCGATAGCACAGCAGGTAGGGCATTTGCCTTACATGTGGCTGACCTGGGTTCAATTCCCAGCATCCCATATGGTCCCCTGAGCACTGCCAGGGGTTAATTCCTGAGTTCAGAGCCAGGAATGACCCAAAAAGCAAATAAATAAATAAATAAATAAATAAATAAATAAATAAATAAATAGATAAATAAATAAATTGCCTATCCTAACTTACTGACTGTACAGTGCCTCAGGGTTCTCAATGTTTTGTTAAGAAGCAAAAGCAGAAGCTAAAGAGACAGTGCAGGGTTAAGGAGCTGTTCCTGCATCCCACCAACACTGGTGCAAATCCGCAGTACAATATATCTTCCCTCCTGTGTAGTCAGAGCAGCCTCTGGGCACCAGATGTGGCACAACCTGCCCCCTCCCCACCCCAAAATAGAAGTGACAGGAGAGAACGCTGGGGCAGCGTCCCACGTGAACTAGGAAGTTATGTCTATCAAGTGACTATGTTTAGTCCCTCACTTCCACGGAGAGTGGAATAGTGACAGCCACATCCACCTCTGTTAAGCACCTCACAAGGTCACTCACATGTACAGGCTCAGAACAGAACAGAGGCCGACACAGAGCAAGGGCTAAGTAACTGAGTCACTGTTATTACCTCATGAGTAAAAAGCCAAAAGGTATTTATTCTCTCAAGGCAGACACTCAAGAGTGGAAACAAGAGACTTTCTTTCCTCCTCTAACTGAATGTCAAACACACTAAATCAGCATTTCCCTGGGTTCTGACAATGAAAATACATGGGATCCAACCCAGCTGAACATCTGCCTTTCTCTCCAGCACTGCTGATAGACCTGAGAAGCATCCAGAAGGCTCAGCGTGATGTGGTGTGTGCTTTCATCTCTAAGAACTACCTTTCATCTCTAAGCAAGTCCTTAGGAAAGACTCTGTCAGACTGAAGCAGCCTGAGAAAGTGAGTAAGCGCCTCCAGTCCACTGGGCCCGCTTCTCGCCCATAGAGGCAGTGCTGGTTCTGGCAACCCTGTGTGCTCCTTTGGGCTCCCTTGCCCAAGAGTCAGGACAGGGACAAACCATTCTTCTCTTTCCTCTTTAAGGTGATGGAAAGTTCAAGGTCGTCGAGCTGTCACTGAGGGGTAAATGTATGCATCATTTCAAACCACCCAGATCACTGCCTCTGATCCCCCTTGGGGACACTTCCCAGGCTTTCAAACTTCCCTGGAGCAAAACATCTGGAGCAAAACCCTGGTTACCTACTACCTCCCTGCACGAGATACAGCCTCTCCTCTCATGGCTTCCTCCGTGCCAGCACTGTCTCTGCCGGAAAATCAAGCCCGAGTCCACAACCTCCCTCGTTCCCAACTCATCATGTTTGCTCGGTGATGGTGCCACCAGGCTCCCAGGCCTGACACTATGCTCAAGAGTCAGAGTCCAAACTCGGCTCAGCCTCCTCTGCTCCGTGGCATACCTCTCTTCTGTTTTACCTCAATCCTTCCTTCCTCAGCAGCCTTGGGCCCAGCCCCTCACTGCAGAAAGTTGGTTTCTTCAAGAGTCCGGCATGTGCCTGTCTCTTGGTTTTGTGCAATTCCAGAAAAAAAACACCATTTCATTTGCACATGTCTCTTGTCACATTTGCCCTGATGGGTTGCTGGTTCCCTGTAATCAACATACCCTGAACATGTGCATTCCTGGAAGAATTGGAAAATGCCTTCCTCTATCTGCAACAGCTCCTGGCACCACATTTGACTGAACAGCTAAGAGGCCAACAGGTCTAATTGACCAATCTTTCCACAGCTTCACAAATACATGAAGGAACAAGTTCCCAGTGGGGCAAATATGACATCCAAGAAGCAAATATTTACTCTAGAACACTTGGTTAAAAAAAAAAAAAAACACAAAAGAACAACTTAGCTATTACAATAGATTTTAGCTCTTCCAAATTCAATCCAGCCTAATAAAACTACTCTTTAGTTTTTCTCTTTTTAAAAATTCAATTTTCTCAAATCAAATTTTGAGTTTTGGGTCATACCCAGCTAATCTGAGGGGTTACTCCTGGCAGGCTCAGGGATCAAATTCAGGCTACACATGTGCAAGGGCAAGCACCTTAATGGCTGTACCATCACTCCAGCCCCTCAAATAAAATCCAACTTGTATCCCCAGGTATAAGAAAAACAGACAGATGAGCTATGTTTCTGTGATGATGCTCTGGGTGGGGAGAGGCCAACGATGCGTGCCTGGGTCTGTTTCGAGTCAGTACAGCCCCCCAGGCTCCTCCATGAATAACCTCCAAGTGCTATCACATGTCGGCCAAAAATAAGGAGAAAAATTGAGTTCTCTTTCCCACTACCTACTGATTCAGACAATGCATTCCAGTCTTTAAAATCTCAAGTAAGCTGCTCGACCTCATATCTCTTCATTCTCAGCAATGGAAAACAAATTATCAAATGCTTCCTTTTCAGCCGGTCCGACTTTGGGGGGAGAAACTCCAAACAATGATAGTGAGTTTTTTGTTGAAATATTGAATGCAATCAAAGTAAAGTGAAAGTAAAGTGAAATTTATCAGTTACACAGGCGGGGTGTGGGGCTGGGGATGTGACAGGGTCGGGGGGAGGTATACTGTGATTCTTGGTGGTGGAATATGTGCACTGGTGAAGGGATGGGTGTTCGAGCATTGTATAACTGGGAGTTAAACCTAAAAGCTTTGTAACTTTCCACATGGTGATTTAATAAAAAAAATAAATTAAAAAAAATCTCAGGGGGCTGGAGCAATAACACAGCGGGTAGGGCGTTTGCCTTGCACGCGGCCGACCCGAGTTCGAATCCCAGCATCCCATATGGTCCCCTGAGCACTGCCGGGGTAATTCCTGAGTGCAGAGCCAGGAGTAACCCCTGTACATCGCCAGGTGTGACCCAAAAAGAAAAAAAAAAATCTCAAGTAAATGAAACCCCCCTGGTGAAGCTGTTTCTTTTATGCTAGTCTCTCTCCTCGCTCCTTTCCAAAGGTTTATTCACTACTACTCAGTCTGTTTCAGATTTCATATATAACGATGTACCGGCTGAATCATCCTGTAATGGACAGGAATGTGTTCATCTCTCTTTCCCAGTACAATCTATGCTGCAGGAAAGCAGTAATCACATCAGACCATTTATTATGTTCCCCATCAGTTCTGACAGAATGTTCACTAAAAATAAACGCGAAAAGAGTTGATTAGTTTCTGAATTAGAGATCTGTACTGTCTAAGCTTTGGTTAAGCAAAATGCTAACAAAAAAGACAATGATAATTAAGTCAAATCAAGTCCTTTGTGGAATGGGCAAGATTCATAAAGAACAGGCAAAGAAGCCCCTAAGTAGCACAAAGGGAGAGGCAGGGTGGGAGTCCTGTCTGAGTGTTCATCACAGCCCTCGGGAACTTAGTGTAACAAATACAGCAATCATCTGAGTCCAAAATTATCTAATGGGGAGAACACAGAACTCCATTAAGAAAAGCACTAGTAGTAAAGACCAAGGAAATGAGATAGAGCTTACTACAATCCACAACATCGTCACTGACACATCAGCCCAACAGCATAGCCCGAGGTCCTGATTACTTTCCCTGAATGGGGAAACGTTCAGGCAGAATTTGGCATGAGTTTCCTTCACCCCCAGATATCAATTGCTGAGGAAGTCACTTTGCCTACCTTTGATCTGTTTTTGAAGTGGCAGGAAAAAGAGCTTCGTCCTCTGACTCGTCCTCCTCAATGACCTGTGGGGGGTAAAAACAGCAAGCCTGGTCATCTGGGGTGTTAGGGACGGAGCAGCTGAGTCTCAAAGCTAATTTCTGTTCTGTTCCTACCGGAAGGCCCAGACAGCAGTAGACAGTAGCCCACTCTGCCCTGTGCCCACTAAGCCTGTCTGGGAGATGCACCATCAGGCCCAAGACTATCCCAGGATTGCATAAAGAGTCAAGCCATGGTGCTCCACCTCCATTTTTTTGGTTTTTGTTTCTGGGCAATACCTGGCGGTGCTAAGGGATCACTCCTGGTGGTGCTCCGGGGTAAAGCCCTAATGGGCTGAGCACAAGGCCAGAGAATTACCCCTTCTCTGGCCCCTCCACCTCCAATTTTAAAAGGGGTTTAAGACTGTGTGGGTTATTAGATAGCTGTCACTGTCACTGTCATCCCATTGCTCATGGATTTGCACGAGTGGGCACCAGTAACGTCTCCATTGTGAGACTTGTTGTTACTGTTTTTGGCATATCAAATATGCCACAGGTAGCTTGCCAGGCTCTGCTGTGTGGGCTAGATACTCTCGGTAGCTTGCCGGGCTCTCCGAGAGGGGCAGAGGAATCGAACTGGGGTTGGCTGCATGCAAGGCAAGTGCCCTACCCGTTGTGGTATCTACTACATTTATCCTCTTCAGTGTCACTGCTGGTTTTAAGTAAAAAAAAAAAAAAGTGTTTTTATGACTTTTTGATTCCATCATCCAAACCTATCTATTCCTCTACATTTTATCTTGACACTTGATACACATATTCGCCATCTTTATCAAACCATGAACCCGAGAGCAAAAATAGCACCAAGACCTCTTCTTCCAGTTCAGTGAACTCAAGATCATTAAATGAAGTTGTCTAAGCAGCTATCAATCCTCTCAGTATTTCTGCATTTTGTGAAACTACTAGGAGGCTGTCTCATATACCATAAAGGAAATCAAATACATATACAATCTCCCAAATCAGAAATCAAATACACATACAATCTCCCAAATCAAACACTAAGTGATCATAATGGAAAAATGGGAAGGAAAAAGCTCTGACATGATTTTTTTTTCCTTTTCTTTTTTTTTTTCTGGTATTTTTTTTAATTATTTATTTTTAATTAGTGAATCAACGTGAGGGTACAGTTACAGTTTTATACATTTTTGTGCTCGTGTTTTCCCCATACAAAGTTCAAGAACCCACCCCTTCACCAGTGCCCATTCCCTACCACCAGTAAACCCAGCATCTCTCCCGCCCTCCCCAGTCCCGTCTCCCCCCACCCCACACTGCCACTATGGCAGGGTATTCCCTTTTGATCTCTCTCTCTGATTAGGTGTTGTGGTTTGCAATAAAGGTGTTCAGTGGCCATGTGTTCAGTCTCTAGTCTATATTTGGCACGCATCACCCTTCCCCCGCATGACCTCCGACCACATTTTACTTGGTGTTCCCTTCTCTGAGTTGCCCAGAATGAGAGATCAGCCTCCAAGCCATGGAGACAACCTCCTGGTACTTATTTCTACTAATCTTGGGTGTTAGTCTTATAGTCTATTATTCTATGCTCCACAGATGAGTGCAATCTTTCTATGTCTGTCTCTCTTTCTGACTCATTTCACTTAGCATGATACTTTCCATGCTGATCCACTTATATGCAAACGTCATGACCTCATTTTTTCTAACAGCTGCGTAGTAATCCATTGTATAGATGTACCAGAGTTTCTTCAACCAGTCATCTGTTCTAGGGCACTCGGGTTTTTTCCAGATTCTGGCTATTGTAAACAGTGCTGCGATGAACATATAAGTGCAGATGTCATTTCGACTATACATCCAACCCCATAAAAAAATGGGGTGAAGAATTGAACAGAAACTTTACCAAGGAAGAGATACGAATGGCCAAAAGGCACATGAAAAAGTGCTCTACATCACTAATCATCAGAGAGATGCAGATCAAAACAACCATGAGATACCACCTCACACCACAGAGGCTAGCACACATCCAAAAGAACAAAAGCAACCTCTGTTGGAGAGGATGTGGGGAGAAAGGGACCCTTCTACACTGCTGATGGGAATGCCGACTAGTTCAGCCCTTTTGGAAAACAATATGGACGATTCTCAAAAAATTAGAGGTTGAAATCCCATTTGACCCAGCAATACCACTGCTGGGAATATATCTCTGACATGATTTTTTATTTTATTTTTTTGTTTTTTGCTTTTTGGGTCATACCTGGCAATGCTCAGGAGTTACTCTTGGCTTTGCACTCAGGAATCACTCCTGGCGGTGCTCAGGGGACCATATGGGATGCTGGAATCGAGCCTGGGTCGGCCGCGTGCAAGGCAAATGCCCCACCCGCTATGCTATCACTCCAGCCCCAGATTTATTTTTTTTTAACTCATGTTCTTGCCTCCTAAGGGAAAACCCCAAAGGACTTGATGACAATCTTGCTTTCAGATGATCTTGAAGAAATAGCAAGAACAGTTGATCAGCAATGGGACTAGCATGAATGAAAGTCAGCACTGGTATATTCATGCTTAGTGGGAAAAACAAGAGGAAAATACAAGATTAAACTCTAAACAGAAGGGGGCTAAAGAGATAGGGCAGCAGTGAAGGTACCCGCCTTGCACGCAACTGACCCAGGCTTGATCCTTGGCACCCCAGCAATCAGGAGTCATCCCTGAATGCTGAGCCAGGAGAGCATTTCTAATCAAAAGATCCTCCCTGCCTTTTTAAGGAGAAACATAAACATTCTAGGTGCTCTCAATCTAGAAAATCGGTCAAGGTCTCTCCAGCTTTAATGTTCCATTCCTTTTTTCCCTCTTATTTACTATGCACACAAAAAATGGACAATTCATAATGCAGGGATCATAACATATTAAAACAACAAAAAGCCCTTTTTCTTACCTCTGAGTAATTCTTAGAGGCAACATTTCGGGAGGGTTGCTGTCGTGTAGACTTAAAGACTATAGCAAAAGAGATGAAACATCTGTTATTCTTAACTATCTTAAGAAAAACTGCACATTTATTTGTAAATTTTTTGGTTTTGGGGCCACAGCTGTTGATGCTCTGGGCTTACTCCTGGCAGTGCTTGAGAGACCATGTGGGATGCTGGGGATTGAATCTGGGTTGGTGGCAAGCAAGGCAAGTAATCTACCCTCTGCATTATCACTCCAGTCCCGCCAAAACTGCACATTTAGCTGACAATTTTATGCCCTATTTATAAAAACAATGATTGATTATAAAACCCCAATTTTTTTAACTAAAGGAAAATAAAATTATCCCCAAGTAAAATAATGCTTTAATGCCAGTCTTAGAAATAAAGCTATAATAAATATACCTAAAATAAAAATATTTTATGGGAAATAGCTAAAGATAAAATCTGATCGACTTACTGAACTTCAATCCCACTTTCTGTGGACGGCTCGTGTGACCTTCCCTGTATCTGTAAGGAATTCGGTCTGGAAAAGCTTTCTTATCCTTGACTTAATTAGCAGTATGTAGCACTTAAGAAGTACAGAGGGAATTCTGGAAAATAGCCTATCTTTTTATTCTCTGATAAACTTTCCTCTGAGTCCTTCCGTCATGGGTTTTATAAACTGGGTTAGAAAAGAGATTACCTTTTTTTCCCACCTTTTCCTAGAGAACAAAAACTTGTATAAATTTCAAATTTCTAACTTTAGGCTTATTCTCTCTTAGGACTTTCCAGTTTTCTAAAGAATGTCACCCCTCAGGGCTGGAGTGATAGTGACATTTGGCATTGCCAAATGTGGATAGGGCATTTGCCTTGCATGCGGCCAACCTGGGTTCGATTCCCAGCATCCCATATGATCCCCTGAGTACCGCTAGGAGTGATTCCTGAGTGCAGAGCCAGGAGTCAGCCCTGAACATCGCCGGGTGTGACCCAAAAAGCAAAAAAAAAAAAGTCACCCTCAAGATAATTCCAAACCAAACAATAGGGCAAGCAGGGGTTAGAGGAGGAGTTGAAAAAGCTAACTGCTCAAAGAACCCCCAAAATTAAAAATTCTCAAAGCATAAAATGTGGTAATCTTTCTTCCTTGTCTGAATCCATTATCTGCAGATTTTTCCTATTCCATGTTCTATCTCCCTTGTGCTGTACTCCTGAGGGACAAAGGCGAAGTGGCATTCACATATGTCCTACTCAACAACTGGCCTATATCCCAACCTGAGTTTGATCCCTGACATCCCATAAAGTCCCTGAGCATTTCCAAGAGAAGTTACGAGTGCAGAGCCACAGGAGTAAGAACTGAGCACTGCCGAGTGCAACCCCTGAACAAAAAACAAAATTACAACAAACAAAAGAACCCCCACAAACCACCTATCAGAATCTCCCACACCATGTTTTTTCTTTAACTGAACTATGTTTTGTTAGTTCCATTTGCCATTTTGTTGTAACAAGAAATATAAAGTAAATTATCCTGTGCCTGCTAAGTTCCCCCCTGTGTTTTTCTCTACTTGGGCAAATTATTCAGCTCAGTTTTCTCATCTATAAAATGAGATTACATACAAAATTGTTCTCAATTTTTCAGTGCTATTCTACTGGATAAAAAGTTAAATCTGCCTGAACTTCCCATTCCTCAGTGGCCCATGAGCAGAGTGGCTGGTCTCTGAGCCCTCAGGAACTCAGTGCAATTTCACACTAGCACCAATTTGAGGAGACACAGCTTTCATCAAAATGTTAAGAATTTATAACTCAGATTTAGGATCACTACCTTTCAGGATAAACAAATGAAATCTACTCAATCTTGTACATGACAAATATTTTATGTAAAGACCTGAATTTTTCCCAGGTTAGACATCCCAAGTTCCTCCTAGTACTTTAAGTGTTTTCTCATTTGAATGATCCCATATAGATGCTACTCTTTGGGAAAGGCAGTCCCAAAGGTGAGCACGATGTTCTTGGCATGCCATAGCTCACTCAAAGCTGAGGGAGGACTTGCTCCTGCCAAGATAAGCAGCACCGCAGACGCCTTCCAAGACAGCAAGTCCAATGGGTCCAGAGGCCTTCTGCAAAGCTCCCTCTCAATTCTGTCTCTGCACATAGTTTACATTTACTCATGAGAAATAAGCTTTGAAATTTATTTTAATGTTAGCTATGAAAGGGAGTCAAAAATTAACCTTAAATACCACTGCACACAAAATGCATACTCAGAGGGATGTATTTTGAAAGCTAGGTAGAAAAGTCATAATATCAAAAATAGTTCAGCTGCCTTAAATTATTACTAATGTTATTTAAAAATAGGTCACCTGTTTGAGGTCAATTTTCAGACCACAAAACAGGGACAAAAACGTAGGAATCCTCTTTCTGGATTATTTCAGGAATACATAATTTCTCTAGATAGCTCACAGACACGTATAAGGTAACTGCTGAGAGACACCCAGGCATGAGGGTAGAAAGGGCCACAAACGAGGTGGCAGCTCTGCTATGACCAACAATCTCATTTTTTTATGCCTGAGTCATGTCTACTAGAAAAGTAATCACATTTGGCTACAAGGAAAGAATCCGACAAGCAGACTTTCAGGATGCTTCTCCTTCAGTAGCTCTGATGAACAGCAAAAATCTATCCATGACCCTAACAATCCTTTAGACTCCCCAATAATAGCAACACAAACCAACAGTCACAAGAGGGTATTTCTTAGCGCCTCCTGTATTGGAACTGACACACACTGGCCAGATCATTGTCTGCATCTCTACTCACCATCTAGAATAGACATATTTTTAGAGGTTGATACAGTGGTCTTTGAACACCTGTTTCGAGTGGAAGTCTCCAAACCAGCGCCTGCTGTCAGAACAATGAGTAATGAATATTCAATCCCAGCAAGAGCTTAAAATTTTCCTTAAAATATCATCAATTTGGGTTGGAGCGATAGCACAGTGGGTAAGGCGTTTGCCTTGCACGCAGCCGACCCGGGTCCAGCATCCCATATGGTACCCTGAGCACCGCCAGGAGTAATTCCTGAGTGTAGAGCCAGGAGTAACCCCTGTGCATCACCAGGTGTGACCCAAAAAGCAAAAAAATAAAATAAAATAAAATAAAACCATCAATTGGTTGGGCAAAAGATGATACAGCAGGACAGGTGCTTGCTTTGCACGCATCCAATCTGGGTTTAATTCACAGCACCCTTCATGGTGCCCTGAGCCTTGCCAGGGGTGAAACCTGAGTACTGCTTGGTGTGGCCATGAAAAAAAAATTTTTTTTTAATTATTAAAATAAAAATATCACCCTACCGCAGCAACAGCACAGTGGGTAGGGTGTTTGCTTTGCATACCGCCTTCCTGGGTTCGATCCCCAGCATCCCATACAGTCCCCTGAGCACTGCCAGGTATAATTCCTGAGTGAAAAGCCAGGGAGTAACCCCTGTGCATCGCCGGGTGTGACCCAAAAGGCAAAAAAAAAAAAAAAAAAAATCTTAAAAAAATAAAAAGATCACCAATAATGAGGACCAGAGAGATGACTCAAAGGGCTTAAGGACATACATGCTTTGCATGTGAGAACCCCAGATTTATTCCCTAGACTGCCTAGTCCACCAAGCACAGCATGTATGGAAACATTTCTTAAATGCAAGGAAAATGAAAATAATTTCTACTAAAAGATGAGGATTTCTCCTCAATTCCATTTGTAAGTAGGTGACACTCGGCAGGACACAAGACAGCAGTCTGGTGGCTGAATACTGGGCCCATAGCTGTGCTGGGGAGGCCCAGCAGGGTCACATCTCGTGGTTTACGAGGCCATATGACCAGGAGAGCCACACCCTGACCCTCCCCTGCCCAGAAATGTGAAATGAAATCCTCTCAAATTTCATCAACTTCAAAATCTTCTGGCTCGGGCTAGAGATAGTCAGGGAGTAAAAGGCACGTGCATGCTACAATGCTACAATGTGCCAGGTTCCATCCCAGGTGCACGGTGAACATCCTCACCCAGCACTGCTGCTATGGCTCTGGAGGGCCCAAGCATGGTCAGCATGGCCTGGGCAATCCCAGCACTGCAGGGACCTGTAGCACCTCAGATCTCGGCACTGAACTGCAGGCCCACATGATAGGGAATCACCAGGAGGTCTCCCTCAACCCCCAAATTCTTACGACTAAGCATTGAATAAAAACATTTTGAAGAATTCCTAGTAGGGGGGCTGGAGTGATAGCACAGCGGGTAGGGCGTTTGCCTTGCACGCGGCCGGCCCGGGTTCGATTCCCAGCATCCCATATGGTTCCCTGAGCACGGCCAAGGGTAATTGCTGAGTGCAGAGCCAGGAGTGACCCCTGAGCATCGCTGGGTGTGACCGAAAAAGCAAAAAAAAAAAAAAAAATTAGAAATATTCCTAGTAGGGCGAGCTAGGCAGATAGTGGAAAGGGTTAGAGTGTTTGCTTCGCGTATCGGAGACTTGGGCTTGAGACCTGAAGAGCCAGGAGCGAGCCTTGAGCACTGCACCAGCAGCAGCCCTGAGTACCACCCAGTATGGCCCCAAAAACAAAAAAACAAAACATTCTTAGGGATGGGGACCAGAGTATATAGAGCTTGATTTGTATGTGGCCGACTGGAGTTTAATCCCCAGCACCCCATACTTTAGCTTGGAGTCCCGCCTGGAATGATACCTGAGCAGAACAAGGGGTAACTCCTGAGCACTACAGGACAAGCCCTCTACCCCCACAAACAATTTTAGGGATGAATTTATATAAGGGAGCAGAGGTCACCAGATGAGCATTTTCTGTTGTCTGAGCTACTAAATGACAAGAGTACTTCATTAAATATAGTAACAGTAACTGATGCTAATGATCACTTAAAAACAATTTTTTTTTTAAATAATCTGTAGTCTTCTTCTTGCACTGCCTGCGCAGTGGGACTGAATATGGCATAATTGCCCACAGGATGTATGTGTGGTGCTCAGTGAAGCTCTTCAGACCCCTGTGTGTGGACTCATGGAAAACCCAAGTGCAGTCATGCTGGAGAACGACGGCTTCAGAATGCTGCACGACCGCTCCCCACTGCCTGTGTGCAAGGGTGTGCTCACCCCCACGGCCCCTCTGGGACCCTCCTCTGGACGTGGAGCTCTGCCCACGCCCTCCTCTGCGGCCTCTTCCTCGGCCTCGGCCTCGGCTCCCCATGGCTGCCATGCTGTCGTCGTCGGAGTCGTCAGTCACTGGCTCCGCCATGTCTATGCTTAGGTCCTGGGCACTGAAGGAGGAGGCAGGGTCCTCTGACTGGGATCGCAGGGCTCTGGCTCTCATCATGGCCTGGAGGGACACAGGGACACATGTGCTTGCAACACTCCACACAAAGGCTTTTCCTCACTGTGCTTGGAAAGATGGGACACCCTGACCAGTAATTCAATGCCTAGAGTTTGACAGAGCACCACCGAGGGGATGCTAACTGATAAGAGGCCTTCTCAGGGGTAACCAAGAACCACGAAGTTAACACTGAGAACTGAGAATGCTTGGCAAGCAGCCCAGATTCAATACCGCCAACTGTAACATATAATTCTGCGAGCCACTTTGGAAAATGGGCTCTTAATTCAACAAAAATGTATAGAAGGTCTAATCCCAGTAATAACAAGGGGCACAGTCAGTCATTGTGTATTTACCTACAATAACACTGCTATCCTGAACAGTTTCTTCTTCTTTGCCCCAAATAAAACCAGCTCAGCAGGGTAGAATTGTTTTTTTATGCTGCTAAATTCCAGGAGAAAAGGAAACACAGAACCTACTAGCAAACAACCATATATGGAAATAGAACAAAACAAAGGCAGCTATCGGCCCAGGCTGCCCAGCTGACCCAAGCAACACAAGTCCAAGGCCCCGGACTCTGACAAACCCACTGTTCATTCCGTTCAAAACATAAATGATAAACAAGTGCAGGGCCACAACAGAAAAGTCACCTCTCGGACTTCATCGTCTTCTTCGTTAGTATTTTTCTGTCTGCTTTCTCTGAAACGACGTACCTGCAGTGTAAAAGAGGGTATCACGTATGTTCTTTATTTCTGCTACGCAAGTATTTCTAAACGGGATGTACAACGTTCCACATTAAAACTTCAATAATTTACATTAAAATCTTAGAAATGTACTCTATAAAAATAAGGGGTTTGGGGGCCGGAGTGATAGTACAGCGGGTAGGGAGTTTGCCTTGCACACAGCCAACCTGGGTTCAATCCCCAGCATCCCGTATGGTCCCCCAAGCACCGTCAGGAGTAATTCCTACGTGCAGTGCTAGGGGTAACCCCTGAGCAGTGCTGGGTGTGACACGAAAGGAAAAAAAAAGTGGCTCTAAGAAAATTTTATTACCTACCATCAAAAATGTTCTAAGTTAGGGCTGGAGAGACTGTACAGTAGGAAGGGTGTCTGACTTGCATCCAGCCGACCCAGGTTCAATTCTCAGCACCCCAGATAGTACCCTGAGCTCCGCCAGGCATGGTCCCTGAGTGCAGATCCCTGAGAAAGTCCTGAATATTACTGGGTATGGCCCACAAAACAAAACAAAGTTATGTCATGGAAAAGTTTGTTTAGACATCTGTAGCACTGTAATCCCATTGTTCATCGATTTGCTCAAGCAGGCACCAGTAACGTCTCCATTGTGAGACTTGTAAGTGTTTCTGGCATATCGAATAGGCTATGAGTAGCTTGCCAGGCTTGCTGTGTGGAAGGGATACTCTCAGTAGCTTGCCGGGCTCTCCGAGAGGGAAAGATGAATCGAACCCGGGTCGGCCGTATGCAAGGCAAATGCCCTACCCGCTGTGCTATCGCTCCAGTCCTGCTTAGACATCAGAGGAAAAAAGTTCTAATATCCCATGGGTTAATATACAGCATTCAAATAGTTAAAAAACAAAACTCTCACTTTGAGGGGGTTGGAGAGTATACCCAGAAGTGTTCAGGGCTCACATCTGGCAGGCTCAGGAGTCCATATGATGTGCCAGAGATCAAACCTAGGTCATCCATGTGCTAGGCAAATGCCCTAACCACTATACTATTGATCTGAAAAAAAATCTCACTTCTGTGAGGTGTGAATTCTTTTTATTCCTTTGTTTTTGGGCCGCACATGGGTAATACATATACAATGACATGGACCCAGTTAGTCTCATGCCTGGAAAACTCTCTGTGTCCCACATGCTCACCCTCCATTTCCCCTATGGTCACTGGTCTCCATCTAGTTTGAACTTTTCTAGAACATCACAGACTTGGACTCGCCCAATAAGCAGCCTCTCCAGAGGAGCTATTCCACTAATGTGTGTAAGGTTCTTCCTTATCTCCTCAGGGCATGAGACCACACTCCTTCAGACTGCTTGTCTCCTATTCATTCATTCACCCTCTGAAAGACATTCTAAGTGTTGGCAATAAAGAATAAAGTGCCATGAAACCATGGGCAGTTTTGTGTACATATTGTTTTCAGCTACTCTGAGTAACACTAAGAATTACCGTTTCTAGATCATACAGCAATATGTTTGACTAAGTTTCTGCCCAACTGTCTCCCTAAGTGACAATCCTACGTCACTAATCCCAAGCCCCCTTTTCTTTAAAAATTTTTTTAAATGAATCACCGTGAGGTACAGTTACAGACCTACAAACGTTTGTGTTTATGTTTCAGTCATACAATGATTGAGTACCCATACCTTCACTAGTACCCATTCTCCACCACCAATGATCCCGGTATCCCTCCCAACACCCCCTCTCCATTCCCTCCACCTCACCCCGCCTCTGTGGCAGGGCATTCCATTTTGCTCTCTCTCTCCTTTTGGGTGTTGTGGTTCGCAATATAGGCATTGAGTGGCCATCATATTCAGTCTATAGTCTATTTTCAGCTTGCATCTCCCATCCCGAGCTGGCCCTCCAAGCACCCTTTATTTGGTCGTCCCTTCTCTATCTGAGCTGCCCTTTCCCCCAGCATGTGATGCCAGCTTCCAAGCCATGGAGCAATCTTCCTGGTACACGTCTTTACTATTCTTGGGTGTAAGTCTCGCATTCTGTTACTTTACATTCCACAAATGACTGCAATCTTTCTATGTCTGTCCCTCTCTTTCTGACTCATTCCACTTAACATGATACTCTCCATGTTGATCCTCTTATATCCAAGCCCCTTTTTAAGGAAACTCAGAATATCAGAGTCACCCACTCAGCTAAGTCTCACCTCTTCATCGATCTTATCTTCAAGGGCATCAATGTGGCGTTCTTTAAGAAATCGCTGTGTTTTCTCTAATTGGAATTTTACTAATTCCTCTATGGCATCTTTTTCTTCCTTGTCCACAAATTCCTGCACAGCTTCGCCCATGCCCCTTTCCGTCAGCAGGGAGAGCTGCACATTCTAGGAGAGAGGCACAGAGTCACTGCTGGCCATGAACCCTCACTCAGAGCGACTGTATGTGCACAAGAACAATCACAGAATAAAGAAGACAGAAAACACCTAGTCACAAAGGACAGTAGTATTTTGGCCTATGAATATCTTGCGCCAGAAAAGGCAAAGTCGGGAAATGAAGGGTCAGCCAGACAGTAAAGGGAAAGGCACTGGCCTTGCATGTGGCCAATCCTGGTTTGATTCCCAGCATTGCATATGGTCCCTGAGCACCACCATGAGTAATCCAAGGGTGACTCTTGATCCTTAAGTACCAGCAATGGCCCCCCCACCCAGTTCGAAATGGGAAGAAAGTGCAAGAAAGCAGAAGTTGCAGCTAATGCCAAGAGGGATGGATCAAGTTAGCCAATCTGACAGGCAGTGAATAGTGCCCACAGTCTGGGACTGCACTGCATGGACAAGGGGAACTAAGGTTATAAATGGAATGAAGTTCGTAATCAGCTTACTGTAAAAGCAAAGATGATCAGGGACTCTCCAAGCGGGCTCAGGATAGTCACAAGCACCCTTAAAATGGAAAGGGGAGGCAAAGGGAGACCTAAGTGGGGGAAATGTCCGTATATACATCATGCTGTCACAGAAGAGAAGGGAAGAGGCCATGAGCAAAGAATGTAGGTGGGTTGTCAAGCACAGGGGATGATAAAGGGCAGCCTAGGGACCCCAGGCAGAACAGTCCTTGTCTTCAATACAGGAGACCCAAGCCAAACTTCAGATGTAGAGAAGACAATAAATCTGTATTTCTAAAAATCAGTGACTTTGAGAAATTAGTTCTCAATGCAGTAAGAAGCTCACGTAAGGAGCAAATATCTGAGAAGCACATGCCCAGGGCAGTAAGTGTGGCTCCTCCCAGTGCATCTGCATCGACTCTGACAATGTCTGAAATCAGATCCAGATGTGTCAACAGTGACTAGGAGAGTGGACACAAGAAGGCCACAGTAGCAACAGTAGCCATGCCAACAGTGGTAAGGACCGCCATCAATCCCTGATGCTCCATGCAGTGCCATCCTGCCTCTGTCACAGAAACACCCTGGGCTCCTGTTTAAAGAGTTAGACGCACTCAACATGCAGATCTGCCACTGCAAAAATAGGAACTGTGATGAAGACATTACCTTCTCTGCCGTCTGAAAATACTGTTTCACAAGGTCTTCAACTCTGAGGGTTGTTCCTTCCGAAGGTTTTGTGATGAACTTCCCCAAATTGATTTCTTCTCCTAGACAAAAGAAGCCCAGGAAGAAGACTGGCTTCGGTTATGCTGCTAACAGCATCCGAACCTTAGCAGGATCAGAGCGTGCCGACAGCCTGCTCGAGCTGGCCAAGCCTGAGCAGAAACGTAGCCTTACTGCTCCTAGCCAGCATTTTCCCGAGTGTCTCTCTCACAGCTATTCCCACGTGCCACTGTAGGAACACGAAAGCCAGAACAACTTTTACCTGAGTACAGGGAGATGCAGCCCAATTCTTACACATTCGGGCACTTGCACTGACAGTATGTAGGAATCCAGGTAAAACTGCTGACTCCTCAGGCTGGAGAGAGCGCTCAGATGCCGACGTGCAGCTCTACTTGGGGGCTCAGATGGGAGCCCCACACTGCAAGGTTCTCAACACCCAAATATGGGGTAATTCCTGAACACCACTGGGTGTGACCCAAAAGTTAAAACTACTGGCACCATACAATAAATGAAGTAGGCAGAGAACATGACTAGTGTCACCAATGATGCATCATAGGGGAGGGGTGGGTGACAGGGACACTCTGGTGGTGCACATGAAGACCATAAATGTAAACATACTACCTAAATACAAATACTTTTTAAAAAGCCACCAACCGTCCTCAGTTTAAAACAAAGCCAGTTTTATTTAAGAATGCCCCTGAGAAAAGAGCACATTTAAGTGACTCAATGAATCAAATCAAGTATCTGTTTTTACCTGCTCTTTTTTTGAGGGTGGGGGTGTGGAGAGGACAGCTGGAGCGAGGATGTCTGGGCCTCACCAGGTGGTGCTCAAGGGCTATTCCTAGCTCGGCAGTGCTCTGGGATCACATGCCAGAGATCAACATGGAGTTTGCATGTTCAAGGCAGCATCTTACCTGCCTATACTATGTCTCTGGCCTATACCTACTCTTTACTATCTTAAGATGCAGAGCAGCTAGGCTAGAAGCACTTCTGCTACACTGATAAGCAGGACATCCACTCAAAAAGAGTAGGAAAGAAACATGGCAAGGAACAGAGTGTGTCCCTGGAAACACCTCGAGGGTCCAGTTTTGGTCCCTGCTCTGCTGACAACACTGTCAAGAACAAGAGATCTCAGTGTCAGAGGACCAAGTGAAAAGACAGGTTTCCACATCCACTGGGACACACTGGCAAGACACAGTGGTAGAGTCAGACCAAAGGTAAAAATCGAGAGATTATGACACACAGAGAAGAAATAAACTAACTTGATCAAGACTTGCAGAAAGAGGGGGCTGGAGTGATAGCACAGCGGGTAGGGCATTTGCCTTGCACAAGGCCGATCAGGGTTCAATTCCCAGCATCCCATATGGTCCCCTGAGCACCACCAGGAGTAATCACTGAATGCATGAGCCAGGAGTAACCAATGAGCATTGCCAGGTGTGACCCGAAAAGAAAAAAAAAAAAGACTTGCAGAAAGAATAAGATTCACTAAGCCAAAAAACAAAAGACACATTTTCTGCAGAGAAGGACATAGATGCAGTGGTCAAGGGCATGTGGAGTCCCTTGAAAGTGGTAAGAACTAGCACATGTTTCTAAATATGCTTGAGGAAGGGCGATTCATTCAAATGGAACTGGAAACGGGTTACCTGATCATCAGAAAGATTAAACTATGGGTCATCACTTATTTTAAACTAGCCTTCCTAAATCATTATATACTCTAAAACTGAAATAACGTCCCCAAAAAGAGCATATTCTATTAAGTTAATAATACATAGCAACAACACTGGTGGGGTTTTTTTGGTTTTTTTCTTTGCTGTTTTGGGTCACACCCCATGATGCACAGGAGTTACTCCTGGCTCTGCACTCAGGAATTACTCCTGGTGGTGCTCAGGGGACCATATGGAATGCTGGAAATCAAACTCGGGTTGGCCGAGTGCAAGGCAAATGCCCTACCCGCTGTGCTATTGCTCCAGCCCAACAACACTGATTTTGAGAAATAAATTTCAAGTGTTACTGTCATTGTTTAATAAAATTAGAGAAGGCCTTCCATTTCCTCTGATAGTACAGACTTAAAAATTACTGCTGTTTAAAAGAGATTTCAGTATACAAACTATAGGTTTTGTCTAAAAAAAGAGGGGAGGGGCCAGAGATAGCAGAGCAGGGAAAGCACCTGCCTTGCACAAAGCTGACCCAGATTCAACCCAATCCCCAGCACCATATAGTTCCCCAAGCTCCGCCAGGATTAAACCCTGAGCACAGATGAATGTGGCCCCAAAAGAAAGACCAAAAAAAAAAAAAACACCCAAACAACAAAAAAAAAAAACGAAGGGGGGCTGGAAAGTCTACTAAAACATGTTTCACTATGCAATTTTTACTTATGAGTATAAGAGATCACTTTTAACTTATAAGGTAATTAGACTTACCTATCTTTTCCTTCTGTTCTCTATGTCTGAAAAAATGGATAATATCCTTTGGGTTAGCTACTCGATCCACAAATTTCTGGCTAAAGCGAAGAACGTTGAAAGGTTCAAAACCTCCGCTATAGTCCACCTGGAAACACAGAACAAGCTATCAATCTACTTATCAATAAGTTCTTGCAAGCAAGTTTATTATGTTCATTATTAACATGAATTAATTAAAAATTTTAAGTTAATTAACTTTCTATGAATCATTTTAACAATCATGGTGTTATCTGAGAAAAGTGAAAGTTTAGAGGTCTTGTAAGTGTATGCTGTGACACTTTCTTCAATGGACTCAAGACACATGAGAAATCCTGTATGTGGGAGAGTGATCACTATCTCTCCATGGAAAGACTAACACATACTAGGAACAAGTGAAAAGCAGCAGAATTTCTACAGAATTTCTAAGTTTTCAAAAAAGAACAAAACCTCCATCAAAATACTAAAGACCTGGCTATATCTTAGACATCTTTCACACGATACCAAACCAGTGCCGGGAAGCCCCCTGAGGCCAGCATTGGCACAAGACTGCCTTCAAAACCATGGCTACTTAGAGGGGCAGGGGCCCTGTGAGCAAAGCCCTCACACTTGTGAACTGAGACTGTCCCCTCCACCAGCCCTGCGTGGCACCACAGCATGTCCTGACCACTTTGAACCTGTCCCCAAATCACACCCCACAGAGCTGACATTCTGTCCACTCTACCTCCAGAAGCACCAAGGGTTCAAAATGTCCCATTTTCTACTTGATGTGCCCTGGCACGCAGAACAGAAGGTGCAGTCCACATAACACACTGCAGTCACCTGCACCGGGAAGGATGACCCTGTCCCTTTACTTTATGACTGAATTAGCTGTCCACTGTGCTCGAGGAAAGGAAGGAAGGCAAGGCTAGAGATAACTCAAAAGACTAGAGCACAAGCTTTAATGTGGGAATCCCAGGCCCAGTCTCAGACACTACATGGTCCCCCAAGAACTGCCAGGAGAGTCCCCTGAGCACTGGACAGATGGGCCCTGCCAGAAAAGTAACACCAACTTTCCACTTTCATCTGGTTGGTCTAATGATGTCAGGAAGACACAATTAATCAACAGGTTCTTTGGGCCTGATTAAAAAAAAAAATGCTGTGACTCTCTTAAAGCAGCAAAAGCTGAGGCTGAGGCTAGGTCTCCCCAAACTCTCCAGAAAGCTCAAAGTCACCCTCTATGACCCAGGGGTAAGGTCAGACTTGGATCTGTCTGTGGTGTCGAGGTGAGGTTTCTGTCTACATTGCAACCACCAGAGCCAGCACTGCTCTAAGGATGGGTCCCACGCTACCGGTTACCAAACTTAAAATGTGCCCAGGAAGACAGGCATGCAAAAGGAACCTCACGCAAGAGGAGATGAAAGAGAATCGGGTGCGCGGGAGGAGGCACAGAGAGGAGGGACTGTGAGCTGGAAGAGGAGGCCTTCAGCAATGTGGAAGAAATGCTACGGAACACAGAAAAGTGCTTCCACGGTGCAGGACTAGCTGGACAAGGTATTGAACACAGCGTTTTCAGCCCCACAGAACGGAGCACAGTGTGCAGTGGACCATGAGAGCCTAGTGACATCCGAGAGCTCAGGTGAACTGCTAGTGTGAGGGAGCTGCTGTTCAGTTCTGCACTGTCAGATCCCATACAGGTGATTCTACCATCAGCAGATGGGCTGCAGGGAGAGCAAGGCAACTTAGAGGCCACAGCTCCCCTGGTTGTGACTGGACATGCTCTGTTTCTTACTTTACAGAACCCCCGGAACAGTGCATGTCACTCTCCTCTGACACTACACACACGGATCGGCATAATCAGACTCACTCGCAGACGCAGAAGAGGTTTCTCTGGCTGTTGAGGACTTCCCAGCCGTTCCCGCTCAGCATTTTCAAGCATTTCTTCAATCTCAAAATTAAATCAAAATTAAAATTCAACTTCATGAAGTTTATGTAGGTTTTTTGGGTCACACCTAGCAGTGCTCAGGGGTTACTCCTGACCCTGCACTTAGAATTATTCCTGGTGGTGCTGGGGACTATATAGGATGCCAGGGATTGAAAAACAGGGAGGGAAGTACCCTCCCTGCTATACTATCACTCTGACTCAACTTCATGAAGTTTAAATCAGAATAACTGTAGTTTATATTCCTAGCATAGGAGATTTTTCTAAGATGCAAAACTTCTAGGGTCCCTTTTCTTTTCTAAAGTTCTTGAGTTGGTGTTAAAACTTTATGTCTTCCTGGGGATCAGAGAGATAGTACAGTGGATAGGGCGTTCACCTTGCATGTGACCAACCTGGATTTAATTCCTGGAACACCACAAAGTCTCACGAGCCCACCAGAAGTGATCCCTGAAGAGTCAGGAGTAAGCCCTGAGCACTAGGCAGAAGTGGTGTGCTCAAAAACAAAACAAAAAATTAGAAACTGTTGTAACTACCTTATATGCTTTTGGGTTTTTTTGTTTGTGATTTTGCCACAGCTTTTTGCACCTCTGGGGCTGGCAAGTAGTATAACAGGCAATGCACTTGTTTTGTATGAGGCCAACCTTGGTTTGATCCTTGGCACTTGGCACTCTATGTGGTCCCCTGAGCACTGCCAGGACTTATTCCTGAGCACAGAGCCTGGAGTAAGCCCTGAGCACAGCCAAATGTGGTGGCCCAAAAACCAAAAAAATCACCACAACAAAAAACTTATAGCATCTTTAACTCATGAAAAAACCACTGAACAGTGGTTCCAAGAGGTATCATGAGAACAGAACAAAAAGAGAATGATTTCCAATCACCTGTCAACTGAAAAAGGTTATCACTGACCATTACACCTAAGAGAATTACCTTCTCAAAACAGAAGCTCTGAATTGCTTGGGTGACTTTAGGATTATCTGGATTAAAAATGTCAGGATGATTAGCCAGAACGATATCCTCCATAAAAAACTGCCGTACTGTTTGAAGAGGGATTTTCTGCATATTCATCTTCCTGCCTTTGATACGTAGCAGACCCACATGTCTGCAATGAGGAGGTAAATGAAGGCCTTTGTTAACATTCCTATTCCCCAGGATGAATTCTGCACAGTTAATTCCCTTCTGTTTAACTGATTTGAAAATACAACGATCACTCACTTCTTTACAGCTTCTCCTGGAGAAAGAGCAGTAACCACTGAACTTCCAGGCTGTGACACATAAAACAGCTGCTGCTCATTTTTGGTTGGAGCTATTTTACACTCATGTTCATGGCCCCAGATAACGAGGTCAATGAAGTCATCCAAGAATTGTTCTGGAATGAAGTTAGTATTCCCATGTTTACTCCTAAAGAAAGATTTTGAGATAATATATACCTTCATTATAAAAAAAGATATTGCAGATAAATATTATGATATATGTAACCAAATACAAATGTCCAGCAACAGAAAAATGTCAGAGTGATCAAATTTATACAGATGTTCTTTTATTCAGGAAAGACTGACCACAACTTCTATATACCAGAAAATGCAAGAACTGGGAAGACAGATCGTGCCTTCAGAGGGTTCACAGTCCTGCCAGACAAAAAGTGTGTCCTAAAGAGAAAGCAGTCCAGTCTACACTCAGAGCAAGAACCTCTACAGCACCAGGTACCACCCCTCTGAGAAGGTTAAAAAAAAAATCACAGAAACCTATAATACAAGCAAAAAATGAATGTAGAAAAAGTCAGGACTAAAGTATGCAGACTAAAAACAGACACTCAGTCCACCGCCGAGATGTGATCCCGGGGGCCGCACGAATGTGCGGCCTCTCCGAAGCTGCACGAGTGTGAATCCAGACCCAGCAAAACCTCTTTGGGCATGGGTAACTCCTCACAGAATATCTCCAGCCTGAGAACTAAGCCTCGGCCCGTGCCCGCCCAGGAGGGGAAAGGTATTTCTCTCTCTCGCCTCTTTCTCTCCGGGGATGAAGGGCGCGGTGTCCGCCATATTATGACAACCACAGATTGGATTTTCAAGCCTGCAATGATCCAATATCTGGAAGAAATCTCCCTGGACTTAGTTGTCAAAGTATGAAAATTCAAAACCGCGCGGCCGCTAGTGCTCATTTGTCTTCACAGTAGGTCTGAATCTAGTGGGGTACTCCTAACAACAATAGTGATGTTTGTGTTGAAATACTGAATTTAACCAAAGTAAACAGAAAGTAAAATGAAACTTATCGGTTACAAGGCGGGGGTGGGGGGGTGCAGGGGCGGGATGGGAGGTGTACTGTGGCTTTTTTTTTTTTGGTGGTGGTATATGGGTGCTGGTGAAGGGATGGTTGTTTCAGCATTGTATAACTGAGACCTAAGCCTGAAAGCAGTGTAATCTTCCACATGGTGATTTAATAAAATAAAATTTTTATTTAAAAAAAATAAAAAAAAACAGACACTCAAATATGCCAGCCACTTCTGAATGTTTCCTTTTACTGATCAGAAAATCAAAGAAATAAATCAGTCAGTCTTACTTTAAGAGGTGAATTTTAATTTATGTATTCTTGGCTTGGGGGCCACACCACCCGCTGGTGCTCAGGATTGAGTCTGGGTCAGATATATGCAAGGAAGGTACCCTTTCTGCTGTATCATGGCTCTGGCCCCCAGAGGTAAAATTTTAGTATAGAACAAAATACCATATAAATAAGTAATTTTAAAATTCTAATTCAATACTATGGGAAGTTATTAATGTGAAAACCCAAGGTAAGATCAAGGAGGTAAAGTATTTCCTAATAATGACTTAAATCACTGGAAATTTAAATATTCAGGAATTCAACCTAGTATTCTCTACACATAAACCATCATCCCCAATGTTCATCTACTCAACAAATCTTCACTGAGACTCCACTATGGCTGGTGTCCCAAGCCTCATCCAGACACTGGGGATACAGCAGTAAACTGAGTCCCTGAGCTTCTGTTCAAGTAGGGCAAACAAGCAGAAAGACAGATGCAAATATTTCTCTGTTTTTTTATAAACATCATGTCAGCTGGTGATAGATGCTGTGAAGCAAAATAAAGAAACAAGTGATCCAGAAAGGGGATGTCACTTTGCCTAGGGTAGTCAGGAGACACTCCCTTGTTAAGAGACAGTGAACAGAGAATGACATGAGGAATTAGTAAGCCAGGAGAGGTCAGAGGGCAATGGTGGGGCTCGGCTCTCTGGACCAAACAACAGCAGGACAGCAGGGTGCTAAGAAGAGTGGATGGAGGAGACAGCACGTGAAATCAGAGCAGCATGCACTGAAGGATGCTGTCAAGTAAGAAAAACCCTAAACACAAGTGAGCGTATGATACTACTCTTTCTAAAGGAAAACAGGATAAATACCAGAGGATCCAACTAACTGAATGTAGCACCAATTAAGAAAAAGATCACACTAGAAGGTTAACTCTGGTCTGTAACCTGAAGTTGGTCAAAATCACCTGACTGAAATGCACTGCATGTAAGGTTCCCTATAACTTACTCTACAGCAAGAGAAAGAAAATAAAGTAAAATATAAAATGCTCAAGAATTCTCAATATGAGAACATCTATTTAAATCCATAAGAACAACCAGAAAAGCATCTAACAGTGTGGAGGGAACAGGGAATATGAGCTTAACTAACACCACCACCAAAGAACCACAGAACCAACAAAGGGGTGGGAGACAAGGTGAGCCGCCTGAAGACTCTGATGAACTGCTAAAGATGGAGTAACTCTAGCCCTGGACCCAAGCCAGTGCATTTGCTTCTCACACAAAAAAACTAACAATTCTGATTCAAACAGTTTGTGGGATTTAGGAATATTCATTTTATACTTATCATTATACCTTATTGAGCAGCTGTAACTTTTATAGTAGGAGTAGATGTTGAAAAGTTTCAAAATGCATTTGCAAAAAGCACATCTAAGCTTCTGCCTGATCCTGCACTACCTTCAAAGAATGAGAAACAGTTTACTCAAACAGGTAAACTTACAGAGATTTAGAGAACCTCAACTCTTGATTAAAATACCTCTGAAGATACTCATACCTGTTCTGATGAATAACAAATAGGTTGAACCAAGAGTTCTCATCTTCCTTTGGTCTCAACATCGTTACATTTTTGTTCACAAACATTCGATACAACCTCTCATCTGGAATGGACCCTGAAATGGACAGCAGATTATTTTAAAGTTTTCTTTGCTTTTAAAAATGAGAAAACTATGTCCTTCTCTGAGATTTCATCTTCCTATTAGTGGTACATTTGAAACCTGTACTCACTATTCCCAAAGAGTCTATACTAACTTCTGGCCTGACAGAGCTGAATAACTGATTGCCATCCAAACAATGTTCCACATCAACACTGGAAAGTGTAGAATAAAAACCGAGGTATTCTCTGCTTAAATTCTTACTGGAACGTCTACTAGTGCTGTTTTTCACAATTTTGTCATGTACACACACACACACACACAACACAACACACACATCTTTCATCTGACAAACACACTGTGGGGACTAGAAGGCAGAGTGCAAGGTCTGCCTGCAAGCCTTGATTCGATCCTCCGCTCCACGTGGTGTCGAGGAACCTCTGAGCGCCACAGTGTCACCCCAAAAACAGACTGAGTATGTATACATATGCTGTGCACAATACTAATATACATTAGGCCTTAATAAGTGTATATACATTTATTTTTTCATGTTAAAATATTTATGTTAAAATATTTATACTTATTATAAAATATACATACTAGTAAAACAAGTGAGAAAAAAAAACTCTAAACTATGTATATAATTTTAAAATTAAAATTTTTTTTAGGAGGCCAGGAAGATAACTTAGAAGGCAAGGTGCTAGCCTTGCATGCAGCAGATCCTTATCCAATCCCAAACACTGCATATGGTACCCTGAGCACCATCCAGGTCATTTCTAAACAGAGCCAATAATAGCCCCTGAACACCTCTGGGAGTGGCCCAACACCACCTTACATAATAAAACTTACTTTTGAGTAATTTAATGACTTGTGATTCTTATATCCCATGGGATCACATTATCAAGAGGAAAAAAAAACAATAAAAATACTATTAAAAAAAAACTGTACTTTTAAGCATTATAAAAGGGAGGCAGAATGCAAAGACAGGAATTATTCAGGGAGGGAGTCAAGTCACCACTTTAGGTAGTAAGCCGGTAAGGAAGAAAGTTTAGCTTTAGGAAGAACTGGAGAGGCCACTGGGGAGCGTAACACTGGAAAGCAGAATACGGAGCTGGGCCTCCAAAGTCCCGAGCAGAAGGCCAACCTCCGTGCTGGAGCACCAAGAACTGACAATCTGTAGGTAGGGATGGTGTAAGGAATACAAGGAAGAGAAGAGAAAGTTTATCAGAGAGCAATAGGTTTCAGGGGAACAGTGCCCTGCCTTCTGCCCCCAGACTCACAGAAGTCATGGAGAAAGCGTGACACAGGAAAATGAGCCCAGCCATTTCATTTCATGGTCAGCAGCGCAGGGAGAGATGCAAGAACTACATGTAGAAACCCTGGGTGTGCTCTTAAGCACCATGTGGTCTCCTGAATATTACTGGGAGTGACCCCTAAGCAAAATGCAGTCCAAAACCACGCCCTCTCCCCAAATACAACACAAAGAGATAATGGGTGAGTCAGGAAGCACTCAAAGGGCTGGAGCACATGTTCTGCACATGCACCCCAGAGGATGGAGTCAGGAACAGGTCTGAGCACCGCAAGGCAAGACCCAAAGGTCCAAAAGCCGTGTGTGTGCCGTGTGTGTGTGTGTGTGTGTGTGTGTGTGTGTGTGTGTGTCTTAGGGCATAAGGAGCACACCTGCCAGTGTTCAGGATCACTCGGGGCACAAGCAGCACACCTGCCAGTGTTCAGGGTCACTCGGGGCACAAGGAGCACACCTGCTAGTGTTCAGGATCACTCCTGGTGATGCTCAGGGGACTCTGTGTGTGTGTGTGTGTGTGTGTGTGTGTGTGTGTGTGTGTTGTGTGTCGAGGCACAAGGAGCACACCTGGCAGTGTTCGTGTCTCTCTCTCTCTCTCTCTCTGCACAAGGAGCACACCTGCCAGTGTTCAGGATCACTCCTGGTGATGCTCAGGGGACCATATGCAGTGCTGGGGATTGAAGCAGGGATTGGTTGCATTGGCTGCATATAGGTCAACCACATGGAACATGAGCGCCTTAACCCCTGTAAAATGCTCAGGGTCTACATCACCAGACAGGTCCTTAGTAAAAATTGATCAACATCAACTATCATTTTCCACCTATAAAGAAGTAATTAGATACCAGTAAGTTACCAATAAACAAAAATTAGATTTGTCTCACCTTTTCTCCCAGCAGCAAATTATCGTCAGCATTTTATTTTTCAGTTGCTCAATTATTAACAAATGGTAAAATGAAAGGGTCTTACCTAAACCGTAAAGAGCAATTTTTGTGCTTCCTTTCTGAAGTAAAACAGGACTGATGTCTATTTTCTCCACAGACATAGAACGTCCAAAGTGATTTATAAATCCAGCACAACTTAGAATATCCAGAGCGCAGAGTGCATCTGCCTACGCAGAATATTTTTAATGAGTAAAATATATACAATCAGATAATGTATATCTAAAACTAATCTGTCTACCATAATACTCTAGTATCTATTTCATATACTAGTTCAAAAGAAAAAAAATTTAGATAGCATCTTCTCAAAATAAAATTACAAGGTGGAAGTATCTGATTTTATAACTAGAATCACATTTGGAACTGAGTCTACTAAATGAAAAGTTAATACCTCACCAAAACTCAGCCCTGATGTCCTAGAAACTGAAAAATAACCAGCAACAAAATCAGTGCAAAATCAGTAAGCAGATCAGGTAACACTTTTTTTTTTTTTTTTTTTTTGCTTTTTGGGTCACACCTGGTGATGCACAGGGGTTACTCCTGGCTCTGCACTCAGGAATTACCCCTGGCGGTGCTCAGGGGACCATATGGGATGGTGGGAATCGAACCCAGGTCAGCTGCGTGTAAGGCAAATGCCCTACCCGCTGTACTATCCCTCCAGCCCCAGATCACGTAACACTTTAACAAAAGACCAGACTTCTTGGTTTTTGGACTACACCTGGCTGGGCTCAGGGACCATGCCTAGTAGTGCACCAGACAGCAGGTGCAGTGCCAGGGCTCAAATGGGGGTCAGCCCCACGCAAGGCAGGTGCCTTGAGCTCTGTACTATCTTTTGGGCCCTAGATGAAATATTTTCAGTTAAGATTTTTTTTTTTTACACTGAAAACAATTTTTTATTGCAGTAGTCTATCAATGGCAAGGGGGCAGAAATTTCCCTCGGCCAATATAAAGAAGCACTTGTTGGGGAAGAGGACACCAAACATGCCTTCCTTGGCAAAACACTTTCGTTGTTCTATTGTTGGCAGAAAAAGATAATCTTTTCAAGTTCAAACTGAGAGAATGATCCTTGAGATTTTATTCTTCCCTATGACACAGGTGACCACCCTCTGGGAAAGCAGCCTCTTATCTGAGCTATTGCCACTCAACTGCACTGCAGGCCATTCTCCTGCACCCCAACCTTCAAGGGCCAATGGTGATGTCTCAAGTTTGTCTCAAGGTAAAGATCCACTTGATTAGCAACCTCAAAGTGGAGCGCCACTCCATGCTCCACGGCCAACCTGTCCCCGTGCTCTTGGGGTGTGCAGGGCTGAAGGGCTCCCATCATCGAGGGGCCAAAAGGGCAGCAACCTGCCCAGTCACTGAGGAAGGAAAATCAGTTTTGGATTTCTAGTATTTATTACATAAATGTTAGCTATTTTCTCCTGCTCCTGGGTACTATTAACCTTAGTACTAATGAAGCAAAAGCATTCCTAATATACCAATTTTAAATCTATATTTAAAAAATTCTCGGGGGCTGGAGCAATAGCACAGCGGGTAGGGCGTTTGCCTTGCAAGCGGCCGATCCGGGTTTGATTCCCAGCATCCCATATGGTCCCCTGAGCACCGCCAGGGGTAATTCCTGAGTGTAGAGCCAGGGGTAACCCCTGTGCATTGCTGGGTGTGACCCAAAAAGCAAAAATAAATAAATAAATAAAATAAAAATAAAAAATTCTCGAAATGCAGTATAGAGCTTATATGAATGAATTAAGATAAAAGGTCAATTGGATTCCCTGAGACTCAATTTGAGTACAAGGTGCTGGGAAGAATGCTTTCCGCAAACTAAAATGACCTTTTTTTTTTTACTTTTTGGGTCACACCAGGTGATGCACAAGGGTTACTCCTGGTTTTGCACTTAGGAATTACTCCTGGCGGTGCTCAGAGGACCATATGGGATGTTGGGAATCAAACCTGGGTTGGCTGCATACAAGGCAAATGCCCTACCTGCTGTACTATTGCTCCAGCCCTAAAATGACCATTTCTAAAACAAAGTAGGAACCTGATAATTACCCCTGTGGGATCATCATGATTGCCATGAATGCTGAACACTGGAATCGAAATGTTGAGATTTCCATCTTGGTAGTTCACCCATGGAAACCTTAAAGGAAAAAGAAGTGACAGTTTCTGTCAGACACAGACTGATGCTGTAATGGCCCTGACAGGCAAAATCATCATGGACAGTGATCACAGTTCCAGTCAGGGACATAGACTGATGCTGCAATGGCTCTAACAGGTGGAATCACCATGGACAGTGATCACAGTTCCTGTCAGAAATAGACTGATAGCTGCAATGGCTCTAACAGGCAGAACCGTCCTAGACAGTGACAAAGACTGCAGTGGAAAATCAGGGGGAGCAGTAGAGTGACTGTGTTATCTGTATGAGCAATAGACATATGAAATGTTAAGAACACGTAAAACCTGGCTATGTGCTAAGTCCTGCCAAAATTAAAACAGATGACTCTTGAGACCACACCACTGAACTGAGTCAGATTTGAGGCTTTTTGGATTCTGCACCCAAATTCCTAAAGCTTTCACCATCAAGGGCGATCTAATCCAGAAGGCTCTTCCTCCTTGCAAACTGACAACTTCAAAGGACTCTCCAGACCTCCACTGTTTGCCAACCAGTCTAAGCTCTCCAGATCCTCCCCAGACTACTGCTAGATGAAATGTTTGTTCATACTGTTGTAATGTGAACTGTGAACTCCCTCCCAATAAAATTTTATTGTAACTATATGCAATTGGCTTGTGTTATAAAAATTCAAGAATAAATGATGCTTGTGAACTGCATAGAATAGTAGTATACCTGGGCCAGAGATAGTACAGTGGGTAGGCCACCTGCCTTGCATGTGGCTGACCTGGGTTTGATCCCTGGCACCACATAAAGTTCCCTGAACACAACGGGGCATGATTTCTGAGTGAAGAGCCAAGAATCACTACTAAGTGTTGCCGAGTGTGGCCCCCAAACACCCCTACCCCTAAAACAGGGGTATTTGCTGAACTCAGGTATACCTGAGTTCAGCAAAATAGAAAGGAGCTACTGGGCCAAAAAGCATTTATTTGTCACACAAAGATACAGAGAATACAAAGGCAAAGTGTGAGAGAAGCAGTTTCCCTACTCCACCAAAATACACACTGGTGGACTTTGAAATTTGCTAGTTCTCAGGCTGGAGTGATAGTACAGTGGGTAGGGAGTTTGCCTTGCACGCAGCCGACGCAGATTTGATTCCCAGCATCCCATATGGTGCCCCAAGCACCGCCAAGGAGTCATTCCTGAGTGCAGAACCAGGAGTAACCCCTGTGCATCACCAGATGTGACCCAAAAAAAGCAAAAAAGAAAGAAATCTTCTAGTTCTCAACCCTAGCAGCTATTTGCAAGAAATATCAGACTCCATGAAATTAACTGGTCTGGAAATAGATTTTAGAATTTTAAAAGGCTCTTGGTGACTATAATGAATACCCAGAATTGCAAATCACTGACATATGTCAATTTGATAAAGAAAAGTATCTCTGTAGCTTTATTTTGCATCTTTCTTAGGAAGGAAACAAAACTTCTTTCAACAATTAAATGGTTTTATTTCTTTTTCTGTGAACTAAATACATATTCTTTTTGGGGGGAAGAGGTGGTCCACCTGCACAGGACTGGGGGTCACTCCTGGTAGTGCTCAGAAAGCAATTCTTTACCTACCTTTAATTTACTCATGGAATTTTAAATTTTGTTTCAAATAACTATTTATCAATGAAATAAGGCCCTAATCTGCAATAAGTACCAAGTATTTTTCTAGTTGAAATCTGACTTTTGAAGGCTTTAGGTAGTTCTGGCCAAGCAGATATTCCACAAATGCATTCATCTTTTAATGTTACCCAGGCTTGTGTCATACTGATAAAAAAATCTTTTTTAAAGTCCATGTATATTTTTAAATGTCTAACAGTCTCTTTTAGTACAAATACTGAATGATACAGTTTTCCTGAAGCTAGGAGAAAGCACCTTCACCAAACACTGAACTCCTACATGTACCTGTGGCTCTATCAGGAATCTCTGCTTTCTGGTATCCATCTGCCTATGATTCATGACTAGCGGCACATTCCAGGAGGGAACTGGATTTGAATCACACCTGGTAGTTCTCAGCGATCACTACTGGCAGTGCTTAGGGGACCATATGTGTGCCGGGGAATGAACTAGGTCAGCCACCAGCAAGGCAAGCACAGGAACCTGTGTACTATCTATACTACCTCTCAGCCCAAATCATATTTTAAGTGATTGCAACACTGTAATTGTTTTCATTTTATCATGATCAAATGGATACAGAGTAGCAACTGCGAAGTCCATGACATGCTGATTTGATACTTACAAACTGCAAAATTGTAAGCACACCTGTATCAAGGTGGCTTACTAGGGTTGCTTGCTTCAGGTGTCCACTGGATTTCTCCAGGCAGCACTGTATCACTTGGGCTGAACACTGAGCCATCCAAATCAGATGCCAATTACCCCTACAAGTAGCCCTGAGGCCCCATGAGTAGCCCTGAGGTCCCATGAGCACTGCTTGGGAATCTACCTCAGCTCCCATAAGTCTCAGGATCATGAGACAAGACTGGGATACTGGTGCAGTTTGAGGAAGACTGACACCCCATTTAAACTAAATGTATCCCAGAGAGGGCTCAACAGAAAAATGGGCATACCTTAATCCAATGGATTCTAAGCAGGAATCATAACCAAGTCCCCAAAACATAAATTTTTTTTGGAGGGGAAAGGGGCTTTGCCACATGGTGCTCCTGGGACCATATATAGTGTCATGAGTGACCCAGGGCGGGCCACATGCAAGGCAAAGCACTTTACCCCCTATTTTATCTCTCTGCACAAGAGCACAGATCTTTAAAGAACAAGAATAATATAGGTGACTACATTAAAGTTAAGTTTCTATAATAAAAAGCCCCATAAATAAAATCAAAATGCATTCCTTATTAAGTTACAAATGTACTCCTTACAAGTACCATTCCTTACAAATGATATCCTTATAATTTCTTATAACCATTCCTTATAAATATCAAGAATACATAAATAAAAATAACTAGCAACCTGGGTACAAAAACTTGGGTAGAAAAACATCCCCTAAAATCCCACTTTTGAAAACAGGCCAAGGATACGAACAGAAGAGTATATCAAAGCACAGAATAAAAATGAGAAGAGGGGGTCACAGAGATGATCCCCTCAGCCCCTCCAGAAATGATCCCTAGGGGCAGAGTCAGGAATAAGCTCTGAGAACTGCAGGGTGTGGTCCAAAAACAAAAACGAGAAAAAATACTTGGCAATTAATGCAATGTTTAATTAAATTAATCTGTTACAGAAAATCTAAAGACACATTATTAAATAGCTTCAAGTGAAACAGAAAGGGTAGACTGTTAGTTTGCATCTTGTACGGAAAATAACACACACTAATATTCCTTTAAGCACTTAAATATACTTACTTACTGAAACTGAAGTTCACTGACTGATCACTTATAACTTCGAACTGTACTGGACGGTCTCCCATGCAGTATTTTCTTAGTAATTCCAGACAAGTATGCAATGTCTTTCTTGAGGGCTTATTTTCATGAAAAAGATCACCGCCCAACAAAATAAAATCCACCTAAACAGAAATGGAATTAAAATTAGCATGTTTTATTTATTTTTTGCTTTTTGGGTCACACCTGGAGATGCACAGGTGTTGCTCCTAACTCTGCATTCAGGAATTACTCCGGGAGGTACTCCAGGGACCATATGGGATGCTAGGAATCAGACCCAGGTCGGCTGCAGGCAAGGCAAATGCCCTACCCGCTCTGCTATCACTCCAGCCCCTAGCATGTTTTATAAGCAATTAAATTGGTATGGAACCACAAAGAGTATAGAGGGGGGAAGGAGGAGGGTATATGGTGAAGACACTGAACCTTGCGAGGCACATGCTCTGCCATATGAGCCACATCCTGAAGCTAGGCAAAAATTTTAGGAGTATAGACAGGAAAGATGATGGGGGGGTAGGGAGGGGATACTCACAAAAAGATATTTTATAGAGAGAATGAAAGTTCTGTTTTATTTATACAAAGGGTTTTCCAATCTGACTCCTAAGCCCCCTTCAGAAAACCCACCCCCACAGGACAAAGCAGAGAGGTTAGGTCACCTGTGATCCCCAAAAGTCCTTCTCAAGTGGCCACACTGAGTCTGACCAAAATTTTACAATATGATCTTGCTAATTTTTACAGGTACTGTTACTTAAGGAACTAGCAAACTACAAACTGATCTTTCTGCCCCCATAGGGACACTGTAACCCCTGGGCTACACAAAAATACAGAGAGATATGAAATCCATTGCCTTCCCAAACAGGGTCAGAAATAATGGGAGATGGGTCTGATCAAGGGGCACCCTCCTGCAACCACCACTGGCCCCACTACTCCACGTGGTGAACCATGAAAGCATGAAATGATGAATAAAGAGACACCATGAAGGAGTTAGACTTTGACAGACACGAGGGTCACAGCAGAGGTGACTCGCCAAGAATCCTACCTGTGAGGCCGGAGGCCTTGCATATGGCCGACCCGGGTTTGATTCCCAGCATCCCATATGGTCCCCCAAGCACCGCCAGGAAAAATTCCTGAGTGCAGAGCCAGGAGTAACCCCTGAGCATTGCTGGGTGTGGCCCAAAATAAAAAAAAAAAATCTACCTGAATTAACTGTCTCGGGTGGTCTGGGACATGCTAAATGCTGATTTTCAAGATCCCTAAGACAGACCAATGTATGCCAAAATGTTGAAGAAGTCAATCTACTTCAAGACACTTGACTGAAGTATTAATTATAAAAGCACATAGGTGTCAGGTCTCTGTAAGACCCAGCAGTAAAGGAAGCATAAAGGAAGAGGAACTGGAGCAACAGCAGGGAGTACAATGGAGAGGGCGTTTGCCTTGTGCACAGCCAACCCAGTTCAATCACCAGGATGCAAAATGATCCCCAGAACCATAGTAGGAGCAATCCTTGAGTGTAGAGTGCAGAGACAGGAGTAAGCCCTGACACTGCTGGGTATGGCTCCAAAAAACCAAAACAAACACTATTGGAAGATAGAAGGGAGAGCTGAGTGTTTAAAAGGGGAGAGTTTCACCTTTGTCATGAGTTCTGGCGGCTGGTCACACAACAGCATGAAGGTGCTAACCGAGTACTATTAACATAAGCACTTATGACTAAGATGGAAAAATTTTCCTATAGCACCATCCCTGTATCAGGTTGAGACTGCATCCCACTTTAATCAGTTTTGCACATACCACCAGATGGTACTTTTATTTTTTTTAGGTGTACCGTAACACATAAAAAAAAATTTTTTTTTTCTAAAATGCAGGACTCATGGCTGAGATTTCCAAGCCTGCTCAGATCAGGACTGGGCCTCCTCCACCCAGATCCCAAGTTTTCCAATAGCTTGACAGTCACACCCACAAACTTCCCCCGACAAGTTGCCTCCCCGCCTTTCCGTCCATGTAATCTCATCAACGGCCAAGATCCTGAGAATATAAAACAAAGCTCCTGGAAGAGAGCGACACAATTCTTCCTGGAGCAAGCAGACTCCATTGGGCTTTACTAGCATGCAACAGGGACAGATGAAGACATTACTGGCACCCACTCGATCATATCGCTGAACAACAGGATGACAGTGATACAGTGGCAGTGATTTTTTTTTTTTTTTTTTGCTTTTTGGGTCACACCCAGCGATGCTCAGGGGTTACTCCTGGCTTTGCACTCAGGAATTACTCCTAGCGGTGCTTGGGGGACCATATGGGATGCCAGGGATCGAACCCGGATCAACCGCTTGCAAGGCAAACGCCCTACCCGCTGTGCTATAGCTCCGGCCCTGGCAGTGATTTTTTTTTAAAACAAGTTCATGAACCCAGGAACACTGGAAAGGACACACTTGCTTCTGTGGTATTTATTTCTCTAATCACAAGGAAATGTTATACACACCAATCACTCTTCAAAAACATTAGGATCATGAAAGACAAAGCTGAGGAATTGAGACTAATAGAGTGAAGAGACAACATCCTGGATTGAGACCTTCCCTACCTGCTAACTGGCAACTTCTGAATATTACAAGTGCTACCTATGCCCTGGTCCTGACCAGTGTGCTTCAAATAAGAGCGTCTACATAAGGAGAAGAGAGCAGATATAAAACACTGGTGGGAAATCTGAGTGAAGTCTAAGTAATTCTTTGTATCAATATTCCAACATTTTGTTGTTTTGGGGCCACACTCTGTGGTACTCAAGTAAGCACTCTGCAGTAAGGGATCACTCATGAAGGGGCTCAGAGGACCACATGGACCACATGCAAGACCACTGCACCAACTCTCCGGCCCCTCTTATAACATTTTTTAAGACTAATATTCGTATAACAAAGGAGGCAGGAGGATGGTGCAAAGGGCTAGAACAAAAGCCTGGCTTGGTTGAGGCCTCATGTCTACTCCCTGCATGGACCATATGGCCCCTGAGTACCCCTGATGGTGCTAAGTCCACACAGATGGGTTAAGTATTGCCAATTGTGACTCTCAGGTCCCAGAATCACAGCAGAGTACCCTTCCAGGGCCAGTCAGGGAGGTGACAGGAGCTTTGAGACATATATTATATTCCAGACTCAATGAAGGCCATTTGAGGATTTTCAGCAATTAGTGATGATCTTTTTTTTTTTTTTTTTGGCTTAAAGTTCTCTTTGGGGCTGGAGTGACAGTGCAATGTGTAGGGTGTTTGCCTTGCATGTGCCTGACCTGGGTTTGATCCCCAACATCCCATACGGTCACCTGAACACCTGAGTGCAGAGCCAGGAGTTACTCCCGAGCATCAACAAGTGTGACCCAAAGCAACAACAACAAATTTTTTTTTTAAATTCTGTAACGTTCTCTTTGCCTACTATACTAGAAAAACATAGAGGATAAGAATGGAAGTGGAAAGACCAAGTCCAGGAAAATATGGTGAAAGTCTTGGACAAAATTTGTAAACATGATATGAAAGCAGTAAAAATCTGTTTATTCCGAAAAAAGCACAAAAGCTGCAGGGTAGCACCTGCTTGGTACAACTCGGTGGGAAAAGTCAAGGTTGGCAATACCTATTTGCAAGTCTCCAACATTTGTTTCTTCTCCATCTCTCTTGGATTCTATATAGACATTTCAAATGTGTGCTAGAGTGCTTCCTAAAAGTCTACTGGAATCCCCAACTCCAATGGTCCAAATCATTTTCTACTAAACAAGCACCTGATCCTTATTCAACACCTACTTCTGTTACTGGTACCACCATCCACCCAACTTCAGCACGCTTAGTCATCACCAGTTCCTATAACCCAGGTGTGCAAATCTGATCTTTGTAATTTATTCTTCTTCTCCACCCCATGTCCCTTTACCCATCAGTTTCCAATGCACACTGCTGCCTGGTTCCAAAAGACTCTCTGGCACAGGTCTTTGTAAATGTTCTACTTCCATGAAGTTTACTTATTAAATTACCAAAGAGTTACCAAAACCAGAACCCTTGCTCAGTATTATTTGTAATTTTAAGCAGGAGTTTTTGGTACAAACCCTCAATCAAGAGTTTGAGGCCTTCTAATGCAGTGTGAACTGAACTCTCAACTATCGGCCCATGAGCTAATGTGTGGCTTGCTGTGAGCTTCGGTGTTCCCCAGCACACCAGCTCCTGTAAAACACTTTGTCCACACGGTGCTCATCAGAAAAACGCCCATCCTCCCAAGACCAGGAGAGTTCCTTTCTTAAGCTAACCTTGTTATCCTACCCAAGTGGGTTCTGTTTCTGAATTCCCCAGAAACACAGTTCATCACTTTCTTGGGGCTTTAATAGTTTATCAGTGTGCAATCTGACGATTTTGGCCATTTGTCTATTCTTATACAGTTACGTGTAAGTTGCCTCAAAAGAGATATTCTACTAGTCACCTTTACATTTCACAAACTCCTGTAAGAACCTTGCACTTTGTAAACATCCCACGAATATTTGTAAAATTTTCACACCACATAGTTTCTACATGAATTTAAGGCACAAAACACACAAAATCTGCTTTAGGCTTTTAGTACAATATTTAAGCAGGTGTAAACAAAAAAAAAAGGGGGGGGAGTGAAAAAAGAAAGAGGAAAAAGGAAAAAAAGGAAAAGAAACTATCCAATAAGGTTATAGAATAGAAACAAAACACATAAAAAATCAAACTTACTTCATTTTCCTGGGCAAGTTTTAAAATTTCATCAAATGTCACAAATGTATCATTTCCTCTGACCGCATCTTTCTCCATAAATCCAAGATGAATATCGGTTGCAACTAAGATTTTAAATGTATTTTCATCATCACTGTTTGTTAAAAAGAAAAAAAATTTTCAATAAGCATAATGTCTGAAAAATCATAAACTTTAGGGGTTTTTTGGTTGCTGTTGTTTTGCTTTTTTGGTCATACCTGGCAATGCTCAGGAATTACTCCTGGCAGTGCTCAGGGGACCATATGGGATGCTGAGGCTCGAGCCCAGGTCGGCCCTACCCGCTGGACTACCGCTCTGGCCCCTGAACTTTAGGTTTTAATGGCACACTTTTACGAACACCACTTGGGGGAAAAAAAAAACCCAATGTATTTGTGACCAGAGCAACCGTTCGGCGGGGAGGGCATTGCCCGCATGCTGGGGACCCGGGTTCGATCCCGAGCACCGCCAGGAGTGAGTCCTGCTTTAGGCTTTTAGTACAATATTTAAGCAGGTGTAAACAAAAAAAAAAAAAGAAAGAAAGAAAGAGAAAAAGAAAAAAAAGAAAAGAACCTATCCAGTAAGGTTACAGAATAGAAACAAAATGCGCGACCCGGGACCCCTGAGCACCGCCCGGCGAGGCTCCGACAACAGAAGCACCACCCTGGGCTGAGAAACGTCTCGAGGCGCTGAGAGAAGCACACGCCGGAGGCCGCGGTTCGACCCCCGCGTCTGATGGACCAGGCACCGGCCTGCCCGGTCCGAAGTGGCCTTTCACAGCGCTGACATCGTGGGAAGCACCCCCGCCCCCCGAGCCTGTCCCCCAGACCTCAGCACCGAACCCGCCGCCTGAGTTCGTTCCGGGAAGGTTAACAGCGCGGGGGCCAGGGACCCACAGGCTTGGTCCCAACTGACTAGCCGCGGGCTGACCCTGCCTGGGCGGGAGGTGTCCCCGCGGGAACTTACAGGGCGTCCGGGGCGCTCATGTTGCGGGCCACAGCTGTCCACCAGGGACGCGGGACGGGACACGCGTCAGGACACCTCCTCAGCCGCGCCGCTCGAGTTCCACGAGCAGCCCGGGAAAAAGCGCTAGCTCCGGGTCCCAAGACCTTCGGCTACGTCATCAAGCGACGACGCGACAAGTTGTCCTCGGAACTCTCATTGGCTACCGCAGACCGCGAGGGAGCCAATCGGAGCAGCCGGAAGAGCCGGCGCCGCGTCTTCCGGAGCGGGGTCTCTGCGCGGCTGTTGGCGAGGCGAGGCTGCTGATTGAACGCTGCCGCTCGTGGTCCAGGTGAGTGGGATGCTGCCGGGCGCTTCCTGCCATACACCGGCCAGAGGCCCTTGGGCCGCCCGCTCGTCCCGCCGCGGCCGCGCGTGTACTGCCCGGTGCCGCTGCCCGGTGCGACCGGGCGGCTCACAGCCGGGAGGCCGGGAAGTGAGGTGTGCTGCCAGGAGCGCGGTGGGCGCCGCTGCCCCGGGGAGATATCCGGACTCTCGGAAGTGTCCAGGACCCGCAGGTGAGGGCGTCAGGTGGCGTCAGGTGGCCGCCGGACGGCGCGGGGAGCCGCCTCGGCTCCCGCGGAGATTCCTGACAGACCGGTTTCCAAGGAGTGGCCAAGAGACTTACGAAGCGAAAAGCTTCTCGTTTTCTTTTTTCCCCATTTTGGTTTTTGGGCCATGGCCGTCCATGCTGAGGACTCCCTCCTCGACGCTCTGTGCTCAGGGAGTCCCGGGTACGTACCTCAGTCCAGTACGATCGCTCCAGCGTCTCTCGTTTTCTTGAGGTTTAACGTGTTGTGTCACGCTTTGCTTTGTTGTTCGGGGGCCACAACCGTCAGTGCTCAGGGCTTACACCAGAGCCACACGTGGGGATCAATCTTGGTAGCGCCCAGGCAAAGTCCCCGGGGTGCTGGGAGTCGCACCCACGTCGGCTGCGCGCAAGCCAAGCGCCCGCCCCCAGCCTTACTACTTTCCAAGCTGATGGTGGTTTATATATTGATGTCCAGTTAGCAGAAGGAATGTCATCTCCCTAGGGCAGCGCTGATCCTGAGCCTCCCCTATTCTGTACCTGGGCATGCTCCTCTCCTATGGATCGCGCCGCCTTCTCTGCTCTGGATACTCTACTCGACAGTGCACTTCTTCGGTGGATCTTCTTCATTCTGGAATTCTAGGACCCAGATGCTGATTAATTCCAGTCATATCTTTCCTCTTTATTGAAGAAGGAATAAATGGCAACCAAAATTGTTTCAAAATGAGAAGCCAAACACTGTCAGTGACTAAGCAGTGACTTTTTATTAAAAGCAGTGACTTTTCCAGGCCCGAAATTTATTTTGAGGGCCATACTTGGTGATGTTTAGAGGCTACAACTAACTTAGTGCTCAGGGGTTGCTCCCAGTGGTTCTCAGGGAACCATGAGGTGTTGGATATGAACCCTGGGCCTCCTGTATAGAAAGTATGTGATCAGCTTCTGCTCATGCCACCCCCAAACTCAAAATAAGTGAAAATAGGATAATTACAGTAAAGACACCTGCTTTGAGGAGAGGTTGGAGCAGCTGTCTTTGGGGGACTATTTCATTAAAAATCTCTGAATCTTGGAAGTTGATTTTAAAATAGAAATGTTTCTGTTTCTGTTTCATATCCTCTATTTGTTTAAATTGTGAATATATCTATTCTTTAAAAAGCGTCAAATGTTTGGATGCCAAAGAGATAGTACAGGGGGTAGGGTACTTGTCTTACATACAGTCGATCTAGGTTTGATCCCTGGTGTTTCATACAGTCCTCTGGGCAGCCACAAGTGATCCTGAGCAGAGAGCCAGGAGCAAGCTCTGAACAGCACTAGGTGTGCACTCTCCCTCCCCCCCAAAAAACAGCTTCAAGCATCTGAGCCACTGACATAGAAGCAAACAAAATGAGGGGGGTGGAGAGATATTACAGGAGGGAAGGCAGTTGTCTGTATGCAGATGTAGTAGCTATAGCCTGGTCAAATCCTTGTCACCAGGTGACCCCGGAGCACTGTTGGGTGCTGACGAAACCATCCCTCTCTGAAGAAAACAAACTTGAGTATTAGACTTGTAGACATGCAGACCTGTATAGTAATAACAGAAATTTATTGGCTCCAGTAGTGAAGGAAAATTGAATGTAAAGGGTGCCAATAACCCCAAAGAGTTTAGACAGTGTATTTGTATATATTTGCAAGATTTATCTGCTATTGATAACTTCCATTTCTCTGTGCTACTTTTGTTTCTGTGTTTTTAGATCTTGATGAATCAGTTGTACATGGTTAATCTCTGGCAAGATTGCTTACATGTTGTCATTTGAAATGCCTTGCATTTGAATGGTGATAAAAAATGGAAAAAGAGAAAATAAATGACGGAAACCCGGACCAAAAGGCTTCCTTGGACTTTTCTGAACACTTTAACCAACTTGAATTATTGGAAACACATGGACACCTTATTCCCACTGGCACCCAGAGTCTCTGGGTAGGGAGTTCTGATGAAGACGAGGAACAAGATGAAAAAACTGAGGAGTGGTATCAATTGCAGGAAAAGAAGATGGAAAGAGATCCAAGCAAATTGCTTCTTTGGGCTGCTGAAAAGAATCGGGTAAAACAAAACCAAGAATACATAAACCATAATGTAGGAGGGGAAGTATTGGATTTAAAGTAAGACTAACAGTGACTCCTAAGGGATAAGAGAGCTAGAACAGGGGTTAAGGCATTTGCCTTGCCCACAGTCAACCCTGGTTCAGTCCCAAACCCCAAGTACCACAAGGAGCCACACTGAGCACAGAGCCAAGAATAGCCCCTAAGCACTGCTGGATGTGACCCCATTGTCCCCACAAAGTGTCAGGCATGGTGGAGAGGTTGATTACCTGTAAAGATACCCAGTTTTTAGGAGGAGGCAATAGTAAATCACATGTCAGAAAAGGAGGCTTGGAATGCAATCCCTAGGTACCCAGCTATTCCAGGCGCTTTCCTGAGTGGCTTGATTTGATTCTCTTGGTCTGATTTCTATTCTCTTATAGTACTAGGAAGACTACTACTATAAGCTAGCTAATAGTCTTTCCTTTGGCAGATACTTTCCTCAGTATCCAAGGAAGAACATCAAAAATTGATTCTGGGAAATGAAGAGATAGTACAGTGGTTAGGGCACTTGCCTGTATGTGGCTGACACAGGTTTGACCCCTGGCATCTCATATGTTCTCCCGAGTACTTCCAGGAGTGATTCTTGAGTGCAGAACCAGAAGTAACTCTGAGGCATCATTGGGTGTGGCCCTCAAAAAGCAAAAGTTGGTTTTCTCTGTCTGGGCACTTCATTTGACTCAGTTCCTCCATGTTTAAGTCAGCAGACAAGACCTAAACAGGCTTGCACAAAAGGGAACAACTTCAACCCTACAGCACACACATTCTCCCCAGTGACCCATGAACTAAATAAAAAGTCCCTACCTGAAGCATGTTGAATGTTCTGTTTGAGCTATTTAATCCCTCAAGTTCCCTGTTGCATTGTAGGAAACGGGAGAAATAGTAAAGTAGATAAAATGCTGTGATCCCTGAGCCCTCACCAGATGTGATGTGAGGACAGAGCCAGGAGTAAGCCCTGCGAACCACTGGGTACATGCCCTTCACTCCCCCTGCTCTAGCAAAAACACGCTTGATGACTTTAATTTTTACACTAGAGTTAGTAGTGTAATAATCCTTCCCCAGAATCAATCCATTATTTCATATTCTTCATAGATGAAATATAAGTACCACCTGTATTTATCTAATACTAAAACTGAGTCTTAGTATTTCAGGGATAAGTGTGTGGTTTGATATTCAGAGTCACTTGTAGAACAGCCAGGCTGTGCCTAATGGTAGTTTGTTCATTTCTGGCTCTTGCCCTCTCCCTCCCAAATAGAAAACAGTTTCAAAGTCATCTGCTAACAAGTTTTTCATTAACTTAATTAGCTCTACTAGACAGTTCATTTTGCTGGCTGTTTTGGTTTTAATGTGCTTTCAAAATTGCTGTCTTGTCAGCTTTCTACAGTGCAGAGGCTGCTGTCAGCCAAGGCTGCAGATGTGAATACCAGGGATGAAGATGAGTATACGCCTCTCCACCGTGCAGCCTACGGGGGTCACTTAGATGTGGTCCGGGAGCTGATCCACCAAGGGGCAGATGTCCATGCCGTGACCGTAGATGGCTGGACACCCCTGCACAGTGCCTGTAAGTGGAATAATGCTAAGGTGGCATCCTTCCTGCTTCAGCACGAAGCTGATGTCAATGCGCAGACCAAAGGCCTCCTCACGCCCTTGCACCTTGCTGCTGGGAACCGAGACAGCAGGGAGACTCTGGAGCTCCTCCTTATGAGCCGCTATATCAAGCCAGGTCTCAGGAACCACCTGGAGGAGACTGCAGGCGATGTCGCCAGGAGGACGAGTATCTTTCACTACCTCTTTGAAATAGTGGAAGGCTGCACAAACTCTTCACCTCAGACTTAGCTGTCCCTGTAGTTTCTTGAGAACCAGCACCTGCAGTGGGAGCTGTCATTTCCCCGTGGCAAAAAATGACATCAGTCTTAATACAGAATTTCATGGTCCCCACCTGATGTGCTTCCAATTGAATTGATGTTCAAATGTCTGTGAATTCGACTGTATATATATCTTTAATGATTTCACTGAGGGTTGTGATTTTGTTGTTTTTATGGGTACCTAGCAATGCTCAGGGCTTACACCCGGATCTTTACTCTGGGTTCACTCCTGTCGGACCCAGGGAAACCTGTGGGGTGCTGCAGGTCTAATCCAGTCAGTTCAATAGAAGGCAAGCGCCCACCCCTCTGAACTCTCTGGCTCCAAGGGTTTGGTTTTTATGTAGTTCTAACCTACCTCTACTTAAAACTTTGTCACAGGCTGTACAGAAAACTATTGATATTTTTGGTGCTGATCCAAGAGAACTGTGGATTGTGGGATTTGGGGGTGTTGTTTTAGCTTGGGGAGGGGACTATATCAGTGGTGCTCAGAGGACCACGTGGACTGTCTCTGGCCTGAGAAATTGTGTGTGTCAAGGGGATTCCAACCACCATTCAGAAGGCCATGCTGCAGTGCTCTGGTACATGGGCCCCCAGGTGTGGGGCCATCAGTCATTCTCAGCTGTGTGATCACCAGCCTATGGTCCAGCAGGGCATGCCCATCAACCCTTGAGCTACCTCCTGGCCCCAAGAGAAATAAATTTTTTAATTTATCACTCATCTTGGATCTTTGTTGAGTATTCAGTATATTGTCATGTATTTTTCTTTTTGTTTTTGGACTGCACCTGGCATGCTCAAGGGTTACTCCCACCTCTGCACTCAGGAATCATTCCTAGTGGGTTCCAGGGATCATGGTGTGTGGGAGTTGGCTCTGAGCAAAGTAAGTGCCCTACCCCACTCCAGCCCATGTCATGTACTTTTACAAGGCAAGTGAACTGATGAATTTAAAGTTCTTTTGGGCGGAGGACGATGAGAAGGTCCTGAGAAAGCCACGCCTACGCCGAGCGCCTCAGAGCTGGGGGAGACAGATCCCTGTCTCCCATATCCACCAGTACCAGGGCATGAGCGGGGCACGGCTGCCTGTCAGGCAAGTAGCGGGACCAGCCGGGAGATTCACTGCGGACTCTCCAGATGGGCTGCCTGGGGTGTGCAGGGTATGGAGATGAGGAGAGGGGGGCGGGTCTGCATTTGGCTGCACCTAGTAAACTTCGCTAAAACACGAAGAGAGCACAAACCAGGTCCAAAGCCGTCCGTGCATCCCACTGCGCTCTGCTCCAGGCCTGGTGCGGAGCGCGGGTTGTCACGTGGGCCGCCCGACCACGGGCTCCAGGCACCCCCACGTGCCAGCAACACTCCCGTAGACGCGTGCAAAGCTGGGGCCCCGCGGGCCTTCCCTGAATGCGCCCCCAGCTCCCAAGCCCCTTGGAGCTCAGACAAACCTGCCCCTCCGGCCCCACGCGTGAGCAGGCAATCCGCGGGCCTGCAGGGCTGAAGGTCCCCCCGCGCCGCTCGGCGTCGAGGGCGGGGCTTGAGGTCGCTATGGCGACGGTGGGCGGGACCCGAGGTCGCTAAGGCGATGGGCTATGCGGTGAGGGCGGGCCCGCGGTCGCTATGGCGGCGTGGGGGCGGGGCTCTGGTTGCTATGGCGATGGGCGACGCGGCGGCTGGAGGCCGGGCCGCGCCATGAGGGGCTCCGAGGCGGGGGCGCCCGAGCGGGGCGACGACACGGAGCAGCCCCAGCAGCCGGAGCCCGGGGCGTTGCAGCGCGGGGAGACGGGCGGCGGCCCGCAGGAGTCCCGCAGACAGTGTGAGTGTTGCGGCGTGGCGGACGGGGCGGCTCGGGCCCTCCGGGCCCGCCGTGTTCCACGTGTCCCGGTTCCGCCCCGAGAGGCCCTTCCACGGCCCTAGCGCTGTGCGAGACCAGCCCAGCAGGGACGGGGACATGGGCCGGCTGCGTGGCTGTCCTCTGGGGCCCGGGAGGTGACAGACACCCCGAGTGGACTCCCGGACCCGCGTGCCCACCCCAACCTGCCACTTGTGGCCCTGGCGGTCCCGGCGCGCTGGGCTCCGCAGGTGCAGTGTCTACACAAACCCAGTTACTCCTCCGACTGAAAGGCCGCAGTCAGGACACCCCGACTAGGGTGCCGGGCTCCGGGATGTTTACAACCCCCTGCAGCTGCCCAGGGTGGGCCTGGCGGGAATCCCGCACAGAGCAGGAACGAGTCAGGAACGAATCAGGGCGCGTCGGACTCCGGGGACCCAGGGCTGCGGCCCAGTTGGGGTGGGGGGCTGCTCAACCCCAGACATACCCCCAAGTGTCAGACAGGAGGACGGGGCTGCGGGCGCCTCAGAGGCACCAGGGCTCTCCCCGGGTTCCAGATGTCAAACACACAAAGAATTTATCCAATTAACTTTGTTTTCTTGAAGCTAATGTTAAAAAAAAAAACACTATAGATTCTTCATAATACCCCAAAAAGTTGTCTGAAATTTACCCCCTAAAGTTCAGAAATTACATAAAGTGCAAGTTATTTTTAAAAGTCACAAGGGAGGTCTGAGAGATAATATAGCAGGTTGGGCCCTTGCCTAGCACGAGGCTGATCCAGGCTTGATCCCCAGTATTCCATATGCTCTCCCGAGCTCACCAGGAGTGATTCCTGAGCACAGAGCCAGGAGTAATCCCTGAGCATCTCCAGGTGTGACCCCAAAACCTAAAAACAAACAAACAAAAAAGTTACAATGGAAGAGATGTTTGTGAGAGCTGGCTAAGTGAATTGTCTACATGGGAAAATGTCTCTTATTAATTTAAATTTTGTTGTCTTTTCTGTTTTAAAATATTTGTGATCACACCTGACAGTGCTGGGGGGCTGCTTCTAGCTCTGTGCTTGGGGTCCATGAGGTGCTGGGGTTGGCCATGTGCAAAGTATGTACTTACCCCCAAGAATCTTGCCCCTGGGTGTGTCTTTAAAATTTAAAAAGTATTCATGCTACAGGTGTACATCAGTGATAAAGTGGGTTTCCTTCCATCCTGGCCCCAACCCCTTCCAAAGTTCTGTTGTAGATATGGGGACTCCATGCTGGGGTGGGCTTCATGGCAAGTAACCAGTAGTGTTAATGCCTTTATAGGGAAGAAATTCCTATACTGTGAACCACATCGGAGAATTAAAGAAGTGCTGGAAGAAGAACTTTTCATTAAGAGAGATGAATGCCACATTAAAAGTCCACCTGCAGGTAATCTAATGACCAATGAAGTGTGTCAAATGATAAATTATTACCAAATATGACTATGAAAAGAAAAATGGGCTCTTGGGGAATTCTTAAACCAGTTTTATAAATAACTTTGCCTATGTCCAAATAACAAGTTTTATTTATTTACTTGGACTTGGATGCTCTTTCTAAACCTTGTGCTCAGGGGTCACTCCTGGGGACTGTCTGTGGTGCTGGGGATCGAGCCAGGTTTGGCCACATGCAAAGAAAGCGCCTTACAACTGTACTATCACTCTTGCTAAACCAGTTCATTAGAAGACACGAGTCAAGTCTAGGATCAGCATTGCTGCATTCTCTTCATGGATTCCCCACCCCGTGTAATGACAAGGAGAAAATTTCCACGTGCCTGAGAAGCAGAACTGGGTCTCAATCTTCCCCAATGCCATGTAGCCTGTGATGGCTGCTCTCGGTGTAGCCTGTGTCAGAGTTACTGGGGGGCAGTTAAAGCAGGTTCCTGGGCCCAGCCTGGAAACACCAGCTCTGGAGGTGTCTACAAATAAGTCCCTGTTTTCTGGGTGGTTAGAAAGATGAGTCTCAGACTATGCTGTTATTCTGGATTTATTTTCTGAATTATCAGAAACCGAGTAATGTATTCATCGGCTGGGCAGTGTCTCCTGAGAGACGCTGGTGTTTCTACCAGCCACCAGAGGGCGCAGGGAGATGGCGTTTCACCTGGAAAAGCCTGAGCCGAGGTTCTGGAAGGCTGTCAGGGGAGTTACCAGCCTGCCCCTTTTCTTTTCCTTTTCCTGGTCCCTCTCCTTTCCCTCCTGCTCCTTCCCTTCCCGGAGGCCAGCCAGCACCAGGATGAGTCAGCAGCTGCCCCACACTTGGAGATTCTGCACACTCAGATGCACTCTGGCTCTTGGCGCTGTCAGCTCTATGCTCCTCCTCACCCAGTCCTCCCCAGGGACCCTGCAGCTTTCTGGTCTGCAGATGATTGTCCTCTCAAAGGCCAAGTTGGAGGAATCTGAAGTTCAAACCCAGCATACAGCCTCCACTTTCTGTAGCGTCTGATGCCATTTCTCACAGGTACCAGGTTTGGTCATATCCTGAATCAACAGTCGGACTCCCCATCCTCCTCAGGACTGGGGATAAGGTGGCCAAATCCAGGGGCCTGGAGGGCCCAGCTGAAGGCTCCTCAGCACCCTGGAAAACAGAAAGTCTGTTTCTATTCATTGACACCTTTGTTCTGGCGAGCAGAACTTGGGCCCAGAGGAAACGCTGGCGGAGTGCTTGTCAGCAGGCCTCTGCCCTCCTGTGGCTACCCCAGAAGTGCTCCAGGGTCCCAGACCACTGAGGCCACCGGCACAGGGAACCAACTTTGTCCCAGAGCGTGAGCACTGCCCAGGCTAGGTGAGACTGGGCTGCTGAGACCCCTCCTGCAGCTAAGTCACCCATCACGCATGACAGGCATGTCCTCAGACCTGGCTGGTATGAGGAAACTTACACCATGTTTTCACGCAATGAAAATGTTTTCAAAAAAGTTTTTGAACCTTGAGACTGCTTTTTTTTCAGGCAAGGTATTGGGAATAGATGTGAGCAGGTCAAAAGGCAAATGCTTTGTCTCCTCCTAGTGTTCACTGGAATGGAAATGTTTCCTGGACCTGTTACTGGTGTCGCAAGCATGGGTGAGGCCAGATAAGCTGAGTCTGTCAGTACCCATCATCCTGGACATGGGGAGAATGCAGCTCCCCCACCTGCTGCCATGAGCCCGGGTCAGGCCGTCAGGCACAGCTGGACAGCTGCTGCAGCCCCAAAGCAGTCTCACTCTGTGGACTTCTGCAGAGGGCCTGAAGGGCCTGGGCAGCCACGAGCCAATGGAATGTTCCAGACTGTTGGTGCGTTCTGTGCACCCGGACGAGACTCCCTAGAGTCCTTTCACGGTGTCCACGGACCAGCCAGTGCACATCCCCGTCCCCAGTGACTTGGTGTGGAATCTGGTGATTTAAAATGTTACTCAGCACACAGGCCTGCATTCCTGATCCCCTGTTGTATATGGATGACTCCAAGGCATGGCCAGGTCGGCCTAAGCTTAGAAGTCACCTCACAATTTCTTCCTCTGGCCAGTCTCTGCCCCGTCCACATAAAGCAGCATAGACATGCAGCCTCCCACGGGGTTTTCCAGGGTCACCATCCAGATGCCACTAAAGGAGAAAAACCCTTCCCTCCTCTCCCTGCCCTGACCTCCCCTGAAGCCCCAGGGCTGGTCCCATTAGTGATGAGGATCAGCTTATTCTTGGAAACTCTGAAGGTTCCTGAGTAGAAGGGCAGTGCTAGAGCATGAAAAAAGAGGAGGAAAAATCAGAGAATCCTGAGCTTCCAGAGGACTCGGCTGCTCTCCTTACTCCTGCAGCACCACCCCCTCCCACCCCCCGGCCCCTCCTCTGGAACACTGCACCGGGGTCTCCATAAAGTATCAGGAGGTTTGTAGGGACCACAGCCCAGGATGCTCGGCATGGGCATGAACATAGGGGGCAAATTCGATGATGTTGTCTTTGGAACTATCTGCAGTTCTCAGCACAGGATGAGGAGAACCAGACAGGGTGGAGATGGACTCTCGTACCCTCATTCTGCGTTTGAGATGCTGACCTGGCGTCTGTTTCTGTAGGAGCAAGTTCACTGTTAGCCCTGGAGGGGCGTGTTGCACACACTGGGAGTCACTGTATGGATTGGAATAAAGAGTGAACACTAACACCCAACAACACAAAACACAAAGGGGCCAGAGCAACAGGACAGCAGATCAGGCATTTGCCTTGCATGCGGCTGACCCAGGTTTAGCCCCCAGCACCCATCTCGTCCCCCGATCTCCTCCAGGAGGGATCCCTGAGCACAGACCCAGGAGTACACCCTGAGCACTGTTGGGTGTGGCCCCAGAACAAACACAAAAATATCAATGGGTGGGGCTGGAGCAATAGCACAGCGGGTAGGGCATTCGCCTTGCATGCGGCCGAGCCGGGTTCGATTCCCAGCATCCCATATGGTCCCCTGAGCACCGCCAGGGGTAATTCCTGAGTACAGAGCCAGGAGTAACCCCTGTGCATTGCCGGGTGTGACCCAAAAAGAAAAAAAAAATCAACGGGTGGTAAGGACCTTGATGAAGGGGGATAGGGGGAACTAATGGAAGCAAAACAATATTCACCCATCACGCGATCGGTAGGTAAATACACGTGAAATGCTCGGCGTACTCTAACCTCCCTTTTGCTTTTGGGGAGCTGCAGCAGCCTTGGATGGGGTCTGGAGCATCCAGAGGAACCTGCCAGTGGGTGGCACAAAGCCTGGACAGAACCGGGGCAGCTCCCTGCCACAGGCCAAGTACTACTCGAGGCACAGCGGCCTTCGGGGTAAGGCAGGGCCACACGTGCCTCCCTCAGGGCTGCCCACAGCCTTCCCCCACCAGGGTACTGACCCAACTGACCCTCCCCCTGGGGTACTGACCCACACAGTCCTCCCCCAGGGTACTGATCCACAATGACCCATCCCCCCAGGGTACTGATCCACACTGACCCTCCCCCGGGGTACTGACCCACACTTGACCCTCCCCCCAGACTGCTGCCCACATGGCCCTCCCTCCTGGGCTACCCCCTCCCAAGTGCCCCCTCCCCTTCTGCCAGGCCCTCCCTCCCGACTGCCCCCCTCCTCGTTACTGCCCCCATTCTGTCAGGCCATCCCTTAGACCGCAGCTTCCTGCACGTAGTCACCTGGTGAGGGTCTGGGCTAGCAGCGAGGCCAGGACTGGGGTGCAAGGAAGAGGCAGCAGCTGCTGGGCCTGGCTCTCCTGTTTCAGCCAGACAGCCACCAGGCCGGGCGTGCATGCTGTCCCCAGGTGTCTGTCACAGCTAGTGTCCACGGGCTCATGTATGAGAGATGTGGACAAGGCAGCCACATAGCCCGGGGGGATGGGGCACCTGTGCCCACAGCAACTGCTGGCTACAGGTCTAGCCAACAAGTGCTTGCACTCCTTCCTCTCCTTGCAAAAAGACCTAATGCATGTGGGGTGGGGAAACGGAGGCAGGGAGAGGGCAGGTCACTCAGCCGGTGAGCGGAAGGTAGAGGTGTGTCGCCCAGAGGTGCCTTGGTGACTGTCCCACATCCAGGACGGGGTCTCTGTCAGCCCACCAGGCCCAGGCATTGCCTGCAGGGGGGCCGGATTCAGCCAGAGAGCCTCAGGGAGGGTCCCAGGAGGCCAGCTCTGGAGTGCAGCCTCAGAGGGACAGAAGGTTGCTGAGAACCCCCCTCCAGCCCTGCTGAGCTGCCTGACAACCAAGGCAGAGGGGCTGACCCCATGCCTGGCGGGTGGGAGGGAGGCAGGAAAGCAGGAGACATGAGGTAAGTGACGGCTGAGCCAAGACCAGGCCATGTCAGGGAAGCTGCAGATGAGCCCCTCACCTCCAGGCCCTCGCCCCTGCCAGGCACTGCCCAGGGAGGAGTTGTGGTGGGTGGAGGGTGCCCAAGCCAGCCAGCCTGTGGGCACACGGGCTCCGGCACCTCCTCCCAAGTCCACAAAGATTCCAGTGTTCCCCAGTGGCACCTGGACAACCCAAGCCTGGGCCACATGCCCGCTAAGCTGTTTCCGCCAACTCCCCGTCATCCTGGAACCCCTCCTGGAGCAGTGCACCAGAGAAGACCGGTTACCTCAGGGCCGCCCCGGACAGGCAGGTCCAAGGCTGGCCCTGCGTCTCAGCCCAAGAAGCACAGCCCGCTCAGAGGTGACGCTCCCTGCTCCCGCTCCCCTTTGTAGCCCACACGGGCGGGCCAGCAGCCCCCACCCACCACTCACCGGCCTCAGCACCTTCTTATGTCCAGCCCAAGGTGTCCTTGGCATGAAGCTCAGTCTCCCCTCCCCATTCCCAGCTGCACCAGGACCCAGGAACTGCCCAGGGAAGCAGCTCCTGCCAGCCCGCCGGGCCCCTCCAAGGCCGGGGAAGGAGATGCGCCTCATTACTGAGGAAAAAGAGGCAGATGAGGCGTCTACTGGAGACAGACACAAGGTGATGACAAGCTCTGGACAGGCACCCTGTCTCTCTCCTTTCCTTGTGGGGCTGGGCCCAGGCAGTGCTCCTTGTCCCTGTGCCCCCCGCCCCCAGCACCCAGTTCAACAATGGGTCTGAGTGTGGGCCAGGGGAAGCTGGGAGGCCCGACCACCTCGGGACTGATGCTCCTGAGGGCTGTGTGGAGACACAACCTTGTGCCCCTCACTCAGGTGACCCGCTCCAATCTTGCCACCCTCCCGGAGTTCCCCACAAACCACGATTCCTCTGAGCTGTATGACTGCAGAATCCGAGTGGGCTAGAGGCCACGGGCATCCCTGCCTGCTTTGGTCCCACAGAGCCAGAGGAGCCTCCTAGCGCCTCTGAGGCTGGAGTGCCTGTGAACACTTGGGGACTCATGGAGGTTCCCCTCTGACAGGGCAGGGGGGGGCAGGGGGCAGCACTTCCCAAAGCATGCAGAGGGGCAGGAGGGGCACAGCCTTGAGACTGCAGGTGGTCAGGCTCCAAGGACAGGCTGGGAGATCATCTGCCCCAAGGAAGGTCTCACCTGTCTGCATTTCTTTATTCCAGGAAAAGATCCATCCATTTTCCACTGAGACAAAACCTCTTTCCCTGATGTCTGACAAACAGAGAAGAAACTCAGATTTGCTTCACAACTTAAGAGGCGTAAAAAATGTATATTAGTCTCTTAGCCTCGTTCATGGCATGAATTACTATTTGCAAATTAACCCAAAGTAATGAAAGACTTTTGGTAAGTTTGCTAAAGGCCTGAAAGTTATGAAGGAAAATATTGTACATAGTATCTTAGTTAGGATTTAATGATGGTCTTGTGTCTCTGAGATGGAATAAAACAAGGCGTGCTTATTGGGTTTACTTCAGGGCAAACATTATAAATGCGTCAGAGCTAATAGGATTGCATCCATTAAAAACAAAAAGAGGAGCAAATCAGAGTAGGTAAAATTTCATACATGAATGTTTTACATAAAGACGGGACTTAGCAAAAGCATTGTAATGCTGACTTGAATCAAGGTCACCACTTCCCTAGAATTTGGAACTAGAGCATTTATGGAGAGGACATTTTGATACTGATTTTTTAAAAAAGCATTTAAAAATGATTTTATTAATAATTCTGGGATAAAGAAGAAGGAAGCAAAACATTTCCTTTTCTCTTGCTGTCAAAAGTAATTTATGTACCGTAGAGAAAAATGAGGAAAAAGAAGGATGCTGGTTGGAGGGATTGAGTCCCTCAGTCCAGCTGCCATGTTATTGCCAAATGAAGGTTTTTCTCAACCCACCCCCCCCAAAAAAAAATTGGGAAATAATGAAGAAAAAAATTTCACCTATCATTCAATTTGCAGAAACAACTACTGATAATATGTTGCTGTTTTTAATCCATTTCTTCTTTGCATTTACCTGACATGTTTAAAACCATACCCTATATTACATACCTTTCTTTTATCATAACACCAAATACTCTTTTCCATAAAGTAAAACTTGTAATACTTATATTAAAATATTCATGTTTGTTCTAAAACTTTATGTGTTTTTTCTGTTTTTAGCTCCTTGAATTGTCCAGGCATTCATTTCATAGCTGCCTTGTTTTTTTTTCTTACTCCTCTTCTCCCAGAAAGTTCTTTTCCCTAGTACTCTGATTATGCACCCCCTTCAGTCTTTCTCCCTAACCTCACCTTAAAACACCAGTGAGTTCCCGCATTCATGTCTCAGTTTCCATGCAATAAATCAATTCAACAAAGACTTATTGACCGGTTGTTTCTGTTTCATGGTGAAAAATATTTACCCTCTGAAGCAGTAGACAAGCACCAGTCTGGAAGCGAACTTTCTGGGTCACAGAGAAACGTTCCCGCTTAGTGACCATGTGGAAGAGAAATGCCAGAGTGAGTCAGCTCTGGAGTCTCTCTGGCTCCTTTCCAAGGAACTGCCTGACAGAGACTTCCCCAGAAGGATCACACCGCAAGTCCGTCAAGAACAGTGAGAGTAAAATGATCTGGAACTGGAGCGAGGCCACCTGTGTGTTCCAGAACCCACACTTCCACAGACTCCCACTGTTCACAGACGGGAAGGACTGAATCAGCCCCAAGCAGTGACTTCCTGGTGACACCCTGTGGGACTGACACACACCTGGTGGTCACTGCTGCAGTCAGAAAAGCTGCCCTGGGGTGCTAAGCCTTGCTGCCAGCTGGTGCGCCGCGCACCTGGTTCCCTGGTGCCTTTGGGGGTTCTGTTCTGCATTGCCCCCTGGCCATTTCCAGAGGATCATGGTCAGGATTTCTCACTCCAGGGTGATGATAACCAAATAACTTGAAACTAATTGTTAAATACCAGGCACCATCCTTAAAATTGCCCATGACATAAGGGTTTTATTCTTCTTTAATAAGCATTTTTTCTTTTTCGTGGTGTGTAGCGGAGAAAGGATGGACCACACCTGGTATTGCTTGGGGGCTACTCCGGGTCAGTGCTTCGGGGATGCTCTGGCAGGGGTGGGGTACAAGGGTGGGGGGCTTACCATTGGCCTCCCACATACAAAGCAAATGGTCCATTGGCTCTCTGGCTCTTTAATAAGCATTTTAAAACAAAATTTCTGAAAAGACTGAAGGGCTCTCTCTCTCTCTCTCTCTCTCTCTCTCTCTCTCTCTCTCTCTCTCTCTCTCTCTCTCTCTTTTTCCTCTCTCATCTCCCTTCCTTCCTGAGCCCAGGCCTGACACAGACCATCCATGTACCACTAAGTCTCATCCCGGGCTGAAGGTCATGTCTGTCTACAAATGATCTATAACAATCTTATAACTGCAGCTGTTTTCTTACTGGACACAGCAAAACAGAAACAGTCTCCCAGGTCTCCAAGAAAGCCACCATGCCTTCTTTTTCTGGAGACCTCTGCAGCAAGCTTCCCTCTGCACTTTTGGCATCCAACAACCAAAAGACGAAAAGGACAAATAAAAGGCAGCAGGGTGAGGGCCAGGTGCCTAAGGAATTGAAACGAGCTTTTCAGGGCTGGAGCGATAGTACAGTGGGCAAGGCATTTGCCTTCCACACGGCTGACCCGGGCTCGATTCCTATGATCCCATATGGTCCCCGGAGCACCACCAGGAGTAATTCCTGAGTGCAAAGCCAGGAGTAACCCCTGTGTCTGTGTGTCGCCAGGGATAACCCAAAAACGCAAAAACAAAAAAAAAAAAAAAAAAAGAACTTTTCAAGAACGCCAGCCCTGGCTTGCCCTGCCTTAGGAACTCAGCCTCTGTCTTCCATGGGAAGTGGCTGTGGAGTTTGAATTCCTTCCACGAGGCTCTTCTGGTCACTTCTGACCGGCCTGCTCCATTCTGAAGGACGGGGTGTCCCCCTCAACTTGCTGCTGGCGCGCTCCAGAGCGGACTCGGGCTGCACTTCCCGGGGACACCCCACCTTACCACCGCGCCCTTAGTCGGAAACTGGGGGCCCTCTCGGGGAAGAGGTTTAGGGTGGGAGGGGCGCCGTCGGGCGGGGTGAGACCCAGGAGGGATCCGGGCGCGCGGTGGAGCAGGGGCGGCGGGACCTGGCGCGATGGGACCCGGGAGAGATGCGGGCGCGCGGCAGGGCCGGGGAGGCGGGACCCGATGGGACCCGGCACGGTGGGACCTGGAAAAGATGCGGGCGCGCGGCAGGGCCGGGGAGGCGGGACACGGTGGGACACGGTGGGGTGGGACCCGGTGGGACCGGGCGGGGTGGGACCCGGCGGGGCGGGACCCGGGAGGGTGGGATCCAGCGGGGTGGGACCCGGGAGGGTGGCCGCGGGGTGGGACCCAGGGGACGGGATCCGGGAGGGTGGGACCCGAAGGGTGTGACCTGGGAGGAATGAGGGAGCGCCGCGGCGCCGGGGCCGTAGTCCGGCCACCGGAGCGATGGGGGCGCTGGAGCGCAGGCGGCTGGCGCGGCGGGGGCGCAGGGCGCTGCTGCTGCTACTGCTGGGGGCCTGCGGGCTGCTGGCCGGCACCTGCTGGACGCTGCTGGCCCCGCAGCCCGAGCCCGGGGGCCCTCGGCCCAGGCCCGGTCCCCCTCCGCGGACGGCCAGCGTGCTGCTGTGGTGGGAGCCCTTCACCGGCGGGCCCGCAACGCGCCCGCCGCCCGACTGTCTGCGGCTCTTCGGCATCGGCGGCTGCCGCGCGCTCACCGAGCGCAGCGATTACCCGGCGGCAGAGGCGGTACTGCTGCACCACTGGGATGCTGCACGGGCTTCCTGCGCTCTGCCCGGCCACTGCCCCGCCGCGCCGCGGCCCCCGGGCCAGCTCTGGGTGTGGATGAACTTCGAGTCGCCCACGCATTCGTCGCCGCTGGTTAACTTTCCTGCGCAAGCCTTCAACTGGACACTGTCCTATCGCGCCGACTCCGACGTGTTCGTGCCCTATGGCCGCCTGCGCCCGCGCCGCCACGCGCACGACCCGCCCGCCGGCCCTGCGCCGCCGCTGGCCCGCAAGCGCGCGCTGCTGGCCTGGGTGGTCAGCCACTGGGACGAGCTGCACGCGCGCGTGCGCTACTACCGCCAGCTGCAGCGCCACGTGCCTGTGGACGTGTTCGGCCGCTCGGGCCACGGGCGTCCGCTGCCGCGCAGCGGGCTGCTGCACACAGTGGCCCGCTACAAGTTCTACCTGGCCTTCGAGAACTCGCAGCACTCCGACTACATCACCGAGAAGCTGTGGCGCAACGCGCTGCAGGCAGGTGCAGTGCCGGTGGTGCTGGGTCCCCCGCGCGCCAACTACGAGCGCTTCCTGCCGCGCCGCGCCTTCATCCACGTGGACGACTTCCGCAGCACAGCCGCGCTGGCCGCCTATCTGCGCTTCCTTGACCGCCACCCCAGCGCCTACCTGCGCCACTTCCACTGGCGCCGCAGCCACGCCGTGCGCACCACCGCCTTATGGGACGAGCCCTGGTGCCTCACCTGCCAGGCGGTGCAGCTCGCGCGCGGCGAGCCTGGCCGCCACCGGGACCTGACGCGCTGGTTCTGGAGCTGACAGCGGCGCCCCTGAGACCCCGCGCGCCTACCCGGGTGCTGGTTCCCGACTTGACATCTGGCGAGCCGACCCGGGGTGCTGGTTCCGGAGTTGGCACCGGGCCGCTGCACCGACCTGGAGCTGCCCCAAGACGCGCCCCTCCTCGACGGCTGCACCCTGGGGTAAAGGTCTCCTGACTGTAGTTCTCCTGGTGCAGACTGAAATACGCCCGTACAGGACTGAAGGGGAACCTTGGCCCACGGGGACACCAGGGACAGGAAAACTCGTCTCAGATTCTGCAAATCCAACTCCGATTCCTCGGCCAGGGACCATGGGCTGGACCTCTGTGTCCCCACGCCACCCCCATTCCCCCATGCAGAGTATTCATGTCCCGGGTCCCGCACCACCGCGCCGGCAATGCTCTGCTTTTCCAGAGACTCTCGTTGCTGCGGTGACTAGTGTAGCCTCAGCACCTTGTTTAACCAGTGCCCCATACCAGCTACTACTGCCCCTCTACCCTATCAGTGGGCACCGGGCTCTGAGCTGAACTTGGAGACCGCTCCAGCTTCACCGGTGCCAAAAGCTGCTGCTTTGAAATCAAATCCTGATTTACCTTTGGGGGGGCACCCGTAGGGGCCGGGAAGGATTAGTGTTTCCTTGAACCCCTTGGAGATTCCCTTGGCAATGTGAATCATCGGCTCTGATTATTTCTCAGGTATTTATGTTTTTTCTATGACCTGGATATTTTGTGTTTGCCTTGTTTTGGGGGCCACACTCTGCAATGCTCAGGCTCTATACTCAGGGATCACTCCTAGCAGTTCTCCCAGACCACACCGAATGCCAGGAGTCACACCCACACGGGCTGCCTGCAAGGCACTGTACTATCACTCCAGCCCCTGACCTGGATATTTTAAAAATTAAAATCACAGATGTAAAAATAAATGAAAGCCATCTTCTCCCCTTCTCTGGAAACTGTGTATTTGCTAACGTGAGAAGGAAGCCAATGGCACTTTCTACTAGATAGCGTTATTGTGTCTTGTCTGAATTTATGATGGAATTCAGTCATTTTTGGAATTTCTGGATTCCATTTTTGGAACCCTGGAATTTCTTCACTCTCTTCATTAAATTAAATGTGATTGTGGACTCTGCCAAGAGGCAGACGTGTCATGATCTGTTCTTGGTGATGTGGCTTCTCTCTGCCAGGTCTTAGTTAGATAGGGCCGTGGGGAGGGAAGGGAGTGAGACCCCCATAGAGCCTGGCTCTACCCATGCCTGAATCCTCCTCCTCCTCCAAATCCAACTGTGTCCACCATTTCTTCAGAGTTCCAGTGTGGGGACTAACTTTGAAAATACTTAAGTCAACTTGAAAAATAGAGAATGAAAAATAGAGAATGAGATTTCCCTGAGTCCCCACATTACTCTGTCTCTGCCAAACTCTGGGCTTGGGGTGCTAGGAGGGAGGTAAGCATGCAAGGCGGAGCTGGGAAATCCCTTCCCCCACGTCTGCCACGAAGTAAAAGTGAATTTCAATAAAGTAGTGGCAGAAGCTCCAGGTTTGAAATGTTCTCACAGGTATTTATAGAAAAAAGCTGATGGGTTGCAGTCTGGTTTACCTTCCTTGAGTGTAACTGATTCTGGCAAGCAGGCCCAGAGTTGAAGGTCAGGTGCTAACCTGGCTCAGATGGTCCCTCCCACACAAAGTGCTTCCCAGGGAGCAGCCTGACCATTTCCCAGGGAAAGTGCAGGTGGAGATCACGTGGCAAAGACCACTCTTGGCATAGTCTCTAGGTGGTCATGCTCCAAATCCTCACGACAAATGACAAATGCTATTTTTTTTTTATTTTTCGGTCACACCCGGCGATGCACAGGGGTTACTCCTGACTCTGCACTCAGGAATTACCCCTGGCGGTGCTCAGGGGACCATATGGGATGCTGGGAATTGAACCCAGGTCGGCCGCATGCAAGGTAAACACCCTACCCTCTGTGCTATCACTCCAACCCCAACAAATGCTATTTTTATGTGCGAGATGGCTCAAGTTACGAGCAGGCAGAGGGCTCCTCATTAGATCTGTTCCTCCCAGGAGTGACTGGTTGGACAGGGCTTCTTGGCACTGGTGGCTGGGAGTTCGTTGAGTCTAGGCTGGTGAATGCCATGGCCTTGCCCCTCTGTGCCGAGTCTGCCTCTGGACTTGCCTGACTTCTTCACTTCACCCTGGTGAGACACACCGGAAGGCACTTCTAGTATTCTCGCACTCTGATCAGTGTTGCAGAGTGTCCTCCAGCTCCTTCCCACTAAATGAAGACAGACTCCTGAGGATTCATAAATCAGGAGCACAGGGGCAGGTACAGAACTTCCTAACCAGCCAGATTCCATCACTAAAGTCAGCAAGAAGGACGCTGTATTCTCTCTGCTTTCTCCCCTCCCCTGCAGCTGTGCTCCCTGAAGCACACTCTGGGGAATGATGGTGGTTGGCAAAGGAGGACGAAGGCATGCTGAGAGGAGACAGAACAAGGAGAGTTTGAAGCAGAGGCTGCAGGGAGCACTGACAGTGAAAGGGCAAGAGTGGGAGGGGATTCCTGGCATGGAGATCACGAAGTCTGAGCTCACCAATGAGAACCAGGCGCTTGGGACCCTTAATGAGGGCCATGGCGAGCATGCTGGGAGCACAGACCTGCCCTGTGGTGTTACTGCATATTCTTGAACATCTCTTTTATTTTGGACCCCTCACATTCACTGCAGTTGGGTACTTTGTTTGGTTTTGTTTTGTTTTTTATTCCCAGTTGACATACTTAACTGTATTCCATATTCACTTTGGGAGAAGTTGGTTTTGTTTTGTTTTGCTGGCTGGGGATGAACTCAGGGCTACACACATGCCAGGCAAGTGCTCTTCCGTTGAGACACACCCTGGCCCTGAGAATTTAGCTCTGTTTATAGTCACATTCACTAAGGAATTCCCTGAGGAAAGGGGTCCAAGTCAGCATGTGAGCTACCGGTGCATTTCTTGCTCTGCCTGGGTTCCCGGAGAACCCACACTCGCAACAAACTAGTTCAGATGATTGTAAATATATGCTCTAAGAAGTTAGCGAATCTTACCCAAAATGCTGAAGAATATAACACCCATTTAGGCCAGGAGTGCTCAGGTGTTAGTCTGAATTATTTCTTGAAGTGGCAGGGTGGAGAGACAGACACACAGTGGCGGCAATCACACATTTCCTGAGTGCCTTATCCACAGGTGCTATGCACAGATACGGTGATGTGACAGAAAGTCTGAGTTCTAGTGGGGAGAACAGGCCAGCAAAAATCTCCAACCCCCACACACAGGAGTCCTGGGGGTTTGGCCCTTCTAGCAACTAGGGACAACACCCCCACCCCATGATCACACCTGTGCCAAGTGAGCATGTCAGAAATCTCACTTCCTGCTTCCTGGCAGGTCTGGTGACTTCCTTGACCTCTGCCATTTCAACCCACACTGTTCTGAGTCTCTCTCCAGTGAGATTAATCTCCCAGCTAACAAGTTCAAGGCCTGAAAACAGGCTCAACTAGGAAAACTCCAAAACACATTGTGCTCAGAATGACAGAAAACAAGGTAAGAGGCAGAACGGTGAAAACAGCAAGATTAGAAATGGAAAGTTCCCCACCAAGGGAAGGCCATAAGATCCAGTACCAGAAAGATAGTTTTTGCGGGTACCATGAATTTATAAATTCATTATCATAACTATTATTTTCTTATGCATTGACAGATGTTTTTAGGGGCTGGAGCAATAGCACAGCGGGTAGGGCGTTTGCCTTGCACGCGGCCAACCCGGGTTCAATTCCCAGCATCCCATATGGTCCCCTGAACACTGCCAGGAGTAATTCCTGAGTGCAAAGCCAGGAGTACCTCCTGTGCATCGTCGTACTCCTGGCTTTGCACTCAGGAGTGCAAAAAAAAAAAGCAAAAAAAAAAAAACAGATGTTTTAACCCTATCCCATGAAAACTCAATCACATTATACAGCACATGTGTTATATAGAATAAAGCAGTATTCTGTTGGGGCTGGACTGAGCTATCAGGGCAAGCCCATGTAGACTGTACCGTACTACGGACAGGAACATAGGGACCCATGAAAATGGGCAAGATTTCTTGTGGGTCCTGACTGGTTTGGATGAAGCTGAATATTTTCCCCCTTCAAGCTGCCTTCAGAAAAATAATTTCAGTATATTGAAAAGAGCAGTTTTTCTTCTCTCACAGAACCCTGGCTGGTCTTTGACATGCAGCTGGTGTTAGCCAGGCCTGACCTTTGATATTGTAAATTGTAGGCTCTGGTCCAGCCTAGTCTTTGGGATGTAGATTTCAGGTGCTTTTAGCCCAAGGAAGGTTTCGGTTTTGGTTTTGCATCTTCTTTCCAGAGGCCTAGATTACTGGCCTGCAGATACAAGGAAATAATGTTGCTTCAACGTTTTTCCTGTAACATCTTTTGATGCCTTTGGTGATGTCACTGTATTGCGCCCTTTAGGGGTACCATGATCAATAAAAGGAGATCCACGAGGCCCTCTGCCTTTGCTAAGAGCCAGAGAGAACCTTAGTCCTCCATTCAAGACATTTCTTCCCGTGCCTTATCTCAGCACCGCACGAATATTCACACAACAGTATTCCAATCACATTTTAAAAACACCTGATAGCGGAGACTCACTGACTATTCACCAAGCAAGGTAACAGTTCAAGGAACATCAGCCAATTCAAACTGCAGTTCAGAGTCAATTTGTCTTTGAGTAGTGCATAATTTTCCAGAGTTCTCATGCTATTTCTGGAAAAATTCCACAGTCTATGTTCCTTGCTTCAGAGCTATTGTCGATGTCACTGCGATTATTCCCTATTGATAGTAGCAATGAACAGGCCAAGGAATCTCTTGATCCGTCAGTTGACAAAATGCTCCCATCATTGGATTCTTCTTCCATAGTCGATGACAAGTCACCAGCATTCACACACCTATTTGGGCTCCGAAAAAATAAAAACTTCCTCCCTCGGCGGGGTGGAGCTATACTGGGATTCTTGGTGGTGGAATATGAGCACTGGTGAAGGGATGGGTATTCGAGCATTGTATAACTGAGATTTAAACCTGAAAACTTTGTAACTTTGTAACTTTCCACAATAAAAAATTAAAAAAAAAAAACTTCCTCCCTCGAGGAGTCTCATAGATGGGTTAATACAAGCATACATGGAATACTGTCTACAGGAAATCATTCCTTCATGTCACATAAGGAAAAGGTACACAAACTAAAACAGAAAGGAATAAATTTCCGTTGAAATACATCAGTGTACTTCTAGGACAGATTCTCTTTCAGCAGGATGACCCACCCAAGGGCGAAATCCCATGGGTGTGTTTCTCCTCTCCTTGTCCAACAAACATATAAGCATTCACAATATTAATCATTTTGCATGGACATAGTAAGAGATGCATTAAGCTTCTCTGGGGTCATCTCGATCTCAGACTACAGTGCTCAGGCCAAATCAGTCTTTCCTATCCCTAGCAGGGTCCTAGTCTCGTCATTACTTTTGGATTATGACAGCATTTATCCATGATCAAGCTCTTAACTTATAGTTAAGAATCATGTCACTTTGACCTGGCCCATATCAATGCCAGGGTAGCTCACAGCTTGCCCTGGATCCTTTCAGTCCCTCGTCGGAACCCTGCTTTTGGGGTGCTAGGAACTACGGGCAACTGAGGCTTAAGTTGAGAAAGCAGATGCCCGGGAGTGAATAATATTCAGAGCCAATTAAATCCCAAGTTACAAAAGCATATTAACAGCTGTCTTCCTTTGTCCAAACATTGCTTTAAAGTAAACTATTCAAAAGACATAAAGGAGAGGAGAAAGGCAATATTTCACTCATACATATAAAATCATAGATTTCTGAGGAATCTGACCTTACAAGTTAACAGAAAGTTTGCAACTAATCTTCTATAATTTTCCTAACAAATCCAATAATATAATTTATACTCTCTAGATATTTGCAGCCAAAAGGTTTCTTTATTTTATTATTTTTTATTTATTTATTTATTTTGCTTTCTGGGTCACACCCGGCGATGCACAGGGGTCACTCCTGGCTCTGCACTCAGGAATTACCCCGGCGGTGCTCAGGGGACTATATGGGCTGCTGGAATTGAACCTGGGTCTGCCGCGTGCAAGGCAAACGCCCTACCCTCTATGCTATCGCTCCAGCCCCTGGTTTCCTTATTTTAAAGAGATATAATTTTGTCCTCCAGACACACCCCTGAATAAAATTAAATTAGGAAGGTAAACCAAATAAGTTAGATTTTGAATAGAGGCACTTATTTATTGTTTAATTAGAGATATGATAGCTTAAAAAGCTTCAGGAGTTTTCTTTGTGTTAATGTCATGCAGTACCTTTTCAGCACGGTTAGTCAGGGCCCTAATATCTTCCCATGTTGGAATCCCCTCTTGCTGTGTTGTTGGAAGGCATCTACCTTGCAGGAGTGCATTCTGGTCCAGATTCAGATCACTGATCCGGAGTTTTTTCATCTTTTTTCGTAGCTGTTTCATCTGTTTCTTCTTGATCAGATTCATGGATAAGTTTAAGCCTTTTGGTGGGACACCAGAAACGTTCTTTGTCTGTGGAAATAAAAACAAAACCTCGCCCCCATCTTTATGTCCGGCCTGGTAGCCAATTTCCAGAGACTGGGTCCCTATAAAGGACTTTACATTTCTGAATAGTTTTATCTGAGTTATTTCTCTTTGCATTAGAACTTGTTTCTTCCAAGATATTTTGAATTTCCCAATGTTTTTCTGCAGGCGTTATGTTATCAGAGTGATTCAAAAAATTTAAAGTAAATTAAATTAAATTAAACTAAAGTATCCAGTGCTCTGGATAACTGCTGTCTGGGAGAATCCCTTTTGTCTAAGAAACATTTCTTTAAGTGAGTGATTTGCTCTTTCAATAATAGCTTGTCCTGTACTGTTATAAGGAATTCCTGTATATGATTAATACCATAAGCAGAGAAAAAAGCATGCAGTTTTGCTAAAATATATGCAGGAGCATTATCAGTTTTCATAGTTTTAGGAACGCCCATAACAGCAAATGCTTCTAACAAATGAGTAATCACAGCTCCTGCTTTTTCTGTAGGTAAGGCCCATGTAAAATGAGAGTAGGTATCGATTGACTGATGAATATATTTTAGTTTACCAAGAGCTGGGATAATAGTTACATCCATTTGCCAAATTTCATTTGTTTTCATGCCTCTAGGATTAGTCCCCAAAGGCATAGGAGGTGTATTAATTGCTTGGCAAGTAGGACATTGTCTAATAATGTCTCTAGCTTGCCTCCAAGTAAGGGCATATTTGGTTTTCAGTGCTCTGGCATTCTGGTGATGTAAAGCGTGAGATCTCTCAGTGTTTATTACCAAAGCAACCAATTTATCAGCTTGATCATTGCCTTGAGCTAAAGGACCCGGAAGACTGGTATGAGCTCCTATATGAGTAATGTATAAAGGATGCTAATGGTCTTTCAAAATTTGTTGTAAATCTTTAAATAAAGAATAAGTTCAGGGGCTGGAGAGGTAGTACAGCAGGTAGGGCATTTGCCTTGCATGCGGCTGACCCGGGTTCAATTTCCAGGATCACATATGGTCCCCAAGCACCGCCTGGAGTAATTCCTGAGTGTATGAGCCAGGAGTAACCCCTGTGCATCGCTGGGTGTGGCCCAAGAAGAAAAAAAAAAGTTCAGAGTCACTTAAAGGCAAAGCAACAGTAAGTATATGATTAATAGTCCAGGCTGCGTATTGAGAATCGGTTATAATATTAACTGGTTCAGAATGATCTCGTAAAAGAGAAATAATTGCAAAGAATTCATTCTTTTGAACCGAATTATACAGAGTTTGTAAAACTTTATCATATTGCATATCAGTATAAGCAGCCTTTCCTTCTTTGCTGGCACCCATAAAGAATGTAACCGCTGATTCAATAGGTACAGCTTTTATAATGCTAGGCCAAATCCAATTAGTAGATTTAAGAAATTGAAACATCTTTTGCTTTGTAAAGCTGTTATGAAGTTTTCCTAAATAATCGGTACAAGCAATTTCCCAATCTTCATCAAGTTCCCATAGTGCTTGGATTTGTTTATTAGTCAATGGCACAATAATTTCAGCAGGGTCACTCCCTATTGTCTAGTCCTTTCTTCCTTTTATAGTTATTTAAGATATTTTATACACATAAGTGGCCAATTTTTTTTGTAGGCTTATTCTGTAAAAAAACTCCATTCCACAATACTATTTCCTTGTACTAGAATCCCAGTGGGAGAATGTGAAATAAGCAACACTATCTGCTTAAAATTTCTAGAGAATCAATTCTATCTAATTGAGCCTTACTTACAATTTCCTCAATTAACTCCAATTCACGTTCAGCTGCAGGGCTGAGCTGCCTCGGGCTCTTAAGAGAAGTATCACTGGGGCTGGAGCTATAGCACAGCGGGTAGGGCATTTGACTTGCACTCGGCCGACCCGGGTTCGATTCCCAGCATCCCATATGGTCCCCTGAGCACCGCCAGGAGTAATTCCTGAGTGCAGAGCCAGGAGTAACCCTTGTGCATTGCCAGGTGTGACCCAAAAAGCCAAAGAAAAAAAGAGAGAGAAGAATCACCTTTCAATGTATGGAAAAAGTTTTGTAAGGCATGGGTCAGAATGCCTAGAGAAGACCGTAGCCAATTTCTATTTCCCAGAAGTTTCTGAAAATCATTTAAGGTTTTAACTCATCTCTCTGAATATGGACTTTTTGAGGTGTAATTTTACTTTCCCATATTATTTGTCCTAAAAATTCCCAAGGAACCTGGTGTTGAATTTTATCCTGTGCAATTTTTAAACCCTGTGATTCTAATTCATAAATTACAGCTTCATAAACCTTCTGCAAATTTGTCTGAGGTGAAGCAGTGATTAGAATATCATCCATATAATGGATAATTTTAACCTCAGGGTACTGTGTCCTTATTACATCCAATCGTTGATTAACAAAATATTGGCACATTGTCGGGCTGTTCATCATTCCTTTCGGCAAAACAGTTCACTGATATCTATTAGTAGGATGTTCACTATTTTATTTTATTTTTATTTTTTTATTTTTTTGTTTTTTGGGTCACACCTGGCAATGCACAGGGGTTAATCCTGGCTCTGCACTCAGGAATTAACCCTGGCAATGCTCAGGGGACCATATGGGATGCTGGGAATCGAACCCGGGTCGGCCTCGTGCAAGGCAAACGCCCTACCTGCTGTGCTATGGCTCCAGCCCCGATGTTCACTATTTAAAGAAGCCACAGTAAAAGCAAACTTCTCTCTATCCTCTTACCTTAAAGGGATGTTATAGAAACAATCTTTTATTTATTTTTTATTTTATTTACTTATTTATTTATTTTGGTTTCTGGATTACACCTGGCGATGCTCAGTAGTTACTCCTGGCTCATGCATTCAGGAATTACTCCTGGCAGTGCTCAGGGGACCATATGGGATGCTGGGAATCGAACCTGGGTCGGCCGTATGCAAGACAAAGGCCCTACCCGCTGTGCTATCACTCCAGCCCCTAGAAACAATCTTTTAAATCAATTATAATAATATTCCATTTCTTTGGAATGATAGCCAAATTAGGTAGGCCCGGCTGTAAAGGGCCCATGGGTTCCATACAATCATTGACTTTTCTCAAATCAGTTAATATTCTCCATTTACCACTCTTTTTCTTAATAACAAATACAGGTGAATTCGAAGGGCTAGAGCTCGGGATGATATGTCCCAAATCAAGCCGTTCTGTAACCAATTAATGTAAAGCTTCAAGTTTTTCTTCTGTCAAGGGTCACAGCTCAGTCCAAACAGGCTGAATCTGTTTCCAGACTATTGGGAGAGCTGTTTTTCGAGCAGTGGCTCCTGTTTTACAGGCAGCTCTTGGCCTTTAAAGCCAGAATATCAGCAGCTACACTTCCCTCCATTGCTCTTACAAGGTCAGTATAAGATTTTTTTTTTGTTGATGGTCTTAGGTTTGTCAATTATCACCATCATGGTGGAGGGAGAACCCCCAGATTTAACTTGAGGGTCTACTGACAATCTCCCATATTGTTGAGGAGCCCTGGGTCAGGCACCGACTCCCGTTTCCCAACGGCTCATCTAGAAGGTTGCCAGATTTGTCCTTTTTTGAGTGACATTCATTAGTCCAATGCTTCCCTTTTCTACATCGCCTACAAACACCTGGTAACTCCTTCTTTGTCCCTGATTTAGCACGAGTACAATCTCATCTAAAATGTCCAACAGCTCCACAGCCATAACACTTCACCTGATTAGCATTCCTAAAAGCTGCAGCTATCTTTTGAGCCTGATGGGCTGGTGTTCCCACTTCCCTACACACTCTGATGAAATCATCCAGGGAGTTTTTACTCATTAATTTAGAGGTTTGATTTGCTTTTCGGCAGTCTGCTGTAGCATTTTCCACTGCCAAAGTTAACATAAGCATTTCACGAAGAGCCTCATCAGATACAGCTTTTGCAAGAGAATCTTGGAGCCTGGCAATAAAATCAGTATAGGGCTCATTGGCTTCTTGAAGGATTTTAGTAAACGGCATAGTATGTTTCACCGAGGTCTCAAGATAGCGCCCTGCCTTCAGATAGATCCTACTGACAGCTTCCAGAATGTCTGCCTCCAAGCGGACTAGTTCTCCTGCAGGAGCCCATTTATCAGTGCCCAAAATCTGGCTCAGAGTAGCATTAACATGTCTTGGTGTCTTAGTCCTAGCAACTTTCTCAGCTCTTCTCTCCACCATGACTTAAATTGTACATATTGAGAATTTTCTAACGCCACCTTTGCAAGAGTCTGCCAATCACATGGAGGTAGAGTATTAGCTTCTGCAAAATTTTCTAGAAGATCCAGAACATAGAAGTAACACCATAGGTGGTTACGGCTTGCTTAATCTAGGAAAGAAACTTAAAGGGAACAGGCTCATATTCACCCACCTGCCCATTTCCTCGTGTATCAGGATTATGAAAGACTGGAAAAGCCATAAACTGAGCAGGCTGTCAGCTCAATTTAGCCTGGTATAAAGGAGCATCAGATTCTTGCATCAAAGCATGCAATTGAGCAATAAACTGAAAATGATGATTCGGAGGTTCCTCTCCCCTATACCGATAGGGAGGGAGAGGAACTACCAGAGGGTCAGAATCAGTGAGCTTCTGTAGGGCAGGCATCATCACTCTTTTGGAAGGGCAGTGCTCAGGGTACTGCATCTGTCTAAGCAATGGATCCAATTTCTTATTAACTGCCTTCAATTCTTTTTTTAAATTTTTCTTATTTTTATTTTATTTTTGCATGTTTCATTTTAGTCTTCCTTTTTTTAAAAAAGTTTTTTTTTTATTAATGAATCACTGTGAGGGTACAGATACAGATTTACATATTCTCGTGCTTGTGTTTCAGTCATACACAGCTTGAGAACCCATCCCTCCACCAGTGTCCGTTCTCCACTGATGACCCCATCATCCCTCCCACTCACCCACCTATTCCCCCCCACCCCGCCTCTGTGGCAGGGCATTCCCCCCCTGTTCTCTTTCTCTCCTTTTGGGTGTTGTGGTAAGCAATGGAGATATTGGGTGGTCATCGTGTTCAGTCTATAGTCTGCTTTGAGCATGCCTCTCCCATCCCGAGCGGGTCCTCCTACCACATTTTGCTTGGTGTTCCCTTCTCTATCTGAACTGCCTTTTCCCCCAGCATGGGAGGCCAGCTTCCAAGCCATGGTGTAAATCTGGTACTTATTTCTGCTATTCTTGGGTGTTAGTCTCCCATTCTGTTGTTTTATATTTCGCAGATGAGTGCAATTCTTCTATCTCTGTCTCTCTCTTTCTGGCTCATTTCACTTAGCATGATACTTTCCATGTTGATCCATTTATATGCAAAGTTCATGACTTCATCTTTTCTGACAGCTGCATAGTATTCCATTGTGTGATGTACCAAAGTTTCTTTAACCAGTCATCTGTTCTTGGGCACTCGGGTTTTTTCCAGATTTTGGCTATTGTAAACTGTGCTGTGATGACCATACAAGTGCAGATGTCATTTTGACTATACCTTTTTGCCTCTCCAGGATATATTCCCAGAAGTGGTATTGCTGGGTCAAATGGGAACTCAATTTCTAATTTTTTAGGAGCGACCACATTGTTTTCCAGAAAGGTTGAACCAGTCGGCATCCTACCCTTTCTCCCCACATCCATGCCAGCAGTGGTTGCTTCTGTTCTTTTGAATGTGTGCCAGTCTCTGTGGTGTGAGGTAGTATCTCATAGTTGTTTTGATCTACATTTCCCTGATGATTAGTGCTGAAGAGCATTTTTTCATGTGCCTTTTGGCCATTTGTATTTCTTCCTTGAGAAAGTTTCTGTTCATTTCTTCACCCCATTTTCTGATGGGGCTGGATGTTTTCTTCTTGTAGAGTTCAACCAGTGCCTTATATACCCTTGATATTAGCCCCTTGTCAGATGGGTTTTGGGTTGAATATCCTTTCCCATTCTGTAGATTGCCTTTGTATTCTGGTCACTGTGTCTTTTGCAGTCTGCCTTCAATTCTTGACGAGTTACCACCTCTCTTGAATCAGAGTTGTTCATGTCTAACCCAAAGTCATCAGGCACGGTCTGGGCAGGTGAATTATTAGTCTGATATGAATCAATAGGTAATAAAGATGTCACTCGCTCAGCTCCAGAAATAGGCTGAGTCCAAGACTCTTCCTCCCTCTGCTCCTCTAACACAAGAGTTTCCCTGTAAGTTACTTCAGAAACTGATGGATCATTGGAAAGAGCCATACTAGGATGTGGAGGAAAAGCCTCCTCAGACTCAGAATCAGATGGCAAAGGATTCAGGGTGGCAGCAATACAATTGTATGTGCCCCATTCATCTGCAGGGATTAAGTCCCCATTTTTATGCGCATGATGCAATTCTTTTCCTACGCTTTTCCACAGTTCTAAATCTAACTGATCTCTATTTCTGGGCTCAAACCAATAACAAAACCAATAACAATACTCAAACCAATAACAATGTACCCTCTCAAGGAGGCATCACACTACTTGCTCCTTCAAAGGCAGACCAGCTGCTTTTGTCAGAGTTCAAGATATCCAAATAAACTTCCCTCTGCGACTTTACGGAATTGCCCATCACCCTTTTTTTCCCCAATCAGCCCAGATGCTATGCAAGCTCGGTGCAACGTTTTCCTTTTTTTCTCCAATCAGCCCAGATGCTATGCAAGCTCGGTGCAATGTTTTCCCTCTCGGTTTCTTCCATACATGTCCTTATCTTCAGGCCTATATGTTAGGCGCTAGATGTTGCGTGAATATTCGTGCAGTCCAGGCGCTGAGACAAAGAATACGAAAGAAATTTATGTCATGGAGGGTCCAGGTTCTCTCTGACTCTGTGACCAATGTAGAGAGCCCTGAAATCTCCTTTTATTACCATCCTACAGTTCATAGGGCTCAATACAGTGAGGCTCAATACATCAACAAAGGAGTTACAGGAAGATCATGCAAAGTTCTTCTGCATACTGAAAACAAACAATGTAGGATCTACATACTGACAACAAACAGGCTAAGTACCTAGGATCTGCAGACTGAGAGCAAATAGGCTAAGTACCTAGGATCTGCAGACTGACAGCAAACAGGCTAAGTACCTAGGATCTGCACACTGACAGCAAACAGGCTAAGTACCTAGGATCTGCAGACTGACAGCAAACAGGTTAAGGATCTATGAGAAAAGGAAGACTGACAATTTCAGTATAATTTAGGAAACTATTTACTAAGGCAGCTAAAAGAAGATGTTCAGCCTCTTCAAACCAGTCAGGACACACGAGAAATCTTGCCCATTTTCATGGGTCCCTATGTTCCTGCCCTTGTGTGGAGCAGTTTACATGGGCTCATCCTGATAGCTCAGTTCAGCCCCAACACTCTCCAATCCTCTGTCTCTCCTTCCTTTCTTCTCTCTCCTTTTCTTTCTTTTCATTTTCCCTTCTATTTTGTTTTTGGGTCACATCAAACTGTGCTCAGGGCTTACTCCTGGCTCTGGGTCCAGGGATCATATGTGCATCTAGGGCTAAGCCCTGTCGGCTGCATGTAGGTGGCAAGCTCCTACTCCATGCCCTCTCCCTGGCATTCCACATCTCCTTTCAGTGTCTCCCAGTAAGTCTGCACTTGGAATCACAGTGACCCGCATCCTCATCCCTGTGTGCAGTCACCGTGACACGTGCCCTCTGTCATGTCTGCAGTCACCATGACATTCGCCCTTTCTCCCTGTGTGTAGTCACTGACACTCGCCCGCTGTTCCTTTCGCATACTTCACTCATACAAAGCAGCTTCCAGGGATAACCACAACCCTGAATCCAGATTTTTCTCGTCTGTAGAATATGGTGGGATGGGGCATTTCTAGCAGTGGCTTTGCAGGAAGATTTCTGGAACCTGGGGGAAGCCACAGGAAGGGAAGGGCAGAGACCAGAGAGATGCTATGATTTCAGGCCGACCCAGCAGTGTAGCCTGGAGCATGCAGGGTGGGTGCAGACGGGGATGAGCCAGTGCTCTTGAAGGAGGTCACAGCAGGGCCATGGTCCCCACGGATGCAGAACATGGGAGCAGGCACTGGCAGAACAAGGTGGAGAGAGCTGGAAGAGAGGGTCTGAGAGGCTGGGACCGGGCGTAGGGGGCATTTCTGTCTGCGGGGATGGGGGGGGGGTGCTCCCGCTGAGCCGGCAGCTAGTTTTCTGCGCTCTCCCTGCTGGAAGGACAGGAAGGCTGTTGGTTCCAAGCCAAGCCACCGTGCTGGCTGGGGGCTGCATGCAGGGATCAAATCATACATTTCAGAGACTGCATCTTCCCAGAATGCTCCGTGCATGCTCCGTACCACTGGGTCTGTGATTCCTGCCCACGGCATGACACCTTGGGAGGGATTGTCGGTGCCAAGGACCCCAGTGCAGCTGGAACGAACTTATGAATATGGGGGCAGGTGGAGGCTGCAGCAATGGTGACTAAGAAACACCCCTCTGGGAGTCCACAGCACTCAGGTATGAGCTGTTCACGGCAATCGGTGACCTTAGGAAAGGTCCCCAAGTGTCCTTGTGCAGTGAGGGCAGCGGAGACCAGCCGAGGTCCCAGAACACAAACCATGGAAGGAAGAGCCCTGAGAATGTCTGCCTGAGCATTTACAGGCGGGAGAACAGAGGGCGGGGAGTCAGCAGCCAACAGAAGATGGACTGGGAGCAGAGAGGACGTTTCTCACCGAGTATCCCCAGGCCGGGAGTGTGGGCTCAGGATTTGGGGGCCAGGTCAAGGCTGGATGGTACCCGGGGGCAAGAGTGGCCCCAAACCTAAAACAGACACAGGCTCCAAGTCACGGAGGGAAACAGCACAGGCCAGCACAGCCGGGTGCAAAGGCGCCTGTGCACCCACAGGAGGGCGAAGGGGACCAGGGACACAGGCTACCTCAGGCATTGCCGACCCGCCCGCCCGACCCCCTCACTACCTTCCCACATTCTCCCCACACTCTCCCCATCTCTCTACCCGAGTTCTCTTCCCCCACTCCCCCTCTCCCACCCCCACTGCTCCTCCACCCACGCTCTCCCCATCTCTTTCACCTGTGCTCTCCGCCCCCACCCACACTCCCCATCTCTCCCACCCCCACTCTCCGCCCCGCCCCTTCACGCCCCATCACTCCCATCCCAGAGCGCAACCGCCCCCACACGCCCCATCACTCCCATCCCAGAGCGCACCCGCCCTCGCGCTCCTCTTTACCCCCACGTGTCCAGCCGCCAGCCAAAGACCCCCTAGCAGGGCTGAGCCCCGTGGACCGAGGAGCGGCATGGACGGCATGAGCGGCCGAGCCCGCACGCGCGCCCGGGGCCAGCGCCGAAGCCCAAGCCTGGGAGAGGTGGGGCCACTTGGGGCCGATGCGCCGCTGCCGGTGAGATTCCCGGGGGCGGGGCTCACTTCCCTCCCCTGGGTTTCCTCTCTCCCACCCGACCCCACCTCCCTGTGCTGCTCTCTGTCCCTCCAGTGCGCCTGGCCGCGGGCACCTCAGGGCGCTGGACAGACCCGGCCCTTGGCACAGGAGTCCCTGACCCTTCCTTGGGAAGGCAAAGACGCTGCTGGCTGGACACAGGAAGAGCTGAGGGGTTTATGTGTCTGTGCTGGGGTCCTCTTGGGATGGCTCCTTCCCTCCTACCCGGCCCCCCCTTTGCCTTCACTCTGGGGACAGTCACTGCCTTGTCCTCCCCCCTCCCCCCCTGCACAGCCCAGCACTCACCTTGGGCCTGCGGGCCCTTCTGTGCTCCCTCCCAGCTAGCTGCTACTGCTTTCCCCCTTAGCATCCTCCCACCAGCCTTCATGAGCAGGAGTCTGAAGGGGCCCCAGCCACAGACCCCCAGGGAGGCCCTGGGCCGGTACTGAGAGGTGAGTGAGACATCCATCGGCCCGCGGTCCATTTCTTGAAGGGTCTGAGCTGGTTGTACTTCTCTCAGACACAGGCCTGAGCCTGCAGGTGTATGCCTTGCTGTGCTTTGTGCAGGTTTGGGCTGGGGTCAGGCAGCAGAGATGGGGGTCTCCAGTTGTGGGGCTGCTGGGCTGGGAAAAGCAGCGTTGGGATTGGGGGTGGGGGGTGTTAGATCATGCCCAGCAGTGCTCAGGGCCTATTCCTGACCCTGTTCAGGTGCCCCTCTTGGCTGCTGGGGGCGCCCTGATGGGGCAGCCATGTGCAAATCAAGTCCCTTCACCCCGTCCTCACTCCAGCCCTGAGAAGCATATAACTACACACTGGTGTCCTCCATGGCCAGGGAGTGGTCATGGCCACCCCGCTTCCTGGAGCCGCTCTTCCTTCTTCCACTCCAGCCTGGGCTGCCACCATTCACCGGCTGCTCCTCTGCCTGCAGACCCAGCGCTGGCCTAGGGTGCCAGCCCAGGCCCGACGCTCTGGCGCCCAGACTGCAGGACAAGGTGCCCAGGTGCTTCCCCCTCCTCACCTGCCACGGCTCCTCTCTGGAGGTCATCCCCAGTGGGCGGCAGGAGCCATGGTTGGTGTCCATAGGGGCATTCCTAGCTCACGCTGGGCAGCTGCTCCACCACTCACGTCCACGTCTGCCTTCATCTTGCCAAATGGAAACTAAACTTATTCCAGGGCCCAGGTGCCCGCCCACCTGGTCCTGCCAGTCTGTGGCAGAGACTTTCTGACTCCCCTCATGACTTCACAACCAGGACCAGTGAGAGGAGGAACATCTAGTGGGGACAGTCCAGGCTTCAAATCTGACTCACTGGGATTTTCCCGGGAGCCTTGGGTCATGGAGGAGGGTGTGAGCTGGTATGGAGCCAGGGACCATCCAGGGTGACTGCGCCCGGGTCCCAGTAGGCCGAGAGGGTGCTCTCTCTTCTCTCCATGTCGGTCGATGCTGCACTCGCTCTCTCAGCACCCATGGCTGAGGCCTGCTGCATGGCTGCGCCCTCGGCCTCCTGCTGGACACAGGTTGTTGTCTTGGAACCAACCCTTCTTTGGTCTCACGTCCCACAGTTTCTTGAGGCTGGTGGGGAGAGGCTCCTCCACAGCAAGCTGCTGGCGGCCTTTCTGGGAACCACCCGCATCCGGCCCAGGGCCATTCATCGCCTAAAAAGCTTCAAGCCCTGTCTTCCAAGGCTGGACAGTGTAGTCTCAAGCTTGTGTCTGACTTGCTGAAGGGCCAACGAGCCCCGGGAGACAGAGCTTTCCCGTGGGTAGAGCTCGTCTGCCAGTCAACTCCCCTGAGAGGAGGCGGGCAACTTCTGGGCCTGTGTTTCTAATGAGAGGTGCGCGTTCCAGCAGGTTTCTCACTGTCGGGGAGACTCCTGTGCTGTCCTGGTCATCTTCAGCAGTGTGTTGGGTTCTCGAGAGCCGATAGGTAGAACCGTGGAGGTGTGGACTTTGAGGAGGCATGTGCCCACACAGGCTTCTCTTCACATGTAGCTGGAGAGGGGCTGGAGAAGAGTGCTGGAGGTGGGAAACTCAGACGAGACTCCCTGGACCTGGCTGTCCATACCCGAGAGAGACTGGCCCACGTGAGGGATAGCAAAGCAGGTATGGCCCCACCCACTCTCTTTCTGTCTTTCCTTTCCTTTCTGGGTCATACCCAGCAGCGCACCTGGTTGGCGTCTTCTGGCTCTGCACCCAGGGACTGTATGTGGTATCAGGGATTGGAGCCAGGGCTATGCACTGCAGCGCCCTTAATTCCTGTGCTAGCTCTCCAGGCCTTTGCACACTTTCTGATGTTGTTTAATCAGAACAACTATTGTTTAATCAGAACGCTGTACTATCACTCCAGCCCCTCTTCAAGTTTCTTTTGTGTCCCAGAACCAAACTCTCTTTCTTAAACAGCAGCGACCCCTTAACTGACTTAAGCGGCATCACGGAGATGACTAGAGTGTGACTTGGGGGCATACCAGTGCTCTTCCTTCCCCAGGCTGCAGTGGGATGCCAGTGAAGTTGGTCGCCAACCTCTTTAGCCTAGAACTGCCACAGGACTGGCAGCTCTTCCAGTACCACGTGACCTTCCACCCTGATGTTGAATCCCGAAGACTGAGAACAGCTCTGCTCTGCGGTCACAGCCAACTCTCCAGCAGAGCCAAAGTGTTTGATGGGGTCATCCTTTTTCTCTCACAAGAGCTAGAAGAGAAGGTACAGTGTGGCCGGCAGAGAACCCTCTTCCCATGTGCCCCATGCGTGCTTAGGCTCACGTGCATGTCTGGCTGCCAGCTTCCCTCTTTCTTCTCTCCTGTGCTCCTGACAAGAGCAGAGAGATAAGGCCCGACTAAGGCCCCATCGATCACTAGTTTCTGAATGAATATGCTGAGGGCTGGGCAGCAGGAGGGATGGTATAGTGGGGAGGGCATTTGCCTTGCACACGGCTGAATCAGGTTTTGCTTCTGGCACATACAGTCCCTTGAGCATTACCAGCAGTGACCAATGAGTACTGCTGGGCATGGCTCCAAAACCAAACAAAACAGCAAAGCCAAGGGCCTAGCATTGTAGGGGTTGGAATACAATCTGATTTTCAGCTCTTCATGGTTAAAGACCGTGGCCTGACTTTTCCTTTTGATACTTTCCCCAAATGGCCAAGATGCTCTGAAGCACCACGACGGCTGGGCCTGTGAGCTTGAACTTCGTTCTCTGGCTCCTGCGTCCTACGCCGTGTGCTGGCACTTTCTGGCATCTCTGCTCACAACTGCCATTTCTCCATGCAGCGTGCCAGGGGTTGAGCTGAGCTGGTGAGGACACACACGGCTGTGCCCCACACATGGCAAAGCGTGAGAGTGCATCCCTCTCCCTCCAGGTCATGGAGCTGTCCAGTGTGACCCAGCGGGGTGAGACTGTGCAGATGACCCTGACCCTGACGAGGCAGCTGCCGGCCAGCTCCCCCGTGTGCATGCAGGTGTTCAACCTCATCTTCCGCAAGTAAGGGCCTGAGCTGGCGCCAACGCCTGCCCGCGGACTCCCGGGCCAGGGCAGCCTCTGTGGCCTTGTAAGGAGAGCCCCAGCGGGTCACTGCCCACTGCTGTCCAGACTCTGACCCTGGACCCTTGTCATTTTGGGCTGTCTGGGTGAGGGAAGATTCAGGGTGTAGTGGGATGGTGGGTACTGCTGCCCAAGCCAGCTCAGCACTCTGCCCTCTGTGCCCTCCCACATGGACAAGCCTGAGTGACCAGGCTCCAGGCCTGGGCTCAGAATTAGAGACGTGGTTGTTGACCTATGTTTACCAGACACTCTAAACATTCATTTTCAGGATTTTAAAGAAGTTGTCCCTGTACCAGATTGGACGGAACTTCTATAACCCTTCCCAGCCCGTGGAAATCCCCCAGCACAAGTAGGTCTATTTCTGCTTCCTGTTTCTCAGAAGTCACTCCTGTGGACAGCCACATATCTCACAGTACTCTCGACCACTGCAGGGAGCAGTGGGGACGGAGTCCTCTAACAGCCAAGGGTGGCTGTGTACCGGGTTTGGGTCTGGGGGTCTGTCTGGGATCAGGGACCCCGGGGTGCTGGGAATCCCACCTAGACCTTGTGCAACATGTTCCACTCTGGCCCTCGGTCTGACTACCCTCATGCCTCATGGTAGGGGACGTGGAGCTGTGGCTGCTGCCCAGTCTGTGCTGGCTTGCTCCCGGGATGCCAGCAGGAACTTGGAAAGGGCTTCTCAAGTGGGGCGGGAAGAGTGGAAGCAGCTTCAGCCACTGTTATGCTGACAGGAAGTGGGCCGACCCGAGAGTGTCTGTCCTGTCCTCACAGTCATCTGTCCTGTTCTCATCTCAACTCTGTGTCCACGTGGGGACAAGCCCCTCGATGCCCTCCTCCCTGAGCTCTTCCCGGCATCTTGCCCCGGGGAAGGTGTCTGTAGGCATTTTGATTGTCACCGCGGGGTTCTGTCCTGGCATCCAGAGGGGAGAGGAGAGGCCAAGGATGCGCTGACTGGCCAGTGCCCAGCGTGGCCCTAAGGAGGATTGCCTCATTGCTGTGCTGTGGGGACAGATGAACTGAAGCACTCGATGAGCTCCAGAATCCAGCCCAAGAACACCAGCTGGAAGTCAAGGATCTGGGAGCACAGTTGCCCTTCAGGAGTGCTCGGGCCAAGGGCAGCTTCAGTACGGGAGTCCGGGCTTGACCCTGCACTGTCGCATGGTCACCTGAGCAAGTCCCAAGCCAGGAGAGGCTCTGGGACACCAAGACCAAGGTTTGTGGTTTCTTTCCAGTATAATAAATTTTAAAAAAGAACAAACCTTTTTCTTTTTTCAGATTGTCCCTTTGGCCGGGATTTGCCATTTCTGTTTCACAGTTTGAAAACAGGCTCCTGCTTCATGCGGATGTGAGTTACAAGGTTCTCCGGAATGAGACTGTCCTGGAACTCATGGCTGAGCTCTGCCACCGGCAGGCCGAGCCCTGCTTCACCCAGGCCTGTGAAGAGCAGCTGATCGGACTGGTCGTGCTGACCAGGTGAGGCCTGAGGATCACTGCCTCCGGGATGTGCTGTCTGGGGTGACAGCAGAAGCGGGACCGGAGAGGCCAACAGAGTCCTGAGGGTGGCCGCCCCTACCTCCTGCCCAAGCAGTCCTCACATGCCCTGAGGCTTCGGGACCACTGGGAGACCGGTGCCGTCTGCGTGTAGTGGCTGCGGTAGGCTTCTCGGACTGAGGAAACAGAAGGTCTGCAGTGGCCACTGGCCAGTGACGGAGCCTGACTCCTGCTGGTTGGCCCTGGTGTGCTCACCTGGGTGATTCTGGGGACCCAGGCCTCGGCTTTGAGCTTCTGGTTGCTGCGTGCTCATGGGAGCACCCGAAGACCCCCCCCTACACCGCCTGGCAGATAGGCAGGACTCACTCAGCGAGTGCTCCTCAAGTGGAGTCACTGTCCCCCGTGATTCTGAAACACTGGAGGCTCATCGTATGCACAAGAGGTGTGGAGAAATACTCCTGGGTTGGGAAGGACACTGGCGTCTCACTCCCTAGGTACAATAACAGGACCTACCGCGTGGACGACATTGACTGGTCCGTGAAGCCCACGCATACCTTCCAGAAGCGGGATGGCACTCGGCTCAGCTATGTGGAGTACTACAAGCAGGTAGGGGCGTCCTGCTGGTCAGCAGGCCTGCAGGGCCCAGCCAGCCCCGTCCCATCTGAGCACTGTTCTGAGCTCCTCCACGCCCCTCCCCCAGATCACTGCCCAGAACATGCCTTTGCTGCTCCACCCTTTCCAGACCTCTGTTTTGCCTGAGCAAACCCACACCCTCCTCTCCTGCTTCCCTCTCCTCCCTCTGCCCTTCTGCCTAGGTGGTCAGGGAGCCCAAGAACCAAACCCCCCAAATCCCCTAAGAACTGAGCTTTTGTGTGACCCAGAGAATCCACTTCTGGGCACTATCCCAAGGTGGCAAAACCTTGGACTTTGAAAAATTTGCACACACCTGTAGGTCCCAGCTTCAAACTATCAGGAAAAATACTTTCTAGTGCTGAGCAAATATATCACGGAATGATATGTGAATGAAAGTGACTCCCTGGTGCAGGGTAGGTGTGGCCCCCCTCCCGCCCCACCCCCTTCCCCCCAGCTGTGCCACACCTGCCTTTTAGGATGCAGGTTCCCGGACTGCATTCTCTTGACTCACCTTCAATTGTTTCTCTCCATCCACTGCTGGGACCTGCCAGTGCAGGACTCGCCAAGGTCATTCACTTGGGCAGGGAGCAGCTTTGGGTCCCCTGACTCTGGGGGGAAACCCACAAGAGAAAATGGAAATGGCTGAAATGCCAGATATAGCTGCATTCTCAGAGAGAAGAAAACCGTATAATCCCCTTAGTATGAGGTCTAGGGCCAGGAAGGTGGCAGAAACCCGAGACTAGAGGACATGAAAGAAGCATGTTTTGTTGAGCAGAGATGCTTCCCTGTCAGTAAGGGCTGCATCGGTGCTGGTGCCAAGCCTCTCCCTGCTATCCCCTCCTGACTTCTCCGTCCTCTTGCCTTCTGCAGCAGTATGACATTACTGTGTCTGACCTGGGTCAGCCCATGCTGGTCAGTCTGCTGAGAGGCCAGGGGAGTGGCAGCGCTGAGGTGCGGCTGGTCCACCTGCTCCCCGAGCTGTGCTTCCTCACAGGTAAAGGTGCTATCTTCGATCAGGCCCAGTGGCCAGTAGTGTACTTCCGTAGTCTGGGCCAGGGTCGAGTTTTGTCCTGGGAGCAGTCGATTTGGGGCAGAGAAAGTGGAGGCATTGGGACAGTGCTGGGACAGTCCAGTTGGCTCTTCCCTTTGTCTCAGCTGTCCTATCGTTACTTTGACATGAAATAGTCTTCCAGCTGCCCTCCTAGAGCCGAGTGACCATCGCCTCTCCCCACTCCCTTACACTAGAAATGAGATGACTTTGACTTTCTGAAGGTGAATTGTTGGAGAAGAACATGTGTGTGTGTGTGTGTGTGTGTGTATGTGTGTGTGTGGTGTGTGGTGTGTGTGTGTACTTCTGGAGGCCCAGGGCCTCACCCATGTGGGCCAGCCTGCTCTACTGAGCCACTTTCATAGCCCTCACAGGGATCCTGCCTGGTCCCTCCACAATCCTAGTTTCTTGTTTGCAGGCTCTCAGGGGTCCTGTCATGTGCTGGGGAACCGAGCATTGATTGTCTCGGGACTGTCCATGATGTCCATTTGTTTCAGAGGGCAGAAGTGGGGGCGGAAAGTCTCAACCCTGGACACTCAGTATTGCTCAAATAGAGGATGGTGAGGCAGGTGGATTTGTGGTCAGAGAAATGAAGAAAGATAGACTCCCCAGGACAGTGCTCACTCTGGTGGCTTTCTGCCTGCACGGCTCTGGCTGTCTGCCCTGGCAGAGGTGGCAGGTGTACATGCACACGCACAGTGCCACATCAGTACAGCCAGGGAAAGAGATACCCACATTCCCAGTTACGTGTACCACGTGCAGAAAGGGGCTACCCAGGGCAATGTTTGCAGTCTACACGACCTTGTGATTTTAGCGTGGCACCTTCAGAAGACCATGCGGGACGAGGCATGTGCTCAGGTGCTAGAGCGGGGCCTTGCATGCCAGAGAGCCTGGCCTAGAAAACTAGGGATCCATGCAGCCCTGCCCTGTAGTGCTCCAGAACAAGAAACCGGAAGTCGCATGGCTGGCTTGCCTGTGCTTGGTCTTCACTGTCTTCGTGCTGTTCCCCAGGGCTGAGCAGCCGGGCCGGCTCCGACTTCCCTCTGATGAAGGCTGTCGCTGAGGAGACGCGTCTGGGCCCCGTGGGGAGGCAGCAGCGCCTGGCCCAGCTGGCTGATGACATCCAGAGGTAGTGCAGTGCCTCCGGGCCAGGTTTTCCTAGAAACAGTGCTCCTATGAACACAGCGCGTTCTTGCCAACATCAAGCTGGGTGCATGTGGATCGTAGGGTCCAGGCCAGAGAGCCACCAGGAGGCCTGCAGAGGGGTGGAGATGGTGTCACTGGTGGTCTGTCCCGACAGAAGTTTGGATGAAGAAGAGGCTTGTCATTAAAAGCGAGCAAGTCAACCACTCCACTGGGGGCCCATAATCTGGGTGGGGAACACTCAGACCCACTCGGAGCCCACAGCCCGCTCTGTGTGTGTCCCCTCGGGGACTGCAGCCAGTCTGGTGGCCCGTGCACACCCTGCCCTCAGTCTGCTGCAGCCCCACAGGGAAACGAGGGTCTCCCTTCTCCCCTGAGAATCACTGTCCCCTAGAGCAGCCTCAGCCACTGCTCAACACTGGAAATGGGGCCAGTGCTCTGGCCAAAAACATTCATCCTTATAGTATGTTGGGGTGAGCCATGGTATTCACTCAGCAATCTCCTTTAATCTTACTTTTGGGGCTAGAGCGATAGATAGGACAGAGGGCAGGGTGTTTGCCTGGTCCATGGCTGACCCAGGTTCAGTCCCCTGGGGAGAAAAGAGTGGATTTTAGCATATTGTAAGAAGAGCAGGATCGTGGGTTTTCTGCGTACTTAGCAGCTCATGCCAGCCGCCCTTCGGAGTTGAGGTCAGGGACCATTTTTGTGCTATACCCGCCCCCCCCCCGCCAATGCCCCCAAGAGGTGCAGCCTGGGAGGATGTCGGTGATGGGCCAGTGAGAGGCAGCATGAGCTGCAGTGGAGGCTCAGCCCAACCCAGCCCTGAAGTGCTACAGAGCAGGGGTGGGCAGTGGTGACCACCACTCCACTGGGAGGACAGTGCCGGGGCCCTCGGGCAGAGAGGTGGCCTCCCTCTTGCGGTGCAGGCATCTGTGTGCACTGAGCCCAGCCCCCACAGGGTTAGTTCTAAGGCCCTGGAACTCTGCTGTTAAGGAAACCAAGGTATGTCTTTCAGTAGCCCCTGGTAGGAGCTGAGCACAGGCCATGTAGCAGAACCCGCCGACTGCACGGCACGTGGGTGGGTGGGTGGGTGGGCACAAGGCCCCCTGAGCAGGGAAGACCATGTGACCTGAGAGGAAGTCAGCCCCTCGAAGCCCAGGAAGGGGCACTGCCTTCTCTGTGCTCCAGGGCCCCTCTCTCCACAGAAACAAGGATACTCGCTTTGAGCTGGAGACGTGGGGGCTGCACCTCGGATGCCAGCTGTCCGTGACGGGCCGGGTGGTGCCCACAGAGAAGATGATCCTGCAGGACCGCATAGTAAGTGCCATGGCTGCTCCCACTTCAGCACTTCCCTGGTGAGCAGGAGTGGGTTATGGATCGGGGGTGGGATGACTGGTCATCTTTCCTGGCCATGCACTGCTATTCTTCGGATGTGGTCCTGATGTCCTTCTCTCTCTCTGGCATGGCTGTGCTTGCGATGGCTGAGGGCCCTGTGTGTGGAGCAGGGTCACATCACAGGTCTCTGGCTGTTACTATGACGGCACAGCCCCCGTGGCTGGGTTGGGGCCACATCACAGGTCTCTGGCTGTTGCTATGACAGCACGGCCTCATGGCTGGGTTGGGGCCACATCACAGGTCTTTGACTGTTGCTGTGATGGCACAGCCCTGTGGCTAGGTTGGGGCCATGTCACAGGGTCTCTGACTGTTGCTATGATGGCACAGCTCCTCTTGCCTTGGTTTCATGCTCGCTGGATCTTCTCTTCAATGTCCATCATTCTTGTCCTAGTGTCAGCCTGTGTCTGCTGCCGACTGGTCCAAGGACATGCAGATGTGCAAACTTTTAAGCACAAAGTCTTTGAATAACTGGTTGATTCTATACAGCGACAGAGCTGAGTGTGTGACTGAGAGTTTCCTTGGCTGCTTGAGAAGAGCTGGAAGTTCCATGGGCTTTAACATCCAACACCCCAAATTGTGAGTCTCTGCTGAAAAGCACCCTCTTTTCTTCCAGGATTATTCGGGTTTAGTAGGAAGATATAGGATACAGTGACTGCTGTCGCTCAAGACTTTCTTTGAGTCAAGTTTTTTTTTTGGGGGGGGAGGGGTCACACCTGGTGATGCACAGGGTCTACTCCTGGCTCTGCACTCAGGAATTACTCCTGGCGGTGCTCAGGGGACCATATGGGATGCTGGGATTAGAACCCGGGCCAGCTGCGTGCAAGGCAAACGCCCTACCTGCTGTGCTATCGCTCCAGCCCCGAGTCAAGTTTTCTTAAACTGCCTAGAAAATAGTTATGAGAGATTTTTCAGTGATAAAACTTCTATTCAGTTATCTTGCTGTTCTTAGCAAAACTCTGTTTTCATAGTTGTTCTTGGCAATGCATCTCATTACTTAAAATCTTTCTACTTAGAGAATAAGTCCTTTTTAGGGTTGTATATTGCCACCTCAACCTTTTTCTTTAATTCTCTTAATAGGTTATTTTTTTAGGAGAAAATGTTATTTTTATTTGTTGGTTTGTTTTTGGCATTTTGGGTCACACCCAATGATGCTCAGGGGTTACTCCTGGCTCTGTACTCAGGGATTATTCCTGATGGTGCTCGGGAGACCATATGGGATACCAGGGATAAAACCCAGGTTTCTGTGTGCAAGGCAAATGCTCTCCCTGCTGTACTATATGGCTCTAGCCCAGAATGCTGTTTTTATTTTATTTTATTTTATTAATTAATTTATTTTTTAATTAGTGAGCCACAGTGAGGGTACGGTTACAGATTCACACATTTTCGTGCTTGTTTTTCCCTCATGCAATGTTTAAGAGCCCATCCCTCCACCAGTGTCCGTTCTCCACCACCAATGAACCCAGTATCCCTCCCACCCGCCCAGTCCCATTCCCCCCACCCCACCCCGCCTCTGTGTCAGGGCATTCCAATTTGATATCTATCTTTCCTTTTGGGTGTTGTGGTTTTAATAGGTTATTTATAAACTTTAGTAGCCAGTGGGCTGAAGCTAGTTCAGTGGTTGCACAAATGCCTAGTATGTGTCTGACCTGGGTTTGGTCCCTGAGCACTGCTCGGCAGCCTGACTGACCGTGGATCTCTAGGGCATCACTGCAGGGCTGAAGCAAGCCCTTATCTTCTGACCTAGCTGCCTAAGGGACACTAAGGGGGTCCTGAGTCTCCTGAGCGCTGTTGGGGAGTCCTAATTGGGAATACCACCGGAACAGCAAGAGTAATATGAAATAAAACTTGCACTTTAGGGTTTACTAAATTCGTACTTTAATGTAGTAGATCTGAACTAGCTTTTCTGCTTCTGTTATTCTACTAAGATTAGGGTTTTGTTTGTTTGTTTGTTTGTTTTTCTTTTTGGGTCACACCCAGCGATGCTCAGGGGTTACTCCTGGCTTTGCACTCAGGAATTGCTCCTGGCAGTGCTTGGGGGACCATATGGGATGCCGGGATGGGGATCAAACCCTGGTCGGCCTGGGCAAACGCCCTACCCACTGTGCTATCGCTCCGGGCCCCCTGTTTGTTTGTTTTTAATAAAATAAGTTCCTTCACTTATGTACCTGGTACTGTGCCATCTACATGGATGACAAAGAAAAAGAAGGAAATTTCAGTTTGCTCCCCCATTTTGGGGGGTGATTCGGGCCACGCCCAGCAGTGCTCTGGGTTACTCCTGGCTCTGCACTCAGGAATTCTCCTGGCGGTGACCTGGGGACGTATGGAAGATGTGCGATCTAAACATAGAGGGCTGGATGTGACCCGAGTGGCCGCACATTGCTGGATGACGATGATCCTGGAGGCTAGCTAAACTACTTTTGGTACCAGCAGCTTCTTGCATAAATGTCTCTAGACTGTGAACTAAGCGACGGCCCCATGCTGCCCCAGGAGGGGAAAGGCTTTTCTTTCTCCGCTTTTTCTTTCCGGGGTGGGGGGGTTGGAAGGCGTGGCGACTGCCATCTTATAAGGACCACTAAAGAGAGGTACGAGCTTGCAATGATGCAATTTCTGGCAGAAATTTCCCTGGACTTAGTTACTAAGATACTAAAATACAGAAGTCCAAAACCTCATATCTCTTTATTCTCAACAATGGAAAACCAATTATCAAATGCTTCCTTTTCAGCAGGTCTGATTTTTTGGGGGGAGACTCCAAACAATAATAGTGAGTTTTTTGTGGAAATATTGAATGTAATCAAAGTAAAGAGAAAGTAAAGTGAAAATTATCAGCTGTACAGGCGGAGGGAGGGGGTGGGAGGGGAGATATACTGGGGTTCTTGGTGGTGGAATATGTGCACTGGTGAAGGGATGGGTGTTCAATCATTGTATAACTGATACTTAAGCCTGAATGCTTTGTAACTTTTCACGTGGTGATTCAATAATAAATAAATAAATAAATAAGCAAACTAGAGGGCTAGAGGCAAAGCAAGCGCCTTCCCCACTGTACTATCTTTCCAGCCCTGTTCAGTTTAATGCAGCATCTGTGCACTCAAAATCCAATACAGTTTTGTTTTAATAAAGCTGTAAAGTCGAGCCTACTTTCTCTATAGTTTGATAACTTGGCAAAGTACAGCCAAGGCTGCGTCTCTCTGCTCTGGGGAGGTGCCGAGCCTTTGCTGGCAGAAGGGAGTGATTACCCAGCATCTCTGTAGAACCAGGGCCAGCCTGCGCCCAGTGCTGACCTCCTTAGTTTCCCTGTTCTGAGCCGCAGCCACTCCCACAGGCTAATGAGAGGCCAGAGTCCGCTGACCCGGCTCTCGGCTCTTGCACGGAACTGTACTCCGGCTTCTTTGCCTGGAAACTGTGCTGTCCCACCCCCTCCCTGATGCAGCGTTTACCTGCTGGCTTCCCGGAGGCACTTACCAGATGGCCAGGAAGGGCAGGAGGGGCAGTGTGAGTCCATGGAGGTGGCCAGAGAAATCACCCTGGGCTTCCTGCTGCCCAGGTCCACACACCAGCAAACAGGCGGCCCTGGCTGGGGGCGCCCACGGGGCGTGTGGACAGTTCAGAGTCTGATCCTATTTAGGAAAATCAGGGCCTGGATCCCTCTCACCTCTCATGTAGCCTCTGGCCCTGGTGCAGTGAGCTCAGAACAGAGTCCTGATCAGTTCTTGCAGATGGATACAGTGAAATATTCTAGGACCCCTGAAGGGGAGACCCATCTGGAGCAACAGATGAGCCGTACCTCTGAGTTAAAAACACTTAAAGTTCCCGGCAGTTCTGCCTGAGGAAAGCCCTACTCCGGTTGTTGTGGGCCTGTTCGCATCCTTGAGGTTAGAGGGACCGGCTTTCAGCCCCATTGAGAATAGCAGAATTATTATCAAGGATTCTATGCAGTGAAGGAATTGCTGCTTTTCACCAAACTGATGTCGGTGGGCCCCACGGGTGGCTCATGTGAAACGGGGAGGAGAAAGTTGGTCACTTTCCCCCCATCTGCCTCTGCCATCTGGGACACAGTGTTATTGCGTTCTTGTCTCACCTCGAAGAAAGGAATTTCAGGAGTAGACAAGCAGTGAAGTAAATAGATTTCATTTGGAGGATTTTTGACTGATGGAGGGTGGGAAAGAGTGGGGGAGGGTGGGGCATTCAAGAGAGAACACAGGCTTCTCCAAGGGCGGAGAGAGCCCCTAGACACATACCAGCATTAAACACGAAAGCAATGAAAGTTCACATCTCAAGAGAAGAGATGCAGGCGACACCTGTGCTTGGGCACCACATGTGGTCGTCCACTTGGGTGCAAGCAGCACAATGGCTCGGGGCAGCATAGCGTTCCCTTCCTTTGTTCAAGGTGGCCTATAAGGGTTTCTCCAACCTGCCCCCACAGGGGATTTCTACGAAGGTCAAAGTCTGTTGCTAAGGAAGTTACTAGGGGGGTTGGGAGTGGTGATGACTGTCTTTGGGCTGGATCACTACAGTTAGGGTATTTGAGGAATTTTTCTTCCTGGGGAGGAGTCCAATCTCCTCAGGGTCTGCTGCTTAAGGTCTTATTTGTATCCACAAGGTGGGTCAGTCTTACAGTTTTCTTCCCAGAAGTTTTGTTGACCTGAGTCTCATTGCCGAGGGCTTCTCCCTATCTAACTGCCTACTACATTAAAACTACTTTGCAAACAAAGTATAAATTAATCATTAATATTTTGTTACATTATTAAATGTTTCTGTCATATCTTATAATGAAGAAACAATTTTAGATTCAAAATGTTTTTCCTTTTCTCTAATACTTTTATTCAATGATTGTTATAAAGGTTCATTTTTTATTATTTTTGGGTTTTGGGCTACACCCAGTAGTGCTCAGGCTGGATGCCTGACTCTGCACTCAGGGATCATTTCTGGTGGGACTCACGGACCATATATGGTACTGGGAATTGAACTCAGGTTGGCCCATTGAAAGGCAAGCACTGTATTATTAATCTGACTCCATTTTTATTATTTTTAACTTTATATGAATATGTGATGCTACAAAAGGAATTAAATGTCTTCAAAATCCATCTTTTTATGTAGCATAAAAATACAAGAAAATCCAGCTGCATTCCTAAGAGCTATCCAGAAACATTCTGACCCCCATATTCAGTTGGTAAGTAGTGTTTTGATGTATAATTTTAATTTTTCTTCATTTATAACAGTCTAGAAAGGAACCAGGACGTAATCTTCTATATGTTTGCAAATTGTGTGCATTCCCCTGAGCACCCAAGAAAGTAATAACCTTAGTACTTTAATAGCATTTTATTGTGTGTATGTGCAGGGTGAGAGGGACACTGTAGGGAGCTTAAGAGTCAAGGCATGCTGGGGGAGAGGCCCAGTCCCAATCCGAGCAGGCTTGGAAGTCTCAGTCACAGGTCCCACATACCTGGGTTTTTCTGCCAGTTCCCACTTGGGTGAGGCTTGCCCGAGCATGTGGAGAGTGGCCTTGAGCATGGCAGCAGTTGGGTTCTGGAGGTTTTCGGCTGCCGGGGTGCTGCTTTGGGTGGGGAAGGAAACTAAAACCACCCCCCTTTGAGTGAAGACAGCCCAAGTGAAGACAGCCTGGCATGGGGTCAGGACATTCTGCCTTAATATTAATTTTTAAATACTTGATATTATCCTTAGCCTATAGGAGCCTGCCTGTTTTCCTAGTTATTTGCATTATTTTCTTTAAAATTTAAGACAAGAAAGATAAAATAAAATAAAATTTAAGACAAGGGGCTGGAGCTCTAGCACAGCGGGTAAGGCGTTTGCCTTGCATGCAGCCGACCCGAGTTCAATTCCCAGCATTCCATATATATGGTCCCCTGAGCACCGTCAGGGGTAATTCCTGAGTGCAGAGCCAGGAGTAACCCCTGTGCATCGCCGGGTGTGACCCAAAAAGGAAAAAAAAATTAAAATTTAAGACAAGTTGACCCCTCCCTCGCCCTGTAAAGGGGGCACCCAGTGCCCTCAGTGTCTAGATTTCCTGGGGACCTACATCTTTCTGAGTCACTTTAGGCTCCTTGCTGGCTTCCTGCCTCCTAGTTCTTGCCCTCAGGCTCGGTTAGTTTCAGGAATGCCATTTTCTGCTGCATTGCGCCACCTTCCGGGAGGCCCAGAATTATCTCACTGCTCCAGTGTGTGATGCGGTGTGAGCATGGGGGTGAATGTGGATGTGTAGTGTCTGCATGGTGCAGTATGAATGTGTGGGTGTGGAGGGGTGCAGTATGAGTGTGGTGTGGGGTGTGTATAGTGCAGTGTGAGTGTGTGTGGGGGTGTATGTGCAGTCTGAGTGTGTGTGGGGTGTATGTATGTGCATTGTGTGGGGGGGTGTATGGTATAGTACGAGTGTATGGAGTGTGTATTATGCACTATGAGTGGTGTGAGGTATGTGTATGTACAGTATGAGTGTGTGGGATGTGTGTATGTGCAGTGTGCTGGGGTGTGTGTATGTGCAGTGTGTCTGTGTAGGGTATGTGGCAGGGTGAGAGGCACACTGTAGGGAGCTTCAGAGTTAAGGCATGCATATTATTTCCCATGCTGTCCTGGAGAGTGTCCCACGGGCTCAGGGTCCAAGTTCGTGTCAGAGAGCCTATTAGTATTTGCTTCTCCCCATTGTCCTGCAGGTGATGTGTGTCCTGCCATCCAACCACAAGAGCTGCTATGACTCCATTAAGAAATACCTGAGCTCCGACTGCCCAGTGCCCAGCCAGTGTTTGCGCACACGGACCCTGCACAGGCCCGGCATGCTGATGAGCGTGGCCACGAAGGTGGCCTTGCAGCTGACCTGCAAGCTAGGAGGAGAGCTGTGGGCCGTGGAGATCCCTGTGAGTTCCCACATGCATTCCTGTCTGCAGGGGGCAAGCTGAGATCTGGGTGCTCACGGGAGCCCAGGACTGTTGCCAGGTTTATGTGTCTCCCGACCCTGGGTCCCCACGCATACGAGCTCTTCTCAGCCAGGAAGTGAGTTATGGCTCTGCTGCTGTTCTCAGGAGCCTCGCTGGGTTCAGTGGATGACAGAACCTTTCCAGAAAGAGTGTCCATTCTGGGAAACCCTGGCCAGGCCTCTGCCTATGCTCCCTGGACACAGGGTCTCCCCAGAGAGAGCCGAGGGGCCGCTTGAGCCCCGGGCATGCTGAGAGCCCACTTTCACTCCTGAGCTGAGGCCACAGTGGGGCAAGGGGGTGAGAAAGAAGGGGGCGGCCGGGGCCCTTGCCTCCCATGCCAGGACGTGGGTCACCCTCAGGGCCCCTTCTGGACATGCTTGACTAGGCTCCTGAGTGTCAGCCCTGAGCCATGAGGGCTGACTAGCCTGGGTCCTCTCCATCCTGAGGTCTGGGCTGCCTTATCGTCATATCTCAGAGTTTAAAATCAGCAATTTAATAATAAGGACAGTCGTGAAGAAAACATTCATATTAAATCTGAGGGAGTGTGGGGAAATAACACCTCCTGCCATTTAAACTGTGAAAATTGAATTTTACAGTTAAAGTCACTGATGGTGGTCGGCATTGCTCTCTGTAAAGACACGTTCAGCACCGGGATGATGGTGGTTGGATTTGTAGCCAGCATGAACCCTGGAATCACCAGGTACCTTTATAACTACCCCAACACATGTAATCACCCTCTGTGGCTCAACAAAAGACTATAGATAGCTAGAAAGTTTGTGTTCTTTCAGTTTAACAATATGAACACTTGTGTTCATAAAATCTGTTCACACGTAAGAACGTGCTGGGGCCAGGGAGACTCGGCACACAGGCTCTGCGTGGGGGCCAGGAGTGACCCTCTCTGAATGGCCCCACGGGCACTGCTGGGACGGCTATCATAGTTTGAAGAGGTGACAGACATGCTTGGAGACACATAGGTTCATGTAAAAAAAAGCTGTTTTCAGGGGCTGAAGAACCTTGCACCTGGCCAACCCCAATCCATTCCTAGCACCATACCTGGTCCCCTGAACACTACAGGAGTGATCCCTGAGCACTGAGACCAGAGTAATCACTGAGCACTGCTGGGTGTCCAAAGCAAAAATTAAAATGAAGCTGTTTTCATACAGATCTTAGGCCAAACTATCAGGGCAGACTCTGCCTCAGACTTGGCTGTCTCACGAGGGCACCGTCCAAGGGGTCTCCCATGGACGCTGTCCTGTCAAACAGTGGACTCGGGTCCAGCCACCTTCATTTGCTGGCCCCCAGATCATTCTGTTTCTTGAGCCTCACTATGTATCAGTGTGTCCTCTGAGAAGTGGGGGTGCCAGGGCACCTCTTTCATTCAGCCCGTCTGGGACCTGCACATGAGAGCCGGGAGCAGTATTAGCTGACGTAGCTGCTCAGTCATGCACATATGCAGACTCCGGACGCAGGCAGTGTTGGACTTAGAGTCTAAAGCAGGCCTGGGAGTTCTTTGGGTAGGGTCTGGAGAGACACTACAGCCGGTACCTTGTGTGTGGCTGACCTGGGTTGGATCCCCGACATCCCTCATGGCCCCCCAAGCACTGCCAAGAGTACTTCCTAAATGCAGAGCCAGGGGTGACTCGTGGGCAAAAGACCAGCTGTGACCCCAAACCCAAATGAATAAATAAACCCAAATTTTTTAGGTATTTTGGGTTTTTTTGTTTGTTTAGGGGGGCACATGCCCAGCAGTGCTCAGGAGTTATTACTCCTGGTTCTGCACTTGGGAGTTACTCCTGATGGTGCTCAGGGACTATATGGGATGTCGGGAATCCAACCTGGGTCGGCCGCGTGCAAGGCAAACACCCCACCTGTTGTGCCATCTTTCAAGCCTCTGTTTAGGTATTTGTCACTAAACTGTTATTCTGAGGCACTTCACAGCCTGTTTCTTCCTAGACTTAAGCTCTTTGACTTACTCCATGGACGTGAAGCCAGGTCTGAGTTCAGGGACGAGCAGAGGGAGCGCGTGGCTGCCGGCCCTGCCAGTAGGTCTAGATGAAGGGCAACTGCTCCAAGCAGCGTTCTGAATGGTATCACTGTAGCTCCTTGGTTCCGAGGGTTCCAACGGGTTGATATGGATCTCAACCTGACTCAGGGTCTCCATTCCCCCAAGTATCAGCAAAGGGTGTCAGCAAGGAAACTCGCTTCTGATATGCCAATAAGCTCATGGCGTTTAGAGTTCAGGTTGTTGCTCACCAGATCCCTTAGTCACAGACACGGAAGCCCCTGCTCATTGGCCTCAGTGCGCGTAGAATGGGGCCACGCTCCTCCCGGAGACCTCGTGTTTACAACAGCTCAGCGAGGCTGTCCTGCTTACCGGTGTGTGAGTCCCCACGACCCAGGTCTGGAGCCCATGACTGTGCCCAGAGCCCCAGCAGCTGGTGGGCGCTCAGTAGGACAGGGCCTAGAGGTGAAATTCTTAGCACAGACTCTCAGGATGACGGACGAGTTTCTCTCATCAGTAAGTCTGGTTAGGGGAGCCTTCTACATAGTGTAGTCATGTCATATATACAGATCTGAAGAGTCGTTTCCACTCGGAATGTCGTTCTGAACGCAGCCCCAGGGATGCTGGCTGAAGAGGGGCTCGCTCCATTCTCTGCCCTCTGCAGGTGGTTTTCCCGCTGCATCCTTCAGAGGACCACGACTGCGGTTGCAGACTGCCTGAAAACATTCATGAGTGGTATTGCGGGGGCGGGGCCGTCCATGCAGTTCCTCAGACACAGAGTCTAAGTGTTCACGTGGGGGGGAGCAAACATGCCAAATGTCCTGGTGCTCCCTGGGGCTGTTCCACGTGGGCCCAGCTGCAGCTGGCAGCAGGCTGCAGAACACTCACAGGTGGTCTGTGAGAAGCAGAGAGTCAGGGGAGGGCTGGCTGATGGCTCTGGCACGTGCTTTGCAGACAGAAACCTGGCAGAGAGGAAGCAGGTTTCTGACTGAGCAGTGCTGAGACTGCAGTAAGCTCAGGGCCATTGGCACCAGGGCAGTGGTGCCAGCAGAGGGGAGAAGGCAGGGAGATGGGGACAGAAGAGGGACAGGAAAGGAGTAGAGGAGGGGACAGGGAAATACCAGCAGAGGGGACAGGGAGATGCCAGCAGAGGGGACAAGGCATCGAGATGTGAGCTGATGAGTAAAAAAAAAAAAAAAAAAAAAAAAACCTTGGGATTTTTTGTTTGTTTGGGGGATTTATATTTCCCTTATATGAAGTAAGTTTTCCTTTATTGGCTGAATTGTATTGTTCTGGGATTCTAACCCATGCTCAGCTGTGCTCAGGGTTTACCCCTGGCTCTGTGTGCAGGAATCACTCCTGGTGGGCTCAGGGGACCATACATGGTGCCGGGGATTGAACCACATGGGAGGCAAGTGCCTTTACTACTCTCTGACCTTACAAGCAGAATTTTAAACTCTTAATAAAGGGAAGTGGTAAGTTTGGACATATTCAGCGTAAGGCATCTAGTCACTTAGCAGAGACGCAGGCGTGTTCCCCTAAAGTTACCACTTCCACGTGGCTGTGAAGACAGCCCAGATTGGGGTCTTTATCTGCCAACATCTGGAGCAGCACATCAATGTAAACATGGCAACTAGTGGGACTCTCCTTCTGTTGATGGCCGTGAGATGTTCACTGTGTTCTTATGCCAAATCACACAGGTGCGCTCAACAAGTGGCACGAGGCCAACCACAGCTTGCCAGCACGGATCATCGTGTATCGCAGTGGGGTGGGGGACGGTCAGCTACAGACCCTGATTGACTACGAGGTCCCCCAGCTGCTGAGCAGTGTGACCACGTCGGGCTCACAGGTCAGGTATGTCTGCATGTTCCAGCGATCCCTCAGCTCTGCTGCCCAGGTCGGCCTTGGCTGTGGTCATGGAGTTTATCAGGGCTAGCTGGGATGGCTTGGGGGGACACCCAGAGGCAGACAGGGACCCACAGCTGGAGTTTCTGTCACTCCAGGCAGCAGCTTCAGTGGAGCAGCCATGGCAGAGAAGGCCATGTGGGGCCTGGGGTCCACACTTGCCCCCCAGAGCAAGGGCAAGGACAGTGTCAGAACTGGCAAGAGGGAGATGGTGGAACTCTACAGCCAGCGGCTTCGGAGGGTTGAAAGGCTCCTGTGAGAAGGGGCCTTCGAAGCAGCTTTGCCAGCAGGCAGTACAGCTGCAGCCAGGCCCAGGTGCCCGGCGGAGAGGGCATACAGGGCACCTGCAGTCACGCTTTCACCTGACTCCAGCCTGGGGATGGGCAGGGCGAGGGTGTGGGGCAACTGAGGTCAGTCCCAGTGTGAGTGACTCTGGTGGCAGAGACATGGGGGGCATTGTTGTTTATTCTAGAGTGTTTCTCTAATGAATTTATTGACTATTTTATTTGGCTACATCTGGTGGTGCACAGGGGACCATAGGCAGGGCAGCAAGGAGACACCTTAACTCCTGCACCATCTCCCCAGCTCTGACTTCATCTTACCACACAAGCATGTGCACACACACAGTGCACACACACAGATGCACACACATAGACACACACAGACTCACACAGACTCAGACACACATGGACATACACAGACACAGATGTACACACGGACACACAGACACAGATACGGACACACACACAGACATACACAACACACACACTGATACACACAGATGCATACACACAGACTCACAGACACAGACATAGATGCACATGGACATACACAGACAGACACACACAGACACACAACACTGGTTTGTCCTTTCCATAGACACAGACACATGCACAGACACATACAGACACAGACACACGCATACAGATGCACACACAGACACAGACACAGACACACAGAGATGCACACACAGACACAGACACAGACACACAGAGATGCACACACAGACACATACACAAACACAGACACACACACAGACACACATAGACACAGACACATGCACACATGCACACATACACACACCCCTCCTGGGTTCCCTCCGCCTGACGTGTCTCTGCTGCCCCAGCCCCAGGCTCTCAGTGGTAGTGGTGAGAACCAAGAGTGCCACGCGCTTCTTTGCCGAGATGAGTCGCACTGTTCAGAACCCGCCAATCGGCACCGTTGTGGATTCAGAGGCAACACGTCCAAACTGGCGAGTAACAAACCAGAACCTACCAGTGGGTGATTTGGGCGTGGCCCCTGGCTGCCATTGCCAAAGCCCTCGCTGCCATTTCTCCTCAGGTACGACTTTTATTTGGTCAGCCAAGCGGCCCACCGGGGGACTGTCAGCCCCACCTACTACAACGTCATCTACGACGACAACGGCTTGAAGCCAGACCACATGCAGAGGCTTACGTTCAAACTGTGCCACCTGTACTACAACTGGCCGGTGAGTGGCCGCTGAGCGGGGCTTGTGCTCAACACCCCTCCCTGAGATGCCCCTGGTTCCCTCACATCCTTAGGCCTGGCTCAGCGGAGGGGTGAAGGATCCAGTGCATAGTGCCAGGGACATTATCTGAGATGCAAAGTAGCAATCCTGCATGAGGTCTCAGAGGTCTGAACCACATGGACAGTCTGATGAGGAAATTGGGAATGTTGGTGTTCCTGCATTGCTGTGAGGATAAGGACGGTCACACAGACTCTGGGTCTGGGGAAGCACAGGGAAGCTCCCTTTTGGGACCCAGCTGCATCCCATGCCAGACTCTGTTCCCAGGAACTCCCTGCTATGGAAACCAAGATTAGCCCTCAGCCTGTCTTGGAGCAGGACCGACCCAGCTCACTCGCCATGCCCGAGGGTTCAGTGGGGCTGGCTTTTGTGCGTTTGGTCATAGTTCGTCCACAAACAGTACTATGGTAGATGGGGAATGGGGAGATCGTCGGGAAGAGCAGCTCCCTCTGACGGCCTTTCCTCCTCAGGGGCTGGTCCGGATGCCGGCGCCCTGCCAATACGCACACAAGCTGACCTTCCTGGTGGCACAGAGCATCCATAAGGAGCCCAGCTTGGAACTGGCCAATTCCCTTTTCTACCTGTGACCTCCACAGCTGCCGGCAAGGGACAGGGAATCTCTGTGTGTGAGGGGGCTCTGAGCTTAGTCTTAGCTTCTGCGTCTTAGACAACCAGCCCGGCTTACATGGGAATGGGTGCAATGTAAACATAGTGTCTGGTTTTAAAGAGGAAACCCCCGGGAAAAGAACTGCCCTCTGAAGGTAAATCATGCTGGTAGGCAACTCCACGTAGCTAAAGGTCCTCTGAGAAAGTTTGCGAGCTCCTTAATGACTACTAAGTGATGTCAGGCCTAATTCCCACCCAAAAGTTGGCAGTTTTTGAAGATTATGTTAGAAGCATCTTGAGAGTGGTTTTGATGGTGGAAAATAAAAGTCTGAGCCCACCTGTGTGTTTGCAGTTCTTTGCGCCTCAGCTGCCCTAGCTCAGTGCTCGCCACAGGCTCGCCTTGCTCAGCGTTGCTTACCCCCTCCCCGCTTTCAACCCCTTTTCATCTGAGAAATGCAGCCCAGGCTGGCACTGCCAGAAAACCCTCAGAGTCATGCACATTTCAGCTTTGAATAAATTTTAGAGTCGTTTCACACGCAGAAATCTTTCACTGTTTCCAGTTCTCCCTCTTGGTACCCTTGCACTCGGTCACAGGCCCCACGTGGGGCCACAGCCCAGAGGAGGTGGGCACGATCTGTCACCATCACCACAATGGGAAGTGGCTCTGATACGAGCAAAACCACTGCACTTACCCCAAGGAAGGAGAGGCACTTCTCCCTACAACCCTTCCTGTCTGGGCCCAGCAGGGGGCACGCCAGGACCATGAGTGACTGTGCCCTCCTCCACCCCGTCAGGGAGCTGCTGCAGGGAGGCCCCAAGGAACTGGCAAGATCTCTCAGGGCTCTGGTTGTGGGGCTGCTGGCCTGCACTGTGGTAGGGGCTGGACCAGGTCCACAGTGCTCAGCCTTGGAAACTGCCCATATTAAAGGACTTTGTAGATCCGCACAGACACACACACACACACACACAGACTCACACAAAGACACAGACACACACAGATAGACACACACAGACATGACACACACGAAGACACAGACACACATACACAGAGACATAGACAAAGACACACACAGAGACACACACACACAAAGACACACACTCAAACATAAACACACAAACACACAGTTCAGTCCACAAAAACTCTGACTTAAAAAGATGGGTGTGCACTCCATTGTCGGGATCTGGAAATGCCCCAAGTGCTGCGTGATAGGGCAGTAGGTCACAGCAAGTCACAGAGCAGACAGGAAACAGAATCCAGTCAGCCACTAGAGAAGATGGAATTTGGCCTTTTGCTACAACATGGACAGAACTGGAAGGGGTCATGCTAAGCAGAGTCAGAGAAAAGACAGCAAAGGCTCTCACTCTGTGTGACAGAGAAAAGAAGGCAAGGAAATAGTTTCCAGGGAAAACAATTAAGCTGTCCTCAAAACTGAGCTTACACCAGACTTTAGGTCATTGATATTAACTTGCATCTGGTTAGAATGTAGTAAAGTTGCAAGAGGTGTTAGTGGCTCCAGAAGAATGAAAATCCCAACCATTTCATTGAAATACTGGGAAAGAAGGAAAGAAGATAAAGAGTGCTATTAATTCAGTACTTTACTGAGGACATTAAATAAAAAAGCATGTAAGTAGAACACCAAATGAAATAACATAGACATTAATTGGAACCCATCATAATGTGGAAATAATTTCACTTCTTATGGAGACTGCTTTTTACTGTATGTAAAAAGCACATCCAAAAGAAAAACAACAACCAGGAACAGGGACTGAGCAATAGCACAGTGGAGAGGGCGATTGTCTTGTGTGACACCGACCCTGGTTTGATCCCCGGCATCCCATCTGGTCTCCTGAGTACTGCAAAGAGTGATTCCTGAGTGCAGAGCCAGGAATAACCCCTGAGTATTGCTGGATTTGGCCCTCCCCCCTCCCAAAGAAGTGCATTCAAATAACAATGTTTTAAAGTAAAAGTAGGAAAAGAGATACTTTCATAGACAAAATTAAGTTGGTGTGGCAACATAACATAGTTTAGGGCTGAAAAGTAGGGTAATTGTATTCTAAAAATAAAAAGCAAAATAAATATCCCCCGACAACATAACAGTCATAAATGAACAGTCATGGCTTAGAATAACTTTGGAAAACCAAATAGGAAAATAATTAGGAAGACAAATTTGCCAATTTCTTTCAGCTACAAGGACCTGGGTTACCTTAAAAGTAACCCAAGGACAGAAGGGTTGGAAAGGACAGAGATGCCCCCACCCCACCCCGGTTCAAGGTGGGAGGTGCACCATAAGGCATCCTGGCTCCCACAGCCCTGTCCTCCCCTGATGATCAGTATTGTCCTCTCTGCCATGCCTTTTAGCTGAGGACAATGAGTTCAGTCCCTGAGTCCTTGGAAAGGAAGGAACACACAAATAGACACATAAAAGCACACACATGCACAAATACCCGGGGCACACGAATGAATGCATGCACATACATGTGTATGCACATACATACACGTATATACACATGTACGATCACATCAATGAGTGCACGCACACACATGTGTATGTCTACATACATGCATGCACACACATATCTACACATATATGGGCACATTAATGAGCGCGTGCACATGCACTTTATGCACATACCTGCGTGTACACATATACATGTGCACATGTGCACACACCCCTACATGTGCACAGACACACACACCTGCAAACGAAAAGTGGCAGATACTCCCTCAGTGCTATTCCTCAGGAGACTTTCTCCTTAGAAAATTCTCCTCTGGATCTCGGAGCCCCCATTCTGTCTGGTCCTCTCCTAGTGGTCAGAGGCCCCAATCACCTCCCTCCCCTGGTCAGCTGCAGTGGGCACAGGGCCCACTGGCTAGGAGGGGCACGTGGAGGGGACAGATCCAGAGGTGCAGGGGCCTCTCCCCTGCTCACCGTCCCCGCATATCAGTGCTGCCAAAGGGGACCCTTCCGCTCGCTTCCCAAATGGAATCAGGTCCAGAGGTACCTCTGCTGGGCCCACAGCTGTGATGGACAGGGCAAGAGAAGGGCCTGGTGGGCTGTGGGATTCCAAGGCGGAGCTGAGCCCCACTCCCAGGCTGGGTGACAACTGGAACCAGCCACGGCTCCTTTTGGCCCTTCCTGAGTTGGCTCCCGCCTCCAGCCGGTGGCCGACCCCCACTTCTGCTGCTGCTGAGGTCTCTGTGGGCAGCATCCTCTTGGCCAAGGTTGGACCTGCATCTGCATGTCCTCTGGGCACCTTTGGGAGAAAGGCCAGGCCCTGGGAGAGCCGAGATGGTCAGGGAGGCCCCACTCAGCCCCGCCAGGAAGGCCGTGGCGTCCTTCTACACGTTAGCAGAGACAAGCACTGCTTCTCGCCTGGAAATATTCAGGGCCTAGGCGGGCCAGGACTGCAGGGCAGAGGGCTGAGAGCATGATCCCTGTGCCCAAGAGGCTCTGGCACTGGCTGAGGGCTCCATGCTCCCCTGGGAAAACTGGGGAGGTAACACCCCAACAGTCTCCTTGGTTCCATCTGAACTACAGGTCCAGAGGACAGCTTGGGCCCGATGGTGCTCACGCACCCCTGGTGGGTGTTCCTGGCCATGGGGACACGCGGAGGGAGCATGTGGTGTCCTGGGGCCTGTCCTCTCCCAGCTACAGGGGGAACAGGCTCAGAAGGTCACACAGCTGCCTCACTCTCTGTGGCAGGGACAACAGGGATGCACCTCAGCCCAGCGCCTGGCACAGGAGATGAGGGGGAGAGCCCCTGGCCCGCTGGGAAGGCAGATGGGCACATCTGTGTGGGTGGACATGCTGACCACCTCCAAGCTGCAGCGCTGGGCTGCCGGGCCCTGGGGCCCACATGCAGCTCTGGGAGATGGGGCCCTGATGGCATCCAGGGCAGGCCAGCAGCCCCTCGTCCCCTCAGTGCCCACTGCCCCACTGGGCCAGGGATGGACTTGAGCCTTTGCGTCGTGTGCCAAGTATGTTTATTTCTGGACTCTGAGTGACCATCCTTATTTACACAGATGAGGCTGGAGTTCCAGATAGGGCCGGGCCAGGCTCCCTCCAGCTGAGGACACAAGCACAGGACAGCCACGTGTGGCCACCAGGCCCCTCCAGGCCTGGGCAGGGAGCCCTGGAGTCAGGCTCGGGCAGCAGGGTCTTCCTTTATCTCTCTCTTGCCTGGTTCCTGCCTCCACTCTGCAGGAGCAAACCCAGCTCGCCTCTGCCCACTGCTGGCCTGGCCCAGCTCCTCCCTTCTCAGCCCACTCACACCGCCCACTCACGCCGCCCACTCACGCTGCCCACTCACACCGCCCACTCACGCTGCCCACTCACACTGCCCACTCACACCGCCCACTCACGCTGCCCTCTCACACCGCCCACTCACACCGCCCACTCACGCTGCCCTCTCACACCGCCCACTCACACTGCCCTCTCACTCTGCCCACTCACACTGCCCACTCACGCTGCCCACTCACGGTGCCCACTCACACCGCCCACTCACGCTGCCCTCTCACACCGCCCACTCACACTGCCCACTCACACCTCCCACTCACGCCGCCCTCTCACACTGCCCACTCACACTGCCCTCTCACACTGCCCACTCACACCGCCCACTCACGCTGCCCTGTGTCCCCACCACTGTTCTGAGCAGGGCTAGGCTTGTCCCTGTGCTGTTCCTTGAGGAGGGGGCTGGCCGCACACCTGCCTACCTTGGGTGTATTTCAGACCCTCCCTGGTGCTTCTGGCAGTCCCTCTGATGGTCTAAAGGTGTCCGCAGCCCTCCTGCCCGCCCCAGCCTTCCTCCTAGTTCTCCCTGCATTTCTTCCCTTCCCAAATCCTCCTGGCCAGACCCTCCTTCCCTGCCCTCCTTCGCTCCCGCCCCCTACCCAGTCCTCTTTCTGTGGCCCCTCCCCTGTCCTAGCCTAGCCTGTCCCCTCCTGTGCACTCTGGTCAGCCTCAGTTTCCCTTTGGGAAGGGGGAGACCCGGCAGGCAGAGAGAGATGGTAAAGTTGCGCCTGACTTTCCTCTGTCCCGGTGCTCGGGGCCCGACCCGCTCCTGGACCTCCAAAGCCTCATTCCTTCCTGCTTCTCCCAGCCCCAGGCCCAATGTGGAGCTGGCACTGGGACTCCCAACTGGCCCCCACACAGCCCTCAGCCCGTCTCGTCACAGCTCTGACCAGCGCAGGAAACCAAGCCCCAATTATGGAGCTCAGTGGCAGAACCTGATTCCACGCCAGGGTCTTGGCGGCGACTGCTAGTGTGGCAGCTGCCAGCAGAGGAAGTGCTGGGCTTATCCGCGTTCCTGCCGTCCTGCCTCCCTCCATGTGGGGTTCATCCGCGTTCCTGCCGTCATTCCTTCCTCCACGCAGGGCTTCTCCGTGTTCCTGCCATCCGTCCTGCCTCCCTCCATGCAGCTGGGAACCGAGAGGGCTGGGGCGGTGGGCCGGGAGCGACAGCCCGCACTGTGTGGAGGAGCTTGCAGGAAGCTGCTCTGGGCAGTGTGGGGGGAGGGAGCGTCTGGGCAGGAAGCCACTGGCAGGCCTGAGGACAGGCCTGCTCTGTGACTGCAGGGACGGGCCTCCACTCCCAGGCCTCCCGGCAGGAGCCCAGACCTGTCCCAGAACCGAGGGAGGAGCCCTAGCCCCGGCGTGTGCAGACAGACCCCGGCATGCCTCGGCACCCTGGGGAACAGTAGGCCCAGGGTAGGGCCCTACCCAATGCCCCCCACTAAGGGCTCCCCACCTCTCTGTGTCCTTAACTTGGGGCTCTCCTGTGCCCTGGCTACCACCCGTGCAGTCCCCTCGGCGAGGACACCCTGGGGTGGGCGCACTGACTTCCTTGTTCTGAGGGCCTGACTTGGGGGCAGCGGTCCAGCACGTGCAGGAGTTCTTGCCTCTGCCACCAAGAGTGGGCCTGCCCCAAAGATGAGTTGACCTCACCTCCCACACAGCGAGGTTTCTCGATTATAACCATCAATCACGTTCCACGTTCACTGCCAGGGGTTCCGGGAATCATCTGGACAGACTCTGGAGACCCGGGAGTCCTCAGGGACACTGGGGCATGCTGGTTTGCTGTCCCTTGTGCCCACTGTGGGATGGAGGAAGGGCGTATGCTGCAGAGAGGCCACTGGAGAGAGGGGGTCAGAGACTGGTCCTGTCCCCCGTCTGGTGACACTTGCCTGCTCTCACCCACTGGGCAGAGGTACCAATTGACAGTGAGGGCTCGTGTTACTGAGCCGGCCTGCCCAGAGCACACAGGGAGAAGGCAGAGAAGGGGCGTTCCCATGGCCAGGCCACAGAACCACAAGAGCAGCCGTCTACCTGCACAACTTCGAGAGACCACTAATTTCTCAGCCCATGGGGTGGGTGACAGGGCTGGGTGCAAGCAACTCTGGCCTGACATTCAAAACACAGTTGGGCTAAAATGATGCATCCACATTTGGAAGCTGGGCTCTCTCCCAAAAGGTCAGTACTCTGGGCAAAGCCCTTCGGGTGTCTCGGAGAACCGTGTGGAGGGTGGAGGTGACGAACAAGTGGCAGGCACTCAGCTCACTCTGAATCGACTCTGAATGTGGACGTGAATAGCGAGACCTAAGACACTCCCACCCTAGCAGGTAGAGAGACCATGCTCAACACCATCACCCCCGGCCCTGAGGAATCCCCCTGACTGGGCCGGCTGCTTCCTGCTCGGCCCTCCCCTCATCACCAAGACTGCTGTTGCTGACCATGGCCTCCCAGAGTGCCCACCTCCCGTCACACAGATGCCATAATGTGTCTGGCAGATAGACCCAGTTGGGCCGGAGAGCCGTGCCAGGCAGCAGTGGCCCTGCAGTGGCAGCCACTGGGAGAATGGCAGCTCCTGGCACACAGAGCAGCCCCAGAGACCCCAGCCTCAGCACCAGCCCCACTACCTGCTCTGCTCAGGCTCCCTGTCAGCAAACGGGACAGCGTGTTGTGGGCTGACAGGCCCTGCCCCTGCCTCTTCTCTCCACAGTCAGCTGCACGGTGCCAAGGGACCCACCAGGATGGGCCAGGTGCCCTCTGTGGAGCCCACAGCACACATTTCTTCTTCATAAATCGCATCAGTGGTGATGGCCTCTGCACGGCTGTCCCCCGGTGAGGGTGATGCCCCCCGAAGACAAGGGCACATTGTAGCCTTTGCACACCATGACCGCGCAGGCACAGGCGCCCCCTCTGGAGCTCCTGCCTCTGCTGACTGGGGCCCCGGGTCATGGCTCAGTGGGATGGACAGTACCCCCTGAGCCTGGGACAACAGTGCTGACTTGCCTTTGTCACCTGGCCCACTTGAGTTTGTCCTTATTTCTTCTTATTTCAGGGGCAAAGTTCTGGGATGGCAAATGGAGTCATGGAGGATCCTAGGTGCCTTGTCCTCACCCTGGTGGGGTTGCTCACGTGGACACCAGGTCTCAGGCCCAGGACTGCTCGCTTCTGATTGGCCTTGTCCTGGGAGGTGCTGGATCCTAGTGGACACCAGAGCATCAACACTCTGGTTTGCACTATAGTCACTTTATCTGTACAGAACCTAAGTCTCAAGTCCAAATCTCAGACAAATGGTTTCATGTATTATATTTCCATGTAAGTTTTTCAGCATCATACCTATGCACATGTGCAGACACACACATGCACAGAAACGCACAGGCATGCACACAAACACACATGCACAGGCACACACAGACGTGCACAGGCATGCACACACACATGCACACTCACAGATACGCACATACATATGCACAGGCACGTGCACACACACAGAGGCACACACACATATGCACAGACACATGCACAGACACACACACATGCACAGGCACACACAGGCACACGCACATACACACACAGACACACACAAATGCACAGGCACACACACACAGGCACAGACAAAGTGCTTCTCCTCCCTTTCCTTGTGTTTCCTGCTGAGGGCAGTCCAGACTTGCCTGGCCTTGCCTTCTCTCAGATGCTAGTCCAGACAACTCTAAAATTATCCCCACCTGCTCCTGCCGCTAAGGCCCAGGGGAGCCAGGGCCTTTTTAAAAACAGCCCTATGGGGTCAGAGCTGAGCAGCAGAGACAGGTGATTGAAACTGGGCCCAGAATCCGATAGGCAGGACAGCAGAGCCAGATCGGTTTGGGACACTAGATCAGAAGGCCCCCGGACCACACATTTGCAGAGCCAGGAAGGCTCAGCCAGGTCAGATGAAGGAGAAAGCATGGCACCATGCCAGGCTTCCCAGAGCTCTTTTTCTATCAGGGCTGTGGAGACTGGACAGTCAGGACGCCTGCAGACAAAGCAAGTGCTTCCAGGCCATGAAATTATGTTCTCAGCCCCTGCCCTAGTTTTTGTTTAAAGTCCAGGCAGGGAAGGATGGGGGTGCAGAGAAAGGGAGCTGCAGTTTGGGGTAACCCTGTGTGCCAACTGCCCGGTCTTTGAGGTCTCCTGGAGTCCTGTTTTCATGCTGCTTCCGTCACTAGCCACAGGGAGGCCCAGGTCATCAGAGATATTCAAAGAGATGAAAGAAGAAAAGTCAGTAGGTGAGTTGGAGAAGAGGAGTAAGAAATGATCCCAACTGAAAAATAAAAATTAATGTACAAAGATGCATCTTTGCAATTACATCAAAAAGTATATGTCAATAGAGTTCCAGAAAAGAGCATAGAATTACACAGAAAAAAAAATATGAATGGGTGAAAAGTTAACCAACTTAGTAAAAGACACATAGTTACAGATTCCAAACCCTAAATCAGAAAGTATAAACAGACTTTTTTTGGTTGGGTCACTTCCAGTGATGCTCAGGGCTTACTTCTAGTGGCATTTAGTGGATTATATGTGGTATAGGGAGAGGGGGGAGTGTATCAAATCAAAGTTGGCCTTATGTAGAGCAAACATTTTAATTTCTCAACTATATTGTTGACCAGAAGAATTAATATCAAGATTTAAAGAACAGAATAAAAAGCTCAAAAGTAGACCCATACTCACACATTTATTTTTCTTTTTTTTTTTTTGGACAAGTATATTTGTTTTGTTTTGTTTTGTTTTAATTTTTTTATTAGTTTATTTTTAATTAGAGAGTCATCGTGAGGGTACAGTTACAGATTTTTGTGCTCATGCTTCCCCCATACAAAGTTCAATAACCCATCCCTTCACCAGTGCCCATTCTCCACCACCGTAAACCCAACATCCCTCCCCCCCTCCCCAGATCCGTCTCCCCCCACCCCACCCTGCCACTATGGCAGGGAATTCCCTTTTGTTTTCTCTCTCTGATTAGGTGTTGTGGTTTGCAATAGAGGTGTTGAGTGGCCATTGTGTTCAGTCTCTAGTCTGTATTCCACCCGCCTCACCCTTCCCCCACATGACCTCCAACCACATTTTACTTGGTGGTCCCTTCCCTGAGTTACCCAGAATGAGAGACCAGCCTCCAAGCCATGGAAACATTCTCCTGGTACTTATTTCTACTATTCTTGGGCGTTAGTCTTATAGTCTATTATTCTATATTCCACAGATGAGTGCAATCTTTCTATGTCTGTCTCTCTCTTTCTGACTCATTTCACTTAGCATGATACTTTCCATGTTGATCCACTTATATGCAAACGTCATGACCTCATTTTTTCTAACAGCTGCATAGTATTCCATTGTATAGATGTACCAGAGTTTCTTCAACCAGTCATCTGTTCTAGGGCACTCGGGTTTTTTCCAGATTCTGGCTATTGTAAACAGTGCTGCGGTGAACATATACGTGCATATGTCACTTCGACTATACTTTTTGGCTTTTCTGGGATATATTCCCAGCAGTGGTATTGCTGGGTCAAATGGGAGCTCAACCTCTAGTTTTTTGAGAATCGTCCATACTGTTTTCCAAAAGGGCTGAACTAGCCGGCATTCCCACCAGCAGTCACACATTTATTTTTCAAAAAGGTATCAAATAACCCAAATAGGAAAGGAAAGTATTGTTAACAAATGGTGTTGAAATAATATATTTATGGAGAAATAATTCATGCCCTCACTTGAGCTTTCTACAAAAATCAATCTGTGATGGAACACACACCTAAACATAAGACCTAAAACTATATGACATCTAAAAGAATGCATGGGAAAATATCTTCAAGATTGGGGTTCCTGGGCCACTGCCACTCGTGCCGGTGTGCGCCATTCTCCAGAGCTGTGGCTTTGCTTCGAGTCCCAAGTGTGTGACCCCCAGCCGGCACCCCACCCACTTTGAGGTAGTGAACATGGCCTCCGCATAAGTAGGCGTGGCCTCTTTTGGGGTGGGTGGCCACTCATGGAGGAAGTTATTTTTCCCTTTCCTGGCACTCTGGAGTCACATCTTCATCTCCATCACTTAATGAGGCCAATAGTCCAGTAGCCTATTCTTATTGCACCATAATACTGGCATCACAAGAAGCTCTACAAGTCTAAGATTAAAGAACACATCCTCCGAAGCTTCACTACAGACCTCAAATAAACTGCTGAGGAGCACCTGAGAGGAAGGTGAAACTCTAGAAGGGGGGAAAGGTGACACCATCTAACGAGCTCATTCAGAACCCTTTCTCACAACTAAAGGGGAATACTGATATCGAACTGGAAGGTCCCACAACCATACCACCTCAAAAACATGAAGAAAGAGCAAAAATCCCCACCACGAGGAGAAGATTATAAAAAAGGGTCTAGACGCCTCAACAAGCATTACCTACAAATACGATCTCTCTGATAAAGAATTCAGAGATGACTCTTCCTAGTCCGGCACTCACCAAGGAGAAAGCCATGTTCAGTTCGAGCTCGAAGACCGTGAAGCCCAATGGCGAGAAGCCGGACGAATTCGAGTCCGGCATTTCCCAGGCGCTCCTGGAGTTGGAGATGAACTCGGACCTGAAGGAGCAGCTGAGGGAGCTGAATATCACGGCAGCCAAGGAAATTGAAGTTGGTGGTGGACGAAAAGCTATTATAATTTTCGTTCCTGTTTCTCAACTAAAGTCTTTCCAGAAAATCCAAGTCCGGCTAGTACGGGAAGTGGAGAAAAGTTCAGTGGGAAGCATGTTGTCTTCATTGCTCAGAGGAGAATTTTGCCTAAGCCAATGAGATTGTGGGCAAGAGAATCCGAGTGAAACTGGATGGCACCCGGCTCATAAAGTTTCATTTGGATAAAGCACAGCAGAACAATGTGGAACATAAGGTTGAAACCTTTTCTGGTGTCTATAAGAAGCTCACAGGCAAAGATGTTAATTTTGAATTCCCAGAGTTTCAGTTGTAAACATAAATGACTAAATAAAATATCATTCACAGTAAAATAAAAAAGAATTCAGAGATGAAATGTTGAAAATGTTCAATGAATTCAAAGAAACATTTCAACAGACATCCAGTAAATTAAAGGAGGAATGAAAGAAACAATGGAACGGACAGCTGAGAAAATACAGGAAGAAATGAGAACAGAAATAAAAAAGCTACAAAAGGAGTGTCATGAATAAAGGATTCTATAGATGAAATTAAAAACGCAGTGGGTGCCCTCAATAGTAGAATGGCTACAGCCGAAGACAGAATTAGTGAGCTTGAAGATAAGCTGCAGGAAGCTTACAGGCAAAAACAAGCAATGGGAAAAGACCTCAAAATAGCTCGTAGGTGAATCAGAGACTTAGGGGTTGATTTCAAGAGGAACAACCTTAGAATCATCAGAGTGCCAGAAGGACAGGGAGACAACCCCAATAAGAAAAGCCACAGTTAAAAGTATCATTGCTGATAAGTTCCCAGAGCTGGAGAATGCAGGAATCCAGATCCAAGGAGCCTGAAGAGTGCCAGCTAAAAGAAACCCTAGTAAAAAGATTCCAAGACATATCATAGTCAGAATCATGGATGCCACGGATAGAGACATGATATTGCAAACAGCAAGGTCAAAGAAGGAAATCACATACAAGGAAGCACCCCTTAGATTTACAGCAGACCTATCAGAGGAAACCCTCCAATCCCGAAGACAATGGTGGGATATAGTGAAAAAAACTCAATGAAATGAACGCCTCACCAAGAATACTTTATCTGGCTAAACTCTCACTCAAACTTGAAGGAGCAATACACTATTTCATGGATAAACAACAGCTCAGAAACTTCATAGACTCAAAACCAAACTTAAAAGAAGGACTAAAGTGGCTACTGTAAGACAAGAAAAACCCCTACAAACACAACAAACCCCTACAGGAAGATGGCACAAAACCCCATGACAATGATCTCCCTCAATGTCAATGGCCTAAATGCACCAATTAAGAGACACAGAGTGGCAAAATGGATTCAGAAACTAAACCCAACATTCTGCTGCCTACAAGAAACACATCTGAACAGTCAGAGCAAACACAGACTCAAAGTCAAAGGATGGAAAACAATCCTGCAAGCAAACAATTTCCTCAAAAGAGCTGGGGTGGCCATACTAGTATGTGAAAACATAGATTTTAGGTTGAAAAAGATTAGAAGGGACAGCGAAGGCCATTTTTTACTAATCAAGGGATATGTACTGCAGGAAGAAATCACACTCCTAAACGTGTACACACCTAATGAGGGACCAGCTAAATACTTGAAACAAGTGCTAACAGATTTTTAAGGAGGACATTGCTAGCAATACAATAGTAGTTGGAGACTTCAACACTGCCCTATCAATTCTAGATAGAACAACAAGATTAAAACTCAGCAAGGAAACACTGGCTTTGAAGGAAGAGATAGAAGAGAGAGCGCTAATAGATCGATATAGGGCGTTGCATCCCAAAAAGAAAGAATACAAATTTTTTTTCCAGTGCACACAGAACATTTTCCAAAATAGACCACATGCTGGGTCACAAAACATACCTCAAAAAAGCAGCAAGATAGAAATTGTATCAACTATCTTTTCAAACCACGATGTACTGAAGATAGAAGTTAATCATGCACAGGCACTGAGAACAAAGCAAACACCTGGAAATTAAACAACTCAATGTTGAACAATGAATTAGTCAGGAAGGAAATTAAGGAAGAAATTAAAAGATACCTGGAAACAAATGAGAATGAGGACACGAGTTACCAGAACCTATGGGATGCAGCTAAAGCCATATTAAGGGGAAAATTTATAGCTCTGCAAGCATTCTTCAGGAAGGGAAAAAGGGCCTACATAGATAACTTGACTTCACAGCTCAAGATCTTAGAAAAGGATCAACAAAAGGAGCCCAAACCAGGCAGAAGGAAAGAAATAACAAAACTTAGAGCAGAAATTAATGACATGGAAGCCCCCCCCCAAAAAAAAAAACAATCCAAAAGATCAATGAAACCAAGAGCTGGTTCTTTGATAAAATAAGCAAAATTAATAAACCACTAGCAAGACTGACAAAGAAAGAAAGAGAACTCTAATAAACCCAATCAGAAATTTGGGGACATCACAACAGAAACCAAAGAAATTCAAAAGATCATCAGAGACTTCAAAAGGCTGTATGCCACGAAACAAGAGAACACAGAAGCAGGGGCTGGAGTGATAGCACAGTGGGTAGGGCGTTTGCCTTGCATCCCATGGGGTCCCCTGAGCACCGCCAGGAGTAATTCCTGAGTGAAGAGCCAGGAGTAACCTCTGTGCATCGCCAGGTGTGACCCAGAAACCAAAAAAAAAAAAAAGAGAGAGAGAGAGAACATAGAAGAAATGGATAAATTCCTGTATTCCTATCATCTCCCAAAGTTGAACCAAGAAAATCTGGAGTACCTGAATAGACCTATTAATATCAAAGAAATTGAAACTAATCAAAAGTCTTCTGAAAAACAAAAGCCCAGGTCCAGATGGATTCACTAGCGAATTCTTCCAAACATATAAAGAGGACATATTGCTAGTTCTTCTCAAGATTTTCCAGGAAATTGAAGAAACAGAAACTATCCCAAACAGTTTCTATGAAGCACATATCTCCCTAATACCAAAAGCAAACAAAGACACCACGAAAAAAGAAAACTACAGGCTGATATCCCTGATGAACACAGATGCAAAGATCCTCAACAAAATATTAGCTAATAGAATCCAACAACTCATCAAAAAGATCATACACCACAACCAAGTGGGATTCATCCTGGGGATGCAAGGATGGTTTAACATTCAGAAATCAATCAACATAATCCATCATATCAACAAAAGAAAAGATAAAAATCATATAATCATGTCAATAGATGCAGATAAAGCATTTGACAAGATGCAGCACTCGTTTATGATGAAAACTCTTGCCAAAAAAAAAAAAAACTCTTGCCAAAATCGGTATAGAAGGGACTATCCTCAATATAGTTAAACCCATCTAATACAAGCCTATGGCAAGCATTATCCTCAATGGGGAAAAACTAAGAGCCTTCCCTCTAAGATCAGGGACGAGACAAGGATGCCCATTCTCACCACTTCTGTTCAATATAGTACTTGAAATAGCAATTAGGCAAAAAAAAAAAAAAAGATATTAAGGGCATTCAGGTAGGAAAGGAAGAAATCAAGCTTTCACTATTCGAAGATGATATGACACTATAGTTAGAGAACCCTAAAACCTCTACCAAGAAACTTCTAGAAACAATAGACTTGTATAGCAAAGTTGAAGGCTATAAAATCAATACCCAAAAGTCCATGGCCTTCTTTTTTTTAAAATAATTTATTTATTTTTAATTAGTGAATCAACGTGAGGGTACAGTTACAGATTTATACATTTTTGTGCTCATGTTCCCCCACACAAAGTTCGAGAACCCATCCCTTCACCAGTGCCCATTCTCTACCACCAGTAAACCCAGCATCTCTCCCACCCTCCCCAGTCCCGTCTCCCCCCACCCCACACTGCCACTATGGCAGGGTATTCCCTTTTGATCTCTCTCTCTGATTAGGTGTTGTGGTTTGCAATAAAGGTGTTGAGGGGCCATTGTGTTCAGTCTCTAGTCTATATTTGGCACGCATCACCCTTCCCCCGCATGACCTCTGACCACATTTTACTTGGTGTTCCCTTCTCTGAGTTGCCCAGGATGAGAGACCAGCCTCCAAGAGTCCATGGCCTTCTTATACGCAAATAATAAGAGAGAAGAAAGTGACATGAAAAAATCAATCCCCTTCACAATTATGCCTCAGAAGATCAAGTACCTCGGAGTCAGCTTAACTAAGGACATAAAGGACCTATACTAAAAAAAAAAAAAGACTACAAAACACTACTTCAAGAAATAAAAGAGGACACGAGGAAATGGAAATATATTCCCTGTCCATGGATTGGGAGAATTAACATTGTCAAAAAGGCAATACTCCCCAAAGCATTATACAAATTCAAAGCAATCCTTGTAAGGATACCCATGACATTCTTCAAAGAAATGGAGCAAACACTCCTGAAATTCATATAGAACAATAAGCACCCACGAATAGCCAAAGCAATTCTTGGGGAAAAAAAGATGGGAGGCATCACCTCCCCAAACTCAAACTCTACTACAAAGCGGTAATAATTAAAACTGCTTAGTACTGGAACAAAAGCAGAGGCACAAACCAATAGAACAGGGTTGAATATCCTGACACACACCCTCAAACATATGATCATCTAATCTTTGATAAGGGAGCAAGAAATGTGAAGTGGAGCAAGGAAAGCCTCTTTAACAAATGGTGCTGGCAAAACTGGACAGCTACATGCAAAAAAATGGGCTCAGACCTCTACCTAACACCATGCACAAAAGTCAGATCAAAATGGATTAAAGACCTCAACATCAGACCAGAATCCATCAGGTACATTGAAGACAAGGTCGGCAAAACCCTCCACGACATTGAAGCTAAAGATATCTTTAAAGGTGACACAACATTGGCCAAGCAAGTGGAAACAGAGATAAACAAATGGGACTACCTTAAACTGAGAAGCTTCTGCACTTCAAAAGATACAGTGACCAGAATACAAAGACAGTCTACAGAATGGGAAAGAACATTCATCCAATACCCATCTGATAAGGGGTTGATATCAAGGATATACAAGGCACTGGTTGAACTCTACAAGAAGAAAACATCCAAACCCATCAGAAAATGGGGGGGTGGAAATGAACAGAATTTTCTCAAAGAAGAAATCCGAATGGCTAAAAGACACATGAGAAAATGATCCACATCATTAATCATCAGGGAGATGCAGATTAAAACAACAATGAGATATCATTTTACACCACAGAGACTGGCCCACATCCAAAAGAACAAAAGCAACCACTGTTGGTGAGGATGTGGGGAGAAATGGACTCTTCTTCACTGCTGGCGGGAATGCTGACTGGTTCAGCCCTTTTGGAAAACAATATGGACGATTCTCAAAAAATTAGAAATTGAACTCTCATTTGACCTAGCAATAGCACTCCTGGGAATATATCCTGGAGGCAAAAAGGTATAGTAGAAATGACATCTGCATTTGTATGTTCACTGCAGCACTGTTTACTATAGCCAAAATCTGGGAAAAAATGGAGTGCCCTAAAACAGATGACTGGTTAAAGAAACTTTGGTATATCTACACAATGGAAAACTATGCAGCTGTTAGAAAAGATGAAGTCATGAAATTTGCATATAAGTGGAAAGTATCGTGTTAAGTGAAATGAGTCAGAAAGAAAGAGACAGACATAGAAAGACTGCCCTCATCTGTGGAATATAAAGTGACAGAATGGGGGGCTGGAGCGATAGCACAGTGGGTAGGACATTTGCCTTGCACGCGGCAGACCCAGGTTCGATTCCCACCATCCCATATGGTCCCCTGAGCACCACCAGGGGTAGGTAATACCTGAGTGCATAGCCAGGAGTGATCCCTGTGCATTGCCAGGTGTGACAAAAAAAAACTTTTTTTAAAGTGACAGAATGGGAGACTAACACCCAAGAGTAGTAGAGATAAGGATCAGGAGGTTTGCCCTACAGCTTGGAAACTGGTCTTACATGCTGGGGGAAAAGGACCCTAAGATAGAGAAGGGAACTCCAAGTATAGGATGTTGGGAGGACCCATTTGGGTTGAAAGATGCATGCCAAAAGTAAACTATAGACCGAACATGAAGGCCACTCAATACCTCTATTGTAAACTACAACACCCAAAAGGAGAGAGAACAAAAGGGAATGCCCTGCCACAGAGACAGAGTGGGGTGGTGGGGGGTGGGGTTAGGGTGGGGGTAGTGGAAGGGATACTGGGAACATTGGTGGAGGAGAATGGGCACTGGTGGAGGGATGGGTAAACGATCACTATATGATTGAAATGCAAACATAAAAGTTCATATGCTTGTAACTGTACCTCATGGTGATTCACTAACAAAAAAATAAAATAAAATAAATAAAATTAAAAGATTAGGGAAGACAAAATCCAAAGAGAGAAAAAAATAAAGATTTAATCAAAATTAAACCTCTGATCTTCAGAAGAAATATCATTAAGAAAATTCAAATTGCATAATTTACCAAAGAGGGAATTGTACAGCAAGTGAAGTGACTCAATTTTCAGTGCTAAACTGAATGTATTATATATAGACATTGACTTATAATGATGGGCTGGAGCAATAGCACAGCGGTAGGGCGTTTGCCTTGCACAAGGCCAATCTGGGTTCAATTCCTCCGTCCCTCTTGGAGAGCCTGGTAAGCTACCGAGAGTATCTCGCCCTCATGGCAGACCTGGAAAGCTACCCGTGTTGTATTCGATATGCACAAAACAGTAACAACAATCTCAAGATGGAGATGTTATTTGTGCCTGCTCAAGCAAATCGATGAGCAACGGGATGACAGGTACAGTGACTTATAATGCTATGTGTCTAAAACTTAAGTGTTTCATTATGCAATGTGATTTCAATACAAAAATTTTTTAAAATTTATAGCTCGGTCACAGAACAGGAGACAACATATGCGAAACATTTCTGGCGAAAGATTGTTATCCAATGGGCATGAAAAGTTTCATGCTGAGTGAAATGAGTCAGAAAGAGAGAGACAGACATAGAAAGATTGCACTCATCTATGGTATATAGAATAACAGAGTGGGAGACTAACACCCAAGAACTGTAGAAATAAGTACCAGGAGGTTGACTCCATGGCTTCGAGGCTGGCCTCACGTTCCGGGGAAAGGTCAACTCAGAGAAGCGATCACCAACTACATTGTAGTCGAAGGCCATGTGGGGGAAGGGAGTTGCGGGCTGAATGAGGGCTAGAGACTGAGCACAGCGGCCACTGAACACCTTTATTGCAAACCACAACAGCTAATTAGAGAGAGAGAACAGAAGGGAATGCCTTACCACAGTGGCAGGGTGGGGTGGGGGGGAGATGGGATTGGGGAGGGTGGGAGGGACACTGGGTTTACGGGTGGTGGAGAATGGGCACTGGTGAAGGGATGGGTTCCAAACTTTGTATGAGGGAAGTATAAGCACAAAAGTGTATAAATCTGTAACTGTACCCTCACGGTGATTCTCTAATTAAAAATAAATAAATTTAAAAAAAAAAAAAAAAGAAATACATAACAAACATATTCTCCAAAAAAAAAAAAATAATAAAATTAAAAAAAAAATTAAAAAAAAATAAATAAAATTAAAAAAAAAGGAAAAAAAAAAGATTGTTATCCAAGATGTAACTCAAGAATAAAGTGACAACTCAATTTAAAGATGGTCAAAATTGAACAGAAACATCAAAAAATACCAAAAAAAATCAATGAGCACATGAAAAACACCCAGTATCTGTAGTTATGAAGGAAATGCAAATCTGATTAATAATAAAGTATGTCCCACATCAACCGGTAGATTCAACATCAAACTATCACAAAATATGGGCAAGACTGTAAAGCAGGTCAAATGTTAATATGTTGTTGGCAGACCAGGAAAGTGGGCTGAGAACACTGAAAGAGATATTTCAGTTTTGGGGTTGGTGCAATAGTACAGCAGGTAGGGCATTTGCCTTGCACACAGCTGACCCAGGTTCTATCCCTGGCATCCCATATGATCATCAAGCACTGCCAGGAGTAATTCTTGAGTGTAAAGCCAGAAGTAACCCCTGAGCATCGATGAGTGTGATCCAGAAAAAGAAAAAAAAAAGAGAGCAAGAGAGATTTCATTTTCTTACAAATTAAACATGCACCTGCCCTATGACCCCATGTCTTCTCTCCCAAAGAAATTAAAAATCATGTTAGGGATGGAATGATAGCACAGTGGGTAGGGCGTTTGTCTTGCACATCACCAACCCGGGTTCTATTCCCAGGATCCCATATGGTCCTCTGAGCACCACCAGGAGTAATTCCTGAGTGCGAAGCCAGGAATAACCCCTGTGCACTGCCAGGTGTGACCCAAAAAGAAAAGCAAATAAGTAAATTAATTAATTAATTAGTTAAATAAAAATAAAAATCATGTTAACAAAAGGATGGGCCCCCAAAAGTTCATATTGACCTCAGGCATCACACCCTAAACTGGAAGGCCACACGTATGTGCAGAGACCTGATAAACAACTGGCAGAATCAGGGCATGGGGAAGTCTCAGGGGCAGAGCTCAGGCCTGGAATGTCTGTGGCCCTGAGTCCAGAGCCAAGCAGGACAAGTCCCTCACGTGATCCCTAAGACCCCGAGTTCCTACAGATGTGTTATAAACCCGGGACAGCAGGGGTTGCCCAGTACCATGTCCTCCTTTTCCTGAGAATTCTATGACAGATGGTACAGACAATCCCTGCCCGCTGGGATCTTACTGTTGATGAAATACTTCTACCCTTATTTCAACCCGACCTTCGCTTACTGTTTAGAAGCCACATTACCGATCTTAAATTTCCACCTCAAAAAAAAAAAAATCTTGGGGCTGGGCCAATAGCACAGCGGGTAGGGCGTTTGCCTTGCACGCGGCCGACCCGGGTTCAATTCCCAGCACCCTATATGGTCCCCTGAGCACAGCCAGGAGTAATTCCTGAGTGCAGAGCCAGGAGTTGCCCCTGTGCATCGCCAGGTGTGACCCCCAAAAAATAATAATAATAAAAAAAATTTTCTAATGTGGGACTTAAATACCTCTCTCTAAATGTAGATCTTTTTTCTTTGATTTGTCCTTCCTGCACTCTCCAAATGGCTCAACCATATCTGACTGATATGCTGAACATAGGCTGGAGGCCCAAAGTTAGTCCCCCATGGCTTGAGTGACCATGCCAGAGAAAGGGTGCTGTTTACCAAGAGTGCCCCTCTACCCACCTGCAGCCTGGGCTGGCACTGAGATCAGATGTCCTTTCCAGAGCACAGCTCAATGCTGTGGCATCAAAGAGAGATGCAGAGTCCAGCTTGATGTCAACTTGAATACACATCTTGGGTCCATTACTCCAGCCCCATCTTTCACATACATGAGAAAATTCCTTACAAGTCTTTCTTGGGGGAGTGTGGGCATGTTTCAAACTAATAATACAGCATCACAAATGGTCAGAGGGTTCCTGTTCAAGAGAGGGAACTGCAGCGGTTGCACATTCGTGGGAGGTGCTCAGGCTTCCTGCTCTCTTTCCTCACCCTGACTCACCTCCTCTGCTGGGACTGGCTCTTGCCTATCTGCCCTCTGTGTGCTTAGCGGCCCACCAGTGGCCAAGTCTAGCTCCTCAATGCCCTTCTCCTTCTGCAGAAGTGCCTTTCCTCCTTGAGAATCTCCCCTCTCGGCAGTTTAGGCCGATAACCTCTGCTAAGTTCAAGCTGATAAGACAAGCCTCCTGGCTGGGCGTGCTGTTTGCAGCCACAGGATTGGGAGATAAAGCTGAGCCCCAGGAAGAGAGGCCTGTGCTCCGGTGAGGAGGAGGGTGCTGCCATGGGACTTCTGAAGCGCTTTGCAAACCACAAGGCTTGGCAGCTCCCTGGCCTCCCCTTCAGGCTGAGCGTGTCTGGGCAGCGCTGCATACTTGGACGGAATCATCGCTGATGGATGAGGCAGACTTGGCGTGGCTGGGGAGCACTTGCCGCTCTTCTCGACTCCCCGGCACCAGATGAAGTCACCTTTCCTCTTTTGAAACCAACAGCTCTGTCCCGCGGGTCCCTGCCACTGTCGTCAGCACTTGGTGTTTTTCCACTGCGAATCAGCAGGCCCTCGGCCCAGGTAAGGCCATTCTTGCTGAGGGGGCTCCCCTTCAGAAAGTCTGAGGCAATAGCCCGAGGAGGGCAGCCTGGGGAGGGGACACGAGCTTGGGTGTGGATGGCAGGTTCCTGGTGGGCAGAGAGCCTACTGTGCCAGCAGTTTTGGGGGCCCCTGGGACTCTGCAGGCCATCGCGCCTGCCTGGTAAAGGCACATGGAGAAGCTGTAGCAAGTGGCCTACTCTGGATGGGCCTCCCTTCCCTTTGCCTTCTGTACACCGGGCTTGTGTTGGAGCAGCGCCCTCCCACGATCGCACAAGAAAGGCCAGGAAAGGCCAGTTCCAGGGAGCAACACAGCTCACTTGCTGCTTTCAGTGCTTCCCTCTTTCCTCAGAAGGAAGGAGACAAAGGCCCAGGCTCCTGTCCCAACATGCAGGGACCCAGAGCACACAGCCCTTGCTGCTGGCCAGGCAGCGCATACACATGTGCGCAGGATCTGAGCTCTGGGCATGTGAGCACACGTGCACGTGTGTACATGTGTGATGTGTGTGCACATGTGTATGCATAGGTGTGTGCTTGTATGTGCGTATGTGTGTTCACACATGTGTACATGTGTGTGCATGTGTATATGTGTGTGGGGGTGGTATACATGCATGCAAGGGTCAGACCTGTGGTCTTGAAGTCCCTGTCTTTGCCCCACAACTCTGTCTACAGTTCTGACTCACAGCTGTTAGCTTTGGGGGGCCCCACGGTAGACATTGGTAGTGATGGAGGTGCTGCAGGAGAATCACTGAACCAGAGTGAAACAAAAACACTGAGAGTGCAGATGCCGCTGTCATGGACACTGCGCCCTTGCTGGCAGCCTGGGGTTCACCACGGCCTGTGAAAGGAGCCCAGGTGACATGGGGAAGAGCTGGATCCTGCTTCCTCACACCAGCCTCCAGCACTCGGTCCCGTGCCGCCCGCCACAGTCCTTTCTTAGAGAGAATGGGTTCCCTCATTGTCCTCTAACTGGGTGAACAGCACCTGCCTGTCCTTGACAGATGGACATTTCCCATCTTTGCACCCTCACAAATGAAGACCCCAGCTCCCCTGCCAGAGCGTGGAAACGACTGTGGTGTCACCCAGCCTGGCCTTCCTCGGAAGCCAGACTGACATCCAGCCAAGACACACCAGTCCAGGGCTGGAGTGATAGCACAGTGGGTAGGGCGTTTGCCTTGCACACGACCCACCTGGGTTTGATTCCAGCATCCCATATGGTCCCCCAAGCACCGCCAGGAGTAATTCCTGAGTGCAGAGCCAGGAGTAACTCCTGTGCATTGCCGGGTATGACCCCAAAAGAAAAAAAAAAAAGAAAGACACACCAGTCCCTACACGATTCTCTCACGAGCCTGGGAATTGGCCTCCTTTGGGATTTGGGATCCGGATCCGCATCTCTCCATCTGCCTGACGCCATGGCCCTAGGCAGGACTGTCTCTGCGCATGCTGCCGAACCTCTCCCTGGCCTATTTGTTCCCACCACTTCCTAGTACTAGATACTTTGACCTCCTTGTCACCCCAACTTTTGAAGGACATTTCTCTACAAGAGCAGACCCGGAGGACTTCCTGCTCTCTCGGGTGTTAGGATCTTGATTTTGGAGGAGGAAGCAGGGAGTTTGGTAGGAAGAAAGGCAGTGAGCCCAAAACATGGGCCTTCGGACCATACTGGTCTTCATTCCAACTCAGCCCACACACTTCCTCAGATGGCCTTGACTGAGGGGGCAAACCCTTTAGCTCATTTTCTTCCACTGTGAAACAGAATAGGAATGCCTGCTTTAGTGACCACCATGCACATTTAGGGAAGGCTCTGAAACTAAGTGGGTAAGTGCCTTTCTGTTCCTTTCCTCGTTCCTTCCCTTTTAAGGTTTCAAATCTCTGTCACTTCCCTTGTACATATTTGTGTACATGTGTATGCACAGTCATCTGTCTTTGGCGAGGTAGAAAGAATAGGCAAAGGTATACACAAGGGTTATCTTCAGGAATTTGCAGTTTCCTTAGGGAGGGAAAGCACCCGTCAAAGCAGCAGCCCACAGTTGGCGTGTGTACAGAGCAGAGGAATGCAGAAGCAGGAGAGCTTGAGCAAACAGGTCCGTGAGTACCTTCAGACAGAGTATAAGTAGATCTGTATCAAACAATTTTAGACTCAGATTCTTCACAGATTTAATACCCACCAACAAGAGAGGGGTGTGTGGCTACCCCAGCAGACCTCTGGGCTTCCTCCTGCTCTGTACTCAGGGATCACAGAATTAAACCAGGTCAAGTGAAAGGCAAAGGCCTTGCCCACTGTACTTTCTCTCGCTGGCCCCATAGCTTTATGCTTTTTGAATGATTTAAGGGCTATCCCCAAAGTCCTTGCTCTTACCTACTGCATCTCCATCACCTCCCACATGTCACCTCCCAGGATGGGCAAGTACACACTGGAATTCAATGCTGTGTAACAAATGAAATCTATAAGCTACTTTGCAAAAACAAAAGCAGTGCTATTCCTTTGTGGCGGTTTGGTGATTCTCCATCTGATATTTGCTTTTTCACTAACTCTGTAAAAAGTAAAATAAAGAACCTTATGAACCCTATTTCACACATACTAGAAAATTTGAGATCCACAGAAATGAAGTGATTTGTCCAGACTCACAAAATTAAGAAGACATGCCAAATCAGGCTACTGAGAATACTACCTAGTTTTTCTGAAGCAGTTCTTTTCACTTTCCTTGCTGATCAGTACAGACTTGGGCATTGTGCTGGCTGGCTGGCAAAATATGGTGTCCTGTCTTCTGTTTCAAGCACTAGCTTGGCTCTAGACATGGAGAGTCTGCACACATGCATTTGCTCGAATTCCTCAGCTGTGGAATCCCCAGTCTCATTTATTCAGCAAGCATCACCAGACCCTGAGCCGGGCACAATGCCAAGGGATGGAAAGGAGACAGGAGGAAACCTGGCCCTCAGGAGACTATCTTCTAATGGGGATGACAATCTTTTTTTTGGGGGGGTCACACCCAGCAATGCACCGGGGTTACTCCTGGCTCTGCACTCAGGAATTACCCCTGGTAGTGCTCAGGGGACCATATGGGATGCTGGGAATAGAACCCGGGTCAGCTGCATGCAAGGCAAACGCCCTCCCCACTGTGCTATCGCTCCAGTCCCGGGGATGACAATCTTATAAAGGATATATTACCATTCGAAGAAAAAATTTTCAGGTTTTCAGGTGATATTAGTGGACTGTGGAAAGTTCTGAGACACACAGAGGAAGAAAACTCCTCAGAGCAGATCTCATGTTGGATTCTGAGCTGGATTCATAGACTAACGACAGAGATGGAAAGCCTAAGTCTGAGAGTTCTGCAAAGGACCTTATACTTTTATTTTATATTTATACTTTTATTTTCTTGGGTGCCTTTCCCAGCAGTGATTGGGGGCTACCCCTGGCTCTGTGCTCAGAATTGCTCCCTACAGTTCTCAGGAGTCTGTGAGTGGGAGGCCAGAGATCAAACCAGAATCAGCTTCATGCAAGGCAAGTGTCCTAACTCCTCATCTCTCCATGCTCAAGAACTTATATTTTTGTAACTTTCCTAAAAATATGCTTATTGCCATAGCTCCTCCAGGAATAACAGCATAAATTATTTATTGGATTAGGGACTGGAGAGATAGTACAGGAGGCACTTGCCTTGCATGTGGCCAACCCACATTTGATCACTGGCAGCCCACATAGAGTGCCCTCAGCCCACCAGGCATGATCCCTAAGCACAGAATCAGAAGTCAGTCCTGATCACTTCTCAGTATGGCCCCAAAGCCAGAACTAAAATTTACTTATTGGATTGCTTAAAATATTAATATCAATAAATTATATAGTAGTTTCACAAAGACTCTACTAGGTTGGATAGCTCCATCTGAAGCAACATTACTCAAACTTTACAATTCTATGAAATTTCTAAGAATTCTTGGAAACAAAAAAAGAAGCTGAATAACCAAACAGGCTGTGGTCCCACATGCACGGCCCTGAGCGTCAATCACGTTTCACAGACAGAGGCAGGGAATGTAAGTTAACTCCTGACCAGGGCATAGGATGGGTGTTAATTTTTTTTCTTTTTTTGTTCTTTTGTTTTTGATTTACCTGGAAATTCTCAGGGTTACTCCTAGCTCTGCACACAGAAATTACTCCTGGTGGTGCTCGGGGGACCATATGGGATGCCGGGGATTGAACCCAGGTCGGCCTCATGCAAGGAAAACGTCCTACCTGCTGTGCTATCACTCCAGCCCCTGAATTTGTTTCTTAGCTCAATCCACATTGTCAGAAATGATCCCAGCAGTGGTGGGTGGCATGAGAGTGGCAGATATCCCCCGTGGGCATCACAAGTGCAATTCCATCCCGGGCTTAGAGGGAGCGAGTGATGGGAAAGGAACTCCTGGGGTGTGCTAGGCAGAGAGGCAGGTGTCCCTGGAGGAGGGAGAGTCCCAGCCAGTTTGGCAGGAAGAGGAGGTTAAACGGGGCTGGGAAGCTAAGGTGGGGTGAGGTTTTTCAGGTTAGAAATTGCCAGAGAAGCCAAGGCATTGGCTGAGATTGCAGGCAAATTACTCCCTGGCCTTAGTCTTGGTAAAGTTTTGTCCTGGCTAGAATTTAAACACTTTACATAAGGCCGTGCACACCTGCTGCCTGGACTTCCACAGCTGAGGCCCCTGGTGCTCATGAAACTTGGGAGTTCAAAGCAGTTTTGGTCCATGTGAGACTGTGCAAAGCCTCCTGAAAAGTGTTCTTTGGAGAACTACTAGTTTAAAGACCCATGTTTGTTAATGAGTTTACTTGGAGAAAATATGTACTTACTTGGAGCAATAAATATTTATCTATGAATATTTAAACATTTATGCACTAGGAGAAATAAAATTATTTTTCAAGTTTCTTCCCAAGGATATTTCAGGGGTTATTAAGATGGTTTTGAACCGTTAAAACTGTTGGAAAAATATTTGCTTTATGAGGATATGGTATTATTGTTGGTGCTTTATATAATCAGTAAAGATAAAAGATGTTGAATATTTGGTTCATTTGATTAAGTGATGACGCCACACTGGCCTAGGATTAGATTTTCATTTCAGTTGTGTTTTGTGTTGCCCAGAGAACATATCTTCTTCCGATGGCCAACTAGACTCCCTCTAGTCTCTCCCAGTCACCTCTTAGGTGATGAGTTTGTGCCTCAGTTTGCTAGTGAATAAATGATACAGCTTTCTGGCTATTGTAGTGGGTCAGCAAGTTACCATTGTGTGTGTAAATGTATGTTTTTGGGGGACTGTAAGTCTTGGAAGATAGGATAAACTTTGACAACCTAATCTTAAAGTAGAGGAAATTATGGGGTTGAAGCAATAGTACAGCAGGTGGAGCATTTGCCTTGCATGTGGCCAACCCAGGTTTTATCCCTGGTACCCCATCTGGTTCCGAGTCTACCAGAAGTGATCCCTGAGTGCAGAGCCAGGAGTAAGCCCTGAGCACTGCTGGGTGTGACCCAAAACCAAAAATAAAGAAAAACAAAGTAGAGAAAATTCAACCTGAAGGTAATAAATGATGATATTTGCCCCCAAATCACCCAGCTGGTGGATTTCTTAGAGTCCAAAGTCCCGGCCCGGCTGCTTGCTCTGTCCATTCTGGCCCAGGCGCCCCCTCTTTCCATGATGGAATAAACACAAACCCTTGGGGGGGTCAGTGTTTGATAAAGAGCAATACAATCTGGTACATCTTGGTATTTTACTTCAGGTTTTGGGCTCATTGTTGTTAGTTCTCAGAAGCGATGTGCTTCTCTAGATAAACAAATAAAAAAACACTGGCCAGACTGCTGGGCCAGAAGCCAGAGGGCTGTGCAGGAGGCAGCAGGCAACCCAGAATAGCCTTTGAGAGACCACATCGAGCCAGATGTGCGGTAACAGGTGAGAGCAGGTGCCCATCCTCGTGAGGCAGGCGGGTTTCTGCCACTGGGGTGGTTCACTTCCACCTATAGATTTCATCTATAGATTTCAGGAGTTGGTTGTGCTGACGAGTTCAGCCATCTTCACCTGAGGACCGTCCACACAATGCGTGATCAAGGTGTCCGTCACATGGGAGAAGTTTGGTCCTGAGTTGTGATCTTGGAGAAACTCCAAGCCAGGGACCTCAGAGGCAGACAGCTAAGATGACCTTGTTATGGAGCTACAATCCCTGAAGAACTGTAGTTTCTCACACTGTCTGCAGAGGAAATGGAAAACTGGTTTCCATGATCTTGCTTGGCCTTGGGATCATCCTGTAAAATAAGATTATTTGGGAGCTGTTTCTTGATGTAAAAGAAATGGGGGGAGCCAGGGTATAGCTCATGTTAGGATGCAGATCTCACTTGGATGAGACCCTGGGTTTGATCTTCAGCACCAAACAAACAATAAGAAGAAAAGCAGCGGGGCTGGAGCAATAGCACAGTGGGTAGGGCATTTGCCTTGCACGCGGCCGACCCGGGTTCAATTCCCAGCATCCCATATGGTCCCCTAAGCACTGCCAGGGGTAATTCCTGAGTGCAGAGCCAGGAGTAACCCTTGTGCATCGCCAGGTGTGATCCAAAAAGAAAAAAAAAAAAGAAGAAAATCAGCAATGAATATTTCTTATAGGAAATCACAAAGGAAATTAATAACAGGGCCTGAGTGAGAGTACAAGGGCAGCGCATTTGCTGACCCAAATTTGATCCCTGGGCCTGCAAGGAGTGAGCCCTGAGCACAGAGTCAGGGGTAAGTCCTGATTATTATCAGGTGTGACTCAAAAACAAAAACAAAGAGAGAAAACAAGAGAAGAGAAGAGAAGAGAAGAGAAGAGAAGAGAAGAGAAGAGAAGAGAAGAGAAGAGAAGAGAAGAGAAGAGAAGAGAAGAGAAGAGAAGAGAAGAGAAGAGAAGAGAAGAGAAGAGAAGAAATAGCACGCATAATTCTAATACATTAGAAATTATTTCCGGGGCTGGAGCAATAGTACAGTAGGTAGGGTGTTTGCCTTGCACTCAGCCAACCCAGGTTTGATTTCTAGCATTCCATATGGTCCCCCGAGCACCACCAGGAGTAATTCCTGAGTGCAAAGCCAGGAGTAACTCTTCTGTATTGCTGGGTGTGACCCAAAAAGAAAAAAATTAAAAAGGAAAAAATTATTTCCAACTTTCCAGTTTTTCAGTCTGTTTTTCAAGACTGTAACTGAGGTCCTACTATGTTCTCTCCTAAACTTCCCGGAATCTATCAATATACATAAAATAAACAGTAACTTTCTCATTCAAAACCTGACCTTTGGGGCTGGAGTGATAGCACAGTGGGTAGGGCGTTTGCCTTGCACGCGGCCGACCCGGGTTCGAATCCCAGCATCCCATATGGTCCCCTGAGCACTGCCAGGGGTAATTCCTGAGTGCATGAGCCAGGAATGACCCCTGTGCATCACCAGGTGTGACCCAAAAAGCAAAAAAAAAAAAAACCTGACCTTTGGGGCTGGAGCAATAGCACAGCAGGTAGGGTGTTTGCCTTGCACGCAGCCAGCCCAGGTTCGATTCCCAGCATCCCATACGGTCCCCCGAGCACCGCCAGGAGTAATTCCTGAGTGCATGAGTCAGGGATAAACCCTGTGCATTGCCAGGTGTGACCCTAAAAGAAAAAAAAAAAAAAACCTGACCTCTCTAATAAACTCTGTTCCGTTTATTAGAGAGAGGAACCAAGGCCCAGACACTCAAATAGCCTTCATTGCTGAAAGACCTCACACCCAGGTCAGGCCCCAATCTCAAAAATATGTATTTGAATGCTCAAGAACTGAGATGAACCATGATGAACTGGTCAGCTCCGGTTCTTAGGGTGGTATTAACAGTAATTCCTCTTCCTTTCTTGTACTCAACCTTTCAGAAATCATTCCTCTCACGGGAAACGGGATTGAAGAATGGACCTCAGTGACAAGTGGCCTTTGGATGGAGGAGCCTGGCTGTCTCGTACTGGAATCCATCACTATGCCAACACCAGAGGGGGTAGGGCTACCTTTGCTGTCCTTGCGCCTTGCCTTCTCCCAGGGCCCCACATGTCTACCTCAGCTGTGCTCAGCCTGTCTCCAGAGGTGTGTGCCTTTTCAGGAGCAGCTGGGTGGAGATGGAGGGAATGCACCTGGGTTCAGGTCCTGCCTTTCCTATTCCCGGCCATCCCAGGAGAGGAAGGATGCCTGCTTTGTGGGATGGGAGAGGGACACAAGGATCCTGCATTTGGACTGAACAGGGGGAGAGTCCCACATCTCTGGGCACTACCTGGCCCCACCTGCAGCCCTGTAAGGAAGGCTGTGGGCAGTGCAACCCATGGGAGCGGGTGGCCTGTCCCCGTCCCTTCTCCCCAGTCCCTGTAGGAGATAGTTCAACTCGACACTGAATAGTAACAGTGAGGTGCCTCTCGCAGAGTGGAGGAGTCCCAGTGAAAGCAGACGCCATTGCAGGGCTGAGTCTTTCACCTCCCACCCCCCAGATCTGACAGAGAGTCACTGTGACCAGGGCTGGGAAGCCCCAGACCACAGAGGGAAACACCCACAACATTTCAATAAGATGTCTTCCAGTTGTTTGTTGTTTACTCACTTATCCAACAAATACTATTGAGCATCTGCAATGTGCCAAGTCCTGGAAGCACAAGAGAAGGCCTCGGAGAGATCCCCAGACTGCTCTCTGCTGTGGCCCATCTCGGAAACAGGAAAGCTCAAGGCACAAAACATTACCTGCGTTTCGGCATCACACCAGGGGCAGGGAGGAGGGCATTTTCCAGCTAACCCTACGACACACAAAAGGAGAGTGCCCGAAGAGAAGGTCAGTGCTCAGAAATAGCAGACCTAGACTCTATCCAGATAAAACCCGACAGCTGTTCTCTCCAACTGGCCCCACTCTCTGGGGGTTGTCCACCAATGTCTCCTCACAATGTATAAACTGGGATTTCTGCTCTCACCTCTCCCTGCCTCACTGGACTCACCTCCTCCTGCCTGCTGCTAAGAGTAAACCCACCTACCATGCTATCACACACTTGTGAGGCTCTGCAAAGGTTGTTGGGACAGTTGCCTATACCTGGCTTCTTCTTACCCATCTTTACGGCTGCAGCTTCAGTCTGCTCTGGAATCTCTTCCTGCCATAGGTGCAGGAGGCCCCTTAGAGAGCCCACAGAATGTGCAGACCCTGTGCCACTGCAAGAGCCTGGAGCGCCGTGTAAGCTCCTGAAGCAGATCCATGTTTATTCATTTCTGCATCCCCTTTTCTCTAGTAGCCTGGTATATACTTGCTAGTTAGTGGCTAAATTTAAACATGGGTGTATAGAAGAGTAATAGGTGGTGGACTGGATTGATGTGATAGTATAGTGATAGGGCACTCGCCTTGCACATGGTCAACCCAGATCCAGTCCCTGGCACCCCACAAGGTCCCCTGAGTCCACCAGGAGTGATCCCTGAGTACAAAGCCAGAAATAAGCCCAGAATGCTTCCTGGTGTGGCCCCAAACAAACAAACAATAGTGATGGACAGAATCATGTCCTTTGCACCTCTGTCTTCACTGAGTGCTTTTGACTTTGTCAACCCCACTGTTTGCACATCTGCTCTGAGGCCACTGCGTCACTTTGTCTTATATTTAGTCCATGACAGTATCTGATTCACTGACCCCAGGCTTGTCACCAGAGCTTCAGTTAGAGGAGAGAAAGTAAGGAGATGTGGTTTGTCTGCTGGAACTTTGGTAAGAAAATCTTCCAATGTAAGGTTCTGAGCTGGTATGCATGTCACATGGGGATCACACACAGGACAACTGCCACTGTGTGTTTCTCCAGGCACTAGTGCCCCCTCCCTGAGTGCTCAGAGCCTCTGCGGCTTGGCTTGCTAGTAGGAGGGGAAACCAGATTCTTTTGGGGAAGGCAGAGTTGCAGGTGAGCACTCAGCTTTGGAGCTGATGGAGGAGCTTGGTCCCCATGGGCACAATGCCATTCTCTCTGAGCTGAGACCATGGATCTCTGCAGTGACAGGAGAGACCCCACAGAGCAGCGTGTTCAGCAAGGCAGGGAGAAGTGAGAGCAGAACCCCCAGCTTATATATCGTGTGGAGACATCAGTGGATAACCGCCAGAGAGTGGGGGCAGCTGGAAAGAACAGCTGTCAGGTTTTGTCTGGCTAGAGTCCAGGTCTCCTATTTCTGAGCACTGACCTTCTCTTCGGGCACTCTCCCTCTGCGTGTGGTAGGGTTAGCTGGAAAATGCCCTCCTTACCGCCCCCCCCCCCCCCCCCACGGTGCAAAGCACAGCTAATATTCAATGCCGGGAGCTTTCCTGTTTCTGAGAAAGGCCACAGCAGAGAGCAGACTGGAGATCTCTACAAGGCCTTCTCTTTCTCAAGGGACTTGGCGTGGACTGGGCTGCAGGGCAAGAGCTCAGATCCGAGCAGCAAAGTGTTCAAACTGGCCCAGTGAAGCCTTCCAGTAAGACTGAGGATTTAAAACCAAAGTGGAAGTTCTGCCCAGCCAGGAAAGCTTGCTCTCCTTCGTATATCATAGCAGAAATGTGCAGCTACCTGGTGTTGAGTCTTTCATCCTGAGGTGTGGGCTGTCTCGGTCTATTCTGGCAACGTTATTCTCAGTTTATCAGTCAAAGAAAGCAAGCTGAAGACGCAGCTCCTGTCTACACAGACCTTTAGCCTGTCAATTTTGGAGTTGGGATTTGAACCCAGAGCTGTCTAACCCCAAGCACCTTAGACCAAGCCCCTCAATCCTCTGGCACTCACTCCTCTGCTTTGCAGGTGTGCGGCTCCGCTGCTACAGACTTTCGTCTACCCCACTGCCCCGTAGAAAGAGAACCCCTCTGAGCAACACCAAGAAACAAGCCCTGATATCCCAGTGCATGAGCTGGGATCCAAAGCTTCCCATGGACACCTCAGTGAGGCCTCCAAAGCCCGTCTCTGAGTCTCCACATTCCATGCCCTATCCTGGCCCTGGCCAACACTGGTCTTGCCCCACCTCTGAGAATGAGCTGAGCTAATGGGTTCACATTTTCAAGGCAGTCCAGGAGGTGTCCAGGCCTTGAGGCTTTGTCCTAAGATTCGTGGAGTCCTAAAGCTATGTTATCTGCCAGGAAAGCTCAGGCACCTGGACGATACTGGCTCTGGGGCAGGCTCAGAGCCGCCCAACGTTTGTTTCTGAGTCAACTCAGAGCACCTTAGGCTGCCGGGAGGATAGGACAGCCTCCAGGAGGCTGGTGGGAGAAGCCAGTGTGTTTGGGGTTGATCTGGAGATTCCAGAGAAGAGCATCTCCCCACTCTTGCTCCTTACCTTCCTAAAAATATCTCCAAGTATCTGGGCCAATGGTTTCTTTTTAGAGGTCTGGAAGAATCTTTAAAGAAAATTTCAGTGAAACCCTCTGCAGTGCCTGAATATAAAATGGAAGTGGCCATTGTTTTGAAAGCCAATCGGGTCCATTTGCCAGTGGCCACAGCAGCGGTCACTTAGTCCTAGGGATGGGAGAACCTCAGCAGCCCTTTATAACTCTATAAAACTCTATAGCTAGGAAGACGTGCTGCTGGTTCAGAATTCTCCTGTCCTCTTCTCCTCCCAGGACACTTAATCAGCCTAAGTTTCCCCAAGGGAGAGGCAGGGAGCCGGGGAAACAACATGGTGGCAGGTGGCAGGGCCAGGTGTAGGAATAAGTCATTGGCTGTTCCCCTGAGGGTAAGGCAGAGAGGAAAACTTCACTCTGGTGCCTCTCTAGGTCAGTGAGGATTTCTTTCTTTCTTTCTTTCTTTCTTTCTTTCTTTCTTTCTTTCTTTCTTTCTTTCTTTCTTTCTTTCTTTCTTTCTTTCTTTCTTTCTTTCTTTCTTTCTTTCTTTCTCTCTTTCTCTCTTTCTTTCTTTCTTTGCCTTTTGTGTCACACCCAGCAATGCACAGCAGTTACTCCTGTCTCTGCACTCAGGAATTACCCCTGGCGGTGCTCAGAGGACCATATGGAATGCTGGGAATCGAACCTGGGTCAGCCGAGTGCAAGGTAAATGCCCTACCCGCTGTGCTATCGCTCCAGCCCACAGTGAGGGTTTCGAAGGAAGGGAGGAAGGAAAGGATGAAGGAAGGAAGGAAGGAAGGAAGGAAGGAAGGAAGGAAGGAAGGAAGGAAGGAAGGAAGGAAGGAAGGAAGGAAGGAAGGAAGGGAGGGAGGGAGGGAGGGAGGAAGAGAGGGAGGGAAGGAGGGAGGAAGGAAGGAAGGAAGGAAGGAAGGAAGGAAGGAAGGAAGGAAGGAAGGAAGGAAGGAAGGAAGGAAGGAAGGAAGGAAGGAAGGAAGGAAGGAAGTTCTTTCTGAGATGCCTCTGTGCAAAGCTTTGCTGTGGGTGCTATTTTATGATATTCAAAACCTCGAGGAGCGATACTACAGCAGATAGGGCATTTGTCTTGTTCGATTCCCAGCATCGCATATGGTCCCCCAGCACTGCCAGGAGTCATTTCTGAACATAGATCGAGGAGTAACCCCTGAGCATAACCGCGTGTGACCCCCCCAAAAAAAACATAAAAACAGCCTCAGCAGAGAGGCTGATGAGAAAACCGAGTCTTAGAAAGTCAAGAGCACTCAGCCCAGCATAGACAGCAAACGCAGGGAACCTGCATCAGACTTGTGTGCTTCTCTGGAGAAGCAACCTGCTTCCCGACTGGCTTTAGATGGTGCCAATATTTGCCATCTCGCCTTTCTGTGCCACTTGCATCCATTTCTCTGTTTGTCTGTGGGGCAAGGGTAAGGCAGGGCAGGAGCAAAAGTACAACAGGTAGGGCGTTTGCCTTGCACACAGCCAACCAGGATCCATCCCTGACATCCCATATGGTCCCCTGAGCACCACAAGGAGTGATCCCTGAGTGCAGAGTCAGGAGTACCCTGAGGATGGCCAGGTGTCTACCTCATTCTTCATCCCTCCAGTTTTACCCCTTTAACTTCCAAAAAAAGTAAGACAAGAGAATCTGTTGTTAATGACCTACTGGCATCTGTATATAAACAAATCTTTTGGGTTTTTTTACTAGAGGAGTCTGTGGGCTAGGCATGGCTAGAAACTTCTCAAATATGAGTGGTTCTAGGCCCTTCTATTTTCTGTGTTTTACTGAAACAGAAAAACACTCTCAGGCCAAAGCTTCTTGGAAAAGTCACTTTAATGTGAAAGTTGAGAAATGCTGTGCAGCCTAAGGAAACTACTTCCCAATCCTGGAGAATATGGTTCCCTGTCCTGGGTCCCGGACTGGAAAGCATAAGATTAGGGTGGTCTCAGAAGAAACTTACTCTTACAACCCAGAGATTTCTCTAGTGGTTTGGCTGTAAATTTCAATTGCAACAAATGTTTCTGCCCCTAACCCTAACACAAGATACTATTTTTTTTTTTTTTTTGCTTTTCGGGTCACACCCAGCGATGCACAGGGCTTACTCCTGGCTCTACACTCAGGAATTACTCCTGGCAGTGCTGGGGGACCATATGGGATGCTGGGAATCGAACCAGGCTTGGCCCCGTGCAAGGCAAACGCCCTACCTGATGTGCTATCGCTTCAGCCCCCAACACAGGATACTCTTAACAGGAATAACTCAGTAGGCCCCAACTGGTTGTCAGTTAGAAATGTATGACTTTCCTCTGCAGGAACATTTATTTCTGTGTGTTTTTTAGAATAGTTCTTTACTCGTGTATACAAGCACTTTCTAGTAGCTTATTGGCTCAGCCACAATTTATTTCATTTGGTATAATAGCTAATGAAAAGTCACACTTAGTAACAAGAATCTCTGGAGGTGGAGGTACTGGATGTCTCCCATTTATTTAAAATACATTACTTTTGTTAATAGCATTTAATGAGCTGGTGGTTGAACTTTTTGGAAATAGTACTTCAAGTCTTTACCAAAATTAATCCTTGGCTTCCTGACAGATTTAATAACATGTCATCTCTTGACTTGCATTATTTCTGCTAAGGATATGATCTTTTTCAGGTAAAGTGTAGTTAACTGTTCTTCCCAGAGTTCATTTCTTTCTTATGACTCTCAAATAGTTAAAGCAGTTATCTTAGGCTTGGCATTCACTGAGGAGAAATAAGCAATTATGGTTTTTTCTCCCTTTCATTAAGGAACTCCTCTCCTTTCCATCTGTAAGAGACCCTATCCTTTCCTCTTCCCTACTGAAGAGGGTATGTGTCCCTCTGGGGAACACTGGAGTTCAAGGAACCCATAAAAGCAACCTGGGGCCAGCACCAGGCCCTCTCCTGCCCTCTCCTCCATGCTGGCCCTGCCTTTTCAACAGCAGAGGCTGACAGGGAAGGGTGTCTTGTTCCCAGACTACACCATAACTGACATCTGCTTAGCAGGAGCTCCTGGGCTGCCCTAGAGTGACTTCCCTGGCACCCGACAAGCATCTGGAGTGTCCTGTGCCATCCAAACCATGGCTCAGAAGCCCTTTGATCCGCACTGAATCCAACTTTGCAGTATGACTACACTTTGCCTGTCTGGGAATGAGCTTGGGTTGAGTTTTCCAGACAAAACTAGCATAGACTGCTATATATCCATGTGCCATTAAAAATTTTACTGTATTCTAACAGTTAAGACTATTTTCTATGACTTTTTATGCATTTTATTTCTACTAACTAGATATCATCATATCTCAGTTTCTGATTGGGATTGGATCGAAGTTTCCATTTGAAATTGACTGCCTTTAATTTTAACTCACAATATAAATTCTAACTAGCTCAAGACTATATCATTCATATACATGTTTGTATATTGAACATACAAATGTTCAAGTATGCCTTGAAATCTTCACTGGGGACACATCAAAGGCTATGTATGTTGTTTCAGTTGTGGATCAGAGTTTGGGATAGAGTAGGATCTGGGTTCTTGTTTTTTCAGTTTTACCTCTTTAACTAAATATTTTACCCTTTATAATTTTGCTTTTCTATTCTATACGTTTAGCTGGGTGCTGGTAGAGAAAAGGTAGAGAATTATATTTTATCAAAGCTGTGGTTTGGGGGCTTTTGTTTGTTTTTGTTTTGGGGCCACACCTGATGGTGCTCCTAGCTCTGCTCATGCATCACTCCTGGCAGACTCTGGGAAACATATAGGATGCTGGGATCAAACCTGGGTCAGACACATGCAAGACAAGTGCTTACCCCTATACAATTTCTCTGGTCCCCAATACTGTGGTATTTCCAGGTAAGCACATATGAACACAAGGAGAGAGAGGGAGCATGGGAAGGACAGAGACAGAAGAATATGGATTTAAATTACAAGTCTGAAAGTAAGGTAGATAAAGGAGAGGAAGTAAAATTATAAAGAAAATAAAGGAAGTGGTAAAATTATAAAGAAAATAAAGAAAATTATAAAGAAAATAAGTAAAAGATAAGTGCTATCAGGGTTAAGGAGAGACTGCATTAAGATAACAGGGAAATGGCTTAAAGAACTGGTACACAGGCTTTGCATGTGGGAGCTCTGGGATTTGATCCTAGAAGTGGTCCTGGAACCACGATAGAGAGTGACCCCTAAGCACTACCAGGTGTGAACCCCCCAAAAGAAAATGGACAGAAATAAGCTGGAAATGGTGGAGACAGTTGTGGGAGAAGGAAACGTCTGACACTGACACTGAGAGTATAAAGGTCTCAATCTAAGGGCAGGGAGATGGACAGTGGGAGGTCAAGGGAGGGAAAGAAGATAGAATAGATGAGAGAATTAGGATTCACTAGGTATATTTGGAAATAAGAATAATCCTGGAAATAGCACTGGGGAAAGTGAGAGTGAACCAGATACCAGACTATTCAAAGAATGAGATGGAATCATCACAAGGTATATGGAGACATAGTGCTATTTTCCGAGCTCTCCGTGTTGGCTTATTCTTTCTGTCCTCCAGGGTAATTTGTAAACCAAAAGCTGACAGTGGAAAATCCAGCCAAGGCTAAGCATTTGCAGAATGAGAACACACTGGCACAGATCCAGGACCTTGGGCTGTCGCCGCGGGGGTCTAACCACTGAGTATAGAGAGGTCCCAGCCTTCCAGGCTGCCAAGATTGCTCTTTCAATCACCTCCTTCCTTTCTCTACCCCTTCAGCATCAAAGTGGGGCTCACTCTCTCCGAGTGCACCCCAAAGTCCAGGGCCCTCCCACACAGAGCAGTCAGCCAGCCAAGGGGAAAATACATAACAGATCTTTCAAGTTACTCAGGCCTGACCCAGAAGAAAGATATTCCAGACCTAACACAGTTACTGTAGCACCTGCAGCATGATGAGCTGTGAGAGCAGCTTGTCCCTTCCTGCCGAGAGTTTGTGAACGCCAAGAGACCATGATGCTCTTCACACACCCCACACATGCTCACACTCATGACATATGCAGACACTTGACCCACACTCTCACATAGCACATGCTCACACACACTTCCACGCTCATGACACACACACTTGGCACATTACACACACCCTCTCTTATAGCATATGCTCATACACATTGTCACATGCTCATATGCACAGTCATGTACACACTTATGTTCATATGCACACATATAGCACTCATATACTCATATATACACATTCACACACGTGTTCACTCTCTCTCTCTCTCTCTCTCTCTCACACACACACACACACACACACACACACACACACACACACACACACACACACACACACACACACACCATCCCAACTTGGCATCACCCAGCAGCCACTTGACCTGGAAACTCGGTTTCCCGGCTTGGCCCTGGAGGGAGGACCCTTTTGGACCGGGGTTGGAATCCGGGAGTCGGGAAGGAAGCAGCAGCACCGCGGGGACCCGACGGCTCAGCCCTGGCGCGCGGCCTGGCGACTGGGCGGGGCGGAGCTCGGACGCGCGCAGCTGAGGACGCGCCTTTGAGGTGCCGGCGCTTACCTGAGGGGCCGCGCCCACGCTTCCTCTCTACTCTCAGAGCCCGACTTCGCTGACGCGCGCGCGCTCGCGCACCGCGAAGACTGCGGTGAGTCCGGCGTCTCCCTCTGTCCGTCCGTCCACCTCGGCGCCCACCGGCCAGTCAGCCCTTCAGCCCGTAAGTCAGCCAGTCAGCCCGTTGTCGGTCAGTCAGCCCGTCAGCCAGCCAGTCAGCCATCAGGTCAGTCAAGTCAATCAGCCGCCAGCCTGTCACTCAGCCGTCTGCCCGGGGTGACAGCGCAGATTCTCTTCAGGCGCTCGCCCGCGGGAGTCCTGAAGCGGAGAGGGAGCCGGGGCGCGGGAAGGAGGCGTCGCCTCAGCGCGGAGGTCGCAGGGCGCCACTCCCCCCACATCCGGGACCGGAGGGGTCATCCGGGTCGCCCGGGCTAATGCCACCAGAGGTCTCACACCCTCCCCGCTCGCTGAGGGGACCTGCCTGCCCAGGGTCCCTAAAATGTCATCGTGTCTCCCTCCAGTGGGCCCCAACAGGCTGAGCCCGTGTCTGCGCCGCCTTCTGCCTCTGTACCTGAGAGGGACAGCATCCAGGGCGGGATGGAGGGACAGAGAGATGGGTGGAGGGACATAGGGACAGAGGGATGGATGGGAGACAGAGGACAGAGGGATGGATGGAGGGACAGAAGGTTGGAGGATGGGATCAAGGGACAGAGGGAGGAGGGCAGGATCAGGGGTCAGCACAGAGGGACAGGAGTATCAGAGGGCTGGAGATCACACACCTGCTCCTCTTCCAAGGGTGGAAACTAGTCCCATAGCTTCTCCAGGAGGCTCTGAAAGGTAGTCCTGGTCCCTGCTCAGAAGAGAAGGAACACGGTTGGTCTGAGGATCACACCACAGTTCCTCTTATTGATGGAACCATAAACTGAGTCTCATCTGGGCCATGTCGGTATATGGCCTTTGCATTGTTTTTTTTTTTTTCTTTTTGGGTCACACCCAGCGATGCTCAGGGGTTACTCCTGGCTTTGCACTCAGGAATTACTCCTGGCGGTGCTTGGGGGACCATATGGGATGCCGGGGGTCGAACCCGGGTCGGCCACGTGCAAGGCAAACGCCCTACCCGCTGTGCTATCGCTCCGGCCCTTGAATTGTTTTTTATTCTGTTTTGGCTACTATGACAGGGGATGAAAAGTGACTTAAGAAGTCAGTTAATTTCTCAGAGCAGAGGTGCCCAGACTTATTTGGCCTACTTCCCTCTTCCAGGAAAATAAGAAAAAGCACTCTCCTTCCCACAAATGTACCCTTTGCAAGCAAAAAAAAAAAAAAAAAATCAGCCCCTCAAGTGAACCCAAGGTTGCCATCACCCCATTTGTTGTTCCAACCTCCCCAGGGTCAGATGCTGAAGCAGCTCTTGGCCAGTGCCAAGACCCTGGTTTTGTCAGGCTCTGTCATCCTCAGGTGGAGCTTCTGGGAGCTGCTTCAGATCCCACCATCCCACCCACATCCCAGTCCATGGGAAAGAGGGAAGGGATCAGGGAACACAGGCTGAACCCCACCTGCCTCTTCTCATTTTCATTCCCTGGACCTGACATGCAGTCAGCAGGTATTGAGGGTGGAGAGTAAGCTGCAATCTGTTACAGAAGCAACTGAGTAGGGGGTGAAGAGTACAGTGGGGAGGGTGCTTGCCTTGCACATGGCAGACTAGGGTTCAATCTCCAGCATCTTATATGGTCCCCTGAGCACCACCAAGAGTAATTCTTGAGTGCAGAGCCAGGAGTAACTCCTAAGCATCACCAGGTGTGGCCCCAAACAAACAAACAAACAAACAAACAAAAATAATGAGCAGGATGCAGAAGAATGGGTTCTGGGCCACTAGTTATCCTGGCGAGCTCCAGGAGGCCTGAGTTAGTGGTTCAAAGAAGATTGGTCATACTGTGTCTGTGTTTGCATTTTGCCCAACCTCATACTGGCTTTATGACTGTGGGCCAGTTTTCTCATCTGTAAAATCCCATACAAGTTTTTCCCCAAGACCAAATCACCGCCATTGCCCACTTTGTCCTGTGCCTGGAGAACCATTGCTTTTGCAAGATATGACGTCCAGTAGGATTTGGCCAGTGTTAGGCCCTGGCAGGGTTTGGCAGGGTCAGGGCACTGCTGGCGACTCCAGCTGGGGTGAGATGACTGAAGGTCACGCTCCTTCAGGAAAACAGAGCACCCTTCTTACCTGCTGCCCTAACTTCACCGGAGACCCCTTCTTCACTCCAATCCTTCATGTGAAGAAACTACCCATCAAGATGATCTGGCCCCTGTGACGAGGGGCTCAGTGCCAGCCTAAGCTGGACACCCTCATGAAGGACATGCCCTCAGATTCAATAGCTCAGCAAGGCCCCTGAGCCTTCTGTAGCTGCCTGGCCCTTCTGTAGAGCTCAGGCAGACAGTTCTGAGTCTTCTTGTCTCTTCCACATGCTGTCAAAGGACACAGCTACATCCCAGTACTCTTCCCAGTGATCACTTATATCACTTGTTATCTCGTTGCCCGTCGATTTGCTCGAGCAGCCCCCAGTAACGTCTCCATTCGTCCCTGTCGCGTGCTAGTGTAGCCCAATGGCGTCTGTTTGTTCCAGGAACGGAAGAGCATCAAACCGTTCATTCAGGGTCTTGACAAAGAAGTCAGACCATCTCATAGGTGAGCAGCCAGGCGTTCTTTTGACATTCTGTGGAATCCAGTCGGTAACAGCTCTAGTCCAGGGTCATGTCATCTCCAAATCGCATTACATGTCTGGCCCATCTGATTTTTGATGCCTTGGCAGCGTCCCTGATTCTCCATCGTCAACGGAGGTTGGAACTCTGGATTCCTTCTCTCACTTTAGTGAAACATGATACTCCAGGCATAGCTCTTTTGATTCCTCTTTGGGAGACCTGAATATCGAATATCGTTCTCATCCTGTTTTCGTGGGGCTCAGGTCTCTAAGGCATATGTTAGTGCAGGAATAATGGTGGAGTCAAAAAGATGTGCCCAGAGCTGGAGGTTCTTCGTCCTCTTAACAACTTCTCCGACGCTCTTTTTTTTTTTCTTTTCGGGTCACACCCAGCAATGCACAGGAGTTACTCCTGGCTCTGCACTCAGGAATTACCTCTGGCGGTGCTCAGGGGACCATATGGGATGCTGGGAATTGAACCCGGGTTGGCCACGTGCAAGGCAAACGCCCTACCCACTGTGCTGTTGCTCCATCCCCCTTCTCCGATGCTCTTGAAGGCATTCCACAACACTCTTCCTCCTGCGCAGCTCTGGTGCCAAGTCATTTGTCATGTTGAGTTCTCAGTCTAGGTACACAATGCTGCTGCATTCGGAGATGTTCGCTCCTTTGAGAGCAAATGGAACATCAGGAACTAGTCCATTTCTCATGAACATTGTCTTCATGAGATTCAGCTACAATCCAACCATTCCACACTCATGGTCGAAGTCAGCCAGCATTTGTGCCCCTTGGTTAATTTTTGGTGTTATTAGAACAATGTCATCAGCGAAGTGGAGGTGGTGTAGTTGCCAACCATCTATCTTCACTCCCATTCCTTCCCATTCCAGTCATCGCATGACGTTTTTGAGGGTGGCACTGAAGAGTTTTGGTGAAATGGTATCACCCTGCTGAACCCCTCTCTTTACTTCGATGATCACTTCTTTGTAGAATGGTGAGATCCTGGTAGTGAATCTGTAGTACAGCTCACGGAGGATCCTGATGTACTGAGTTTGAACACCCTGTTTGGCTATGACTTCAATGACCACTTCAGTCTCAGCAGAATCAAAGGCCTTCTTTAAATCAATGAACATTAGACAAAGTGGCATATTGAACTCTCTCGAAACTTCAGTGAACTTGGTCACCGTGTGGATATGGCTTGCTCACATGGTGCCCTTCATTTAGTGTTCTGCTAATCCTATTCAGGATGACTCAAGTGAACAACTTGCAGACGATGGACAACAGGCAGATTGGGCGATAGTTGCCAATGTCGTGGATGTCTCCTTTCTTGTACAACAGAATAGTCCTGCTGGTTTTCCATTGGGATGGAACCTTGTATTCAGACAAGTGGCATGTGAAGAGAGAAGCCAGTGTATTGATGAGTACTGGCAGCAGATTCTTCAGGTGTTCGGGTCTGACCTTGTCTGGACCAGGTGCTGTAAGCTTCTTTACTGACGAAATGGCATGTTGGATTTCAGAAAGGAGACACTGGGAACAACATATCCATCCTGCAGAATTTGGAATGTGGGCAGGTGGACATGCTATCTAAGAGACCTGAGTAGAAGTCATGGATAACCTTTTCCATTGCCCCTCTGGAAGATGTGATAGATCCATCAGGATGTTGGAGGGCAGTCATCTTGGTCTTATAGTTGGCAAAGGACGGGCTGGCATTGCGAATACTTTTCCTGGCTTCTGCCACATCAGCCAACACTGCTGCTCTTCTCTCTTTGAGGTCTTCCTTTATTGCTTCTCTGCACAGCTTTTTTTTTTTTTAACAGTGCTACAATTTTTTATTTTTATTATAGTTTAGGTGATGTTATTACAGTAGTCAATATTTATGGTTTTGATGTTCAAAGTTACTACACCTTCACCACCACTAACGTGCCCAAGACCTTCTACCACTGTCATCTTTGTTATTATTGGTCCACTTTTCCTCCTCCCAATACCCAACACTACTGCCAGTGCTTCTTTTTTTTTTTTAATTTTATTTATTTTTAATTAGAGAATCACCGTGAGGGTACAGTTACAGATTTATACACTTTTGTGCTTATACTTCCCTCATACAAAGTTCGGGAACCCATCCCTTCACCAGTGCCCATTCTCCACCACCCGTAAGCCCAGCGTCCCTCCCACCCTCCCCAATCCCATCTCCCCCCCACCCCACCCTGCCACTGTGGCAAGGCATTCCCTTCTGTTCTCTCTAATTAGCTGTTGTGGTTTGCAATAAAGGTGTTCAGTGGCCGCTGTGCTCAGTCTCTAGCCCTCATTCAGCCCGCAACTCCCTTCCCCCACATGGCCTTCGACTACAATGTAGTTGGTGATCGCTTCTCTGAGTTGACCTTTCCCCGGAACGTGAGGCCAGCCTCGAAGCCATGGAGTCAACCTCCTGGTACTTATTTCTACAGTTCTTGGGTGATAGTCTCCCACTCTGTTATTCTATATACCATAGATGAGTGCAATCTTTCTATGTCTGTCTCTCTCTTTCTGACTCATTTCACTCAGCATGAAACTTTTCATGCCCATCCACTTAACTACAAAATTCTTGACCTCCTTTTTTCTAACAGCTGCATAGTATTCCATTGTATAGATGTTCCAAAGTTTCCTCAACCAGTCATCCGTTCTGGGGCATTCGGGTTTTTTCCAGATTCTGGCTATTGTAAACAGTGCTGCGATGAACATACATGTGCAGATGTTGTTTCGATTGTACTTTTTTGCCTCTCTGGGATATATTCCCAGCAGTGGTATTGCTGGGTCAAATGGGAATTCAATATCTAATTTTTTGAGAGTCGTCCAAATTGTTTTCCAGAAGGGCTGAACCAGTCGGCATTCCCACCAGCAGTGAAGAAGGGTCCCTTTCTCCCCACATCCTCTCCAACAGCGGTTGCTTTTGTTCTTTTGGATGTGTGCTAGTCTCTGTGGTGTGAGGTGGTATCTCATGGTTGTTTTGATCTGCATCTCTCTGATGATTAGTGACTCTGCACAGCTTTTTGAGCTCAGACATTAGCTTGTGATTGCCCGAGGCTCGTGCCAAACCACGTTGGCAAATGAACTCAAGAGTTTCTGAAGACAGGTGTCTTTTTGTGGCTTTTCTCGGCATTCCTCACACAGTCATGGAGGTGCTGACCCAGTCAATTATATTCCTCATAGATGTTGTCAATGATGGCATCTTCCCATATGGCCGCAATAGTGCCAAAGAGCTCCCAGTTGGTGGTCGTTCTGGGAGTTCTCTTCTTAAACTTTGCAACCCTTTCTCCTGGCTCTGTGAAGTAGAATTTCACACGAAGAAGATGGTGGTCTGATCCTGTTTGGAATTTTGGGACAACACCGACATCGGTCAGGCAAAATCGTTGATTGAATATGATGTGGTCAATTTTGTTGTGAAACTGTCTACCGGGAGACTCCTATGTCCAATGTTTAGATTTGGCCTTCTGGAACTGCAAGTTACCATGGATGGTCTTGGTCGACATGATGAACTCAGACAGTCTCTCACCCTATTCGTTCCATTCTAGGCCATGGGTCCCAATGTGGAGTTCTTCTTTCGATCTTCTTGGTCCTATCTTGGCGTTAAAATCACTGACAATTACCTTGTAGAAGGTGTGGTCTTCTTTATAGCACTTCTCCAGCCCTATGTAGAACTTCTCAATTTCTTCTTCATTGTAGTTGGATGTTGGTGCATAGACGACAAAGATAGAAACTGCCAGCAATGAGCCACACCTATTCAAATATAAGCATCCAATTCGGGTTGTTAGGCATTCAAACATATAGAAGCTCATGGCTAAGTTTGTGTTGATGAAGACATCAACACTACTGATGCCTCTGCTGTTGCATATTCCAAGGAACAGTTCTTCAGTGTCAAAAACGGCGTGATGTGATTAATGCCTTCTCATCTTGGTCAATGCAGTGACATCGTACTTGATCTTCTGCACTTGCACCATCAGGTCCTCGATGGATGCTTCTGATGCCAGTGTATGTGTGTTAAAAGTGCAAGCAGTCATTTTTAGTCCAGTGATGCTGCTTCCAAAGTTGCCTCCCTCCCATCACCTGGTTCTTACCTAGGCTGTATGTTTGAAAGGAGACTCAACTGCCCAGCATGGGCTTTATACCATTCCACCCTAGTGGATCCCTGGGCTGGAACGCAGCCACACCTGAGTAAGACCAGGGGACTCTGATAACTGCTCCACTTCCCCTGCTCAAGGAACCAGTTGCCACAGGATGCTGACCATCATCAGAACAATGTCAGCATTGTTTTGCAGGGAACCTGGCTGCTCCCCTGTGTCTTCCCTTTGCTGCTCACAGGACGCCAGGCCCCTATGAGCTCTAAGAGTAGAGTGTGGGCCAGAGAGCTAGAATAGCAGATAAGGCATCGGCCTTGCACACAGCCAGCCAGGGGTTGATCCCCGCACCACACAGAGTTCTTCAAGTACCACCAGGAGTGATCCTTCAGTGTCACCAGTGTGTTCCCCAAACAAAACAAAACAAAACAAAACAATGACAACAAAAGAGTAGAGTGTGCCTGGGTCCCTGTAGTCACTGTGTAGGTCCACTCCCCTGAGGGTGTGGGGTCAGGTTGACTGTGGGGCCAGCTCTGAGCCTTCTCTCCAGGCTCAGGGCCATTCTACTAGGTCTGCCGTCAATGCCTCTACTCAGAAGCCTTTCCTGTTCCCCTCCTCCCTCCGAGAGGGAGACTGTTTTCACCCAGTTGAACTTTTTTCTCAGGATAACTGACAGTGGAAAATTCAGTTCCTTTAGCAGGAAACCTCACCCGACCACAGGGTGTGACCGGACCTCCCAGCACCAACAAAGCTATCCCAAAAGAGTTCACATTTGTTAGGGTTCCCCCCAAAGTCTGGGTATCTCACTCTCCCATGATTGTTCTTGCTGGGTTTGTTAGCTCATTTCATCCTCAGAATAGCACTGTGAAACAGTTGTTTCAGAAACTCGGGTTAAGTGATCTATCTGATATCAAACAGCCACTTAGATGCAAAGATGATTATATTTAAAATATACTCTCTGACTCCAGGGCTGGCCTTAGTTTCTTGGGATAAAGAATATCCAAGTTTCGCTCCTCTCTGGGAGATATGATTATGGATTGAAATAAGATAAACTATATCAAAGTACCTAATATAGGGCCTGGTACTATGGTTGAGTAACCAATATATGGTTGGTAAAAATTTGTTGGATATGTGGAATGATAATTCCTCAAATATATATATATATATATATATATATATATATATATATAGGGGCTGGAGAGATAGCACAGCGGGTAGGACATTTGCCTTGCACGCGGCCGACCCGGGTTCGAATCCCAGCATCCCATATGGTCCCCTGAGCATGACCAGGGGTAATTCCTGAGTGCAAAGCCAGGAGTAACCCTTTGCATTGCCAGGTGTGACCCAAAAAGCAAAATATATATATATATATATATATGCATGTAAATTATTTAGATTACCAAACAATGATGAATTTGTTCCAAACGAATTTTCCAGAATAGGGGGCTGGAGTGATAGCACAGCGGGTAGGACGTTTGCCTTGCACGCGGCTGACCCGGGTTCTAATCCCAGCATCCCATATGGTCCCCTGAGCACGGCCAGGGGTAATTCCTGAGTGAAGAGCCAGGAGTAACCCCTGTGCATTTCCGGGTGTGACCCAAAAACAAACAAAACAAAACAAAAAAGAATTTTCCAGAATAGGGTTATGGGATCTGAAGCAACAGCCAGAAACACTGCTCCTGGCTTCCTCCACCATCTTTCTGCTCTTCCTGTTCAGTATTGCTGTCAAAGTCCCTTGGACAGGAAATCTCTGTGGCTTCCTGATGTGGCTTCAAAGGAAATGAGGTCTTGGTGACAGCTTAATTTGGGGTAGAAGCCTGCAGAGAGCAGGTGCACTCACTCCTTATGTGTGTTTGCAACATGATATATGTTTTGCTCAGGAAGTAACATTATATTTCAGGGTGTTCTGTTTGCAAGAGAGAATAGGACAGGAAGGAGAAAGTGACAATAAATTTTAGAAGTAAATATTTATCTTGAGGAAGAAAAGAAGAGAAGGAGCTAAGGATTAAAAATCTCTGTCTTGGGGCTGGAGAGATAGTACACCTAGTATTTTTTGCTTGGCACAAAGCCAACCCAGGTTCAATCCCCGGATTCCATATGGTCCTCCCCTGAGCACTGTCAGGAATAATTCCTGAGTGCAGAGCCAGATATGACCCCTGAGCATCTCCGGGTGTGACCCAAAAATAAATCTCTGTCTCCTTCTGTCTCTCGTCTCTCTGTTGCTGTCTCTGTCACTGTCTCTGTCTTTCTAATTGTCCCCTTTCTGTGATGGGCCAACACTCAAGTACTGAGGTGACAAGATTGCTGTCCACCTGGTAGTAAGGTATTTTTACCCTCTAATCAAGGGAGCTTCAGACCCTCAGGAAGATGCGTATTGAACCTGCTTTCAGATCACTGCTCAATAGTAAATCTCTCAGGGTACTTCAGTCTCTTAGGAGAACAAAGAGAAGGGAAGGGGAGGTAGGTAACACATCTTTCTAAGCAAGTTTCATTCAAGAAAAACTATTTTGCTTTATGTGAAAAGAATGGAAGAAAGGAAGGAGGGAAGGAAGGAAGGATGGAAGGGAAGAAGAAAGAAAGAAAGAAAGAAAGAAAGAAAGAAAGAAAGAAAGAAAGAAAGAAAGAAAGAAAGAAAGAAAGAAAGAAAGAAAGAAAGAAAGAAAGAAAGAAAGAAAGAACTCCCACATGGGAGTTAGGGAGCATCCCAAGCACCAGTGAGCAGCGGGAAGGGAAGACTTCCTACCTGGTGTGCTTCCTGCCTCCCCCTCCTCTTCCTTTCCTGAACAACATGGCCCTTTGCCTCCTCTGTTCTCTGTGTCTAGTGGCACTGAGAGGAGAGAGAAGGGAAAAGAGAATCAAGTCCAACATGCAGGAGCCCCCTGGGCCCCATATGTGGTGCCTTTGAGCAGACTTGAGAGAAACATCCCAGCCCATGGGTGAAGAGTGGAAAGAGCCTTCTGGCTCAGAGGGATAGAGACAGCGAGACACTTCTCTCTCTCTCTGTCTCTCCCTCTCTCTCTCACTGGCTCTGGCTACAGTCAACAGTCTGCTTCCCCACTCCCTGCTTCTATGTGGACTGCCCTCTCCTTGTAAGGGACTTCAAGTCACTAGAAGGAAAGGTTTCCTTCCCTCCCTCCCTCTCCTCTTCCCTTCCTCTCTCTCCTTTTCCCTTTCTTCTGTCCTGGGGATGGAACCCCAGACCTTAGGCCCCAGCCCAGGATGGCTTCGTGGAATTCCTAATCTGTGCACTTGTCACGATAATCTCTGTTCCTCTCTCAATCACTCCCATCTGGAGTGTCTGTTCAACCCTTCCTAGTGGGAAGTGGCCAGGAGCAGGGCCTGGATCGGGCCTTCCTCGGAGCAACCCCTTCCCCACCTGGGCATCTCTGCGCTGTGGGAAGGCCTGGCACCACCCAGCTCTGAGCCGCCACATTTTCAGTCCCAAGTGCTAGTACCAGGCCCTCCCATGCAGAACTCCCCTGGTGCGTGAGTCACCCTGTGCCACTGTGGGAAGGCTGCCAGCACAGAGTGACTCTCGAGCTTCCAAAGACCCATCAGTGCCTGGGCACGGCTTTCTGCGCCCACATGCCAGCCTGATTTGCCCAGGCCCAGCCTGACCATGCGCGCTCCTGGCACGCATCCTCTTGCTAGTCTGAAGTCATGCTCTCAGACCTGGGTTCCCGAGCAGTGTTCCGGAGATATTTGATGTGGAAGATTTAATTCCTGGTTTTGATTCTGTGGGAGAAACTGGGGTGCATGGCAGGATCGTGGCCCTGCAGCAGGACCCTCTGCCCTGCTAGGAGCTCTATGCTACTCTCCATGCCCGGGAGTGGTCTGAGGGACCAATGACCCAGCCAGTCCTTCTGTGGGAAGCTAACATTACCTCTGGCTTCCATGCTTGACCCCTCCCAGCAATGCTTTGTGTCCCCCCCACCCTGCAACTCCCAGCTCGACTTGCTCTCACCACAGAAATGTATCTTCATAGCTTCCTTTCTTCTCTTTGCCTCTGTTCAACTCCTTGGCCCCCAGGCTCTGGTTCTCTCCTCCCCAAGACCACAGCCTCTCGATTGCTTCCCAAGATCCTGCTCTGAGTTCTGCCCCATCCCAGACCCAGTGATCCATCTTCAAGAATGGTTCGTCCAGGGGCCGAAGCGATAGCACAGCGGGTAGGGTGTTTGCCTTGCACGCGGCCGACCCAGGTTCGATCCCCAGCATCCCATATGGTCCCCCAAGCACTGCCAGGAGTAATTCCTGAGTGCAAAGCCAGGAGTAACCCCTGAGCATCGCTGGATGTGACCCAAAAAGCAAAAAAAAAAAAAAAAAAGAATGGCTTGTCCTCCTTCCCAGCATGCAGGCTCACAGCCCCCCTCATCAGCTTTCTCCTGTCCAGTCACCAAGTCAGCAAAAGGGGCATGGACTTGTCTTGGGCATCAGCATCTCTCTGCACTGTCCTTGGCATCTTCAAAGATTTGCACTGCACCTGGTGGCCCCCCTTTCCTATGCTCCCATCTCCGGCCATTAGCAGTTGCTTGGTGAACTCTTGGTGTCTGTGCTTGGCTTCTCCCTCCATCCCCTTCCTGTCCCGGCTGGCTGGGGGCCTCTCTGCTGCTTGCTGAGGTTTGGAAGAGCGAGGCCTGACTGCTGAATGCCCCAGTGCCCTCCAGGCCTTCCCCGCGGCCTCTCTTCTCCTCCCCTGCCCAGTCTCTACAGGCAGACGCTGCTGGCCGCCTTCCCTTTGGGCAGCTCCAGGCCTCCTTTCCGCTTCCCTCTCTCGGACCTTTGCTTCAGGGGCGCGCGGGGCTGCAGCATGCATGCGGGAGGAGCCGCTTTCCCGCCGGGTACATCTTTGCTCCTGGGCGTCCACCGGAGCCAGAGGGGACTCCCCCAGAGGCCCGGCGAGGGGGACACCAGCAGGAGCGGGGGCGCCCTCTGTCCCTGGACAGAGACCCGCGAACTCGATCTCAGGGACGCCAGGAAAGCGGGGGAAACGTTGGCGTGGGGTATGGTCGCGGCGGCCAGGGTGTGGGGCGCGTCGGGGTCCCGGGCGGGCGCAGCGTCCGGCGGCCGCGGGGCGGGGACCACCTCCCGGCGGGGCGCGCGCGCGGAGTCGGGTTTCCGGGCGGGAGCGCGCGGGGCGCGGGCAGTGGCCGCGGGCACGGGGCGGACCCCTCGCCGCCCCGCCCCGCCCCGCCGGCCGGGACGAGCCATGGTGGCCCCATGCGGCGGGCACAGCCGCGCCGGGCAGCGTGTGAGCCCTCCGGGAGAGGTAACGGCGGCGCGCGGGCCGGGCCGCCGCCTTTGTTCTCGCGGACAAGTTTCTCGGCGTGCGCGGGACGCGGGGTGGAGGGGCGCGCACGGCCCGGGGTACGCGCGGGGGGCGCGGGACGCGAGCGGGCTCGGGGTGCGGGGCGCGCGGGGTGCGGGCGGGGCGCGGGGGGCGCGCGGGAGCGGGCGGGGCGCGCGGAGTCGGGGGGCGCGCGGCCTCGGCCACCGCCCGACCGGGGGCCCGGACTTTCCTACTTGGGCCAAGTCTCAGGCCGCTCCGGGCCCCGGCGGGGCTCCCCATCCCCAGTGGCCCCGCGTGCGGCCGGGCAGCAGGGCGGCCCCGGCCCCCACCCGAAGGGGCTCGGAATCGCGGCGGGCAGGAATTTGGCGCCTTGCGGGGGCCGGGGCCGAGGGGATCAAGAGCTGCCCCCCGACCTGCCTTTTCGGGAAGCCGCGCCCCGAGCGCGAGCCCAGCTCCGGCCCGGCCCGGCGCGCCCCCGGCTCCTGCTGCCCCCTCTGTCCGCCCTTCCCCCGCCCATCTGTACCCCCATTCCTGCTGGCTGCTCCCCAGGCGCAGCTCGTCCCCACTCCTGCCCGCCCCTTTCCCCCCGGCCCCTTAGAGGGCCGCCCAAGTGGATGGTTCGGGCCGTCCTGGAACCGCCTCCCCGCCGCCTCCTTCCCTGCTGTCCCGACCTGAAGGGGGGCGAGGGGGGAAGGGAAGGGGCGGCTGGAGAGGGGCCTGCACTCGCCGTGTTGGGTGGGCGCGTGCGCACGCGATGCCCGACCGTGAAGATACCTCTTTTCTTTCTTCCTTTCTTTCTTCCTTTCTTTCTCTCTCTCTCTCTCTCTCTCTCTTTCTTTCTTTCTTTCTTTCTTTCTTTCTTTCTTTCTTTCTTTCTTTCTTTCTTTCTTTCTTTCTTTCTTTCTTTCTTTCTTTTCTTTCTGTCTTTCTTCTTTCTTTCTGTCTTTCTTTCTTTTTCTTTCTTCCTTCCTTTCTTCCTTTTTTTCTTCTTTTTGCATCACACCAGCGATGCACAAGGGTTGCTCCTGACTGTGCACTCAGGAATTACACCTGGCAGTCCTGGGGGGTCCTGGGGTTCAAACCCCGTGCAAGGCAAATGCCCTACTCATATACTATCACTCCAGCCTCAACACCAGTTTATTTTCTTTGTTTTGTTATTTGTTTTTGGACCACATCTGGTGGTGCTCAGGACTTACTCCTAACTACACTCAGGGATCACTCCTGGTGGGGCTCAGGGACCATGTGTGGTGCTGGGGATTGAACTGGGGTCAGCAGTGTGCAAGGCAAGCACCCTGCCGGCTATATTATCACCTCTATCAAAGAAAGCCCTTTGAGGGCCTGGAGGAAGGGGAGCTGCAACCCCATAACTGTCTTTAAAAGTCCCTGAAGTCCTGCTGCTTGAGGCTAGGCACTGCTGGTGGAGGGGAGAAGTACCAGAGTTCCCAAGGGCTCATGGAGATCAAGCATTTAAAAATATATCTTTTCATGGATGCTAAAGGCGGTGGGGGGCAGAAGGGGCTCGTCCACTGGAATGAGATTGGAAAGGGCTGTCATTAGCACACAGATGCAGAAATGTGGGTGACCGTGGGAAGGCTCTGCTGACCAGACAGGGTCTGCCTGGCCACCACCCCCAGAGCTCCCAGGGACAGCAGGGCTGTAATTGAGGCTTGTCTCCAGACTGCTGGGACCTGGGCACACAGGACCCGTTTATGGAACTTTGTGCAAGTTCTGTGGCCCAGTGTACCCTGGGATGCAGCTGCTCCAGAAATGATTGCAGGCTATAGAACCAAGGCTTCCCAAAGGTAGACGCACCCAGGGAACAAGGACACTGTTGGTGGAAATTATAAAACTTTGAAAGACTTTCTAAGGCAGTGCATGAGAAGAAAGGAAATTTTAAGACCTGATAGTTTTCCTGATATGCATGATTCTCCCCAAAGAACTTATTAAAAAAAAGTGATATGCCTGCATTTTCAATGCATATGGAAGCTAAGGTCAGGACACTCTGGAACGTTGGGAATAATTTTCTCCTCAAATGTTTTCATTAACTTTGGTAGGTGCTTACATCCCAGCTTCACTCAGTGACAGAATCTTGGAGAAGGGTGGCGTGGAGGGTAAGGAGAAGGGCCAAGTTAATTATAAGGTCTGCTGGGAATAGTCTGATGTGGTTTGAGTTTTTGTTTGTCAGCTTAGCATTTAAAAACATGTTTGCTTTTGTTTAGTTTTGTTGGTTTGACTTTGTTTTGTCTTGAAGAAAGGCAGTCCTTCAAGTCCCCTGTGGCTGGTCTGCACCCCTGGGGAGTGGCTGTGCTGGCCCCTGTGTCCTGCCTGGCCAGGGGCCGTGGCCTTGGCCCAGGGGAAAGTTGGGGCAGATCCATCCGGGCACTCCCAGGCTGCCCAAGACTCTCCATTAGGGCTTTGAGTGTCCGTCTTTGGCTGGGGTGGGGAGGAGGAACTCAGGTGATTCAGAATGTATCCCTGGGAAGTCGAGAGAATGGGCTTTAAGGGTCAACATCAGAGCCGGGCAGTGGTTGCATGTCTTGAAGTCTGTATTTGGGACCTCCCTGACCAGCAGTGTAGCTATTTCCTTTTCCAGTTTGTTTATCTTGTTTTCAAGTAAAATGGCTTTAATTCACTTTTAAAAATTTAACTTTGGAATGATTGTAGTGTCACAGGAAGTTGCAAAAATAGTCTAGAGGTCCTGTATACTCTGCCCAGCCTCCCTGGCAGCATCTTTCACAACTGCAGAGCAGAGGCAGAGTTGGGAATTGGCGTAGGTTCAACCGCAGATGTCCTGTGTGTGTATTTGTGTGAGTGTGTAGGTATGTGTGTGTGAATGAGCATATGTATTTCTGAGTATATGTGGACTGGAGCGATAACACAGTGGGTAGGCGTTTGCCTTGCACGGCCGACCCGGGTTCGATTTTTCCTTCCCTCTCAGAGAGCCCGGCAAGCTACCAAGAGTATCCCGCCAGCACGGCAGAGCCTGGCAAGCTACCCGTGGCGTATTCCATATGCCAAAAACTGTAACAAGTCTCATACTGGAGATGTTACTGGTGCCTGCTCAAGCAAATCCATGAGCAACGGGGTGACAGTGATACAGTGACAGTGATGTATTTCTGTGCTGGAGCCATAGCACAGCGGGTCGGGCGTTTGCCTTGCACACGGCCGACCTGGGTTTGATTCTTCCGTCCCTCTTGGAGAGCCCGGCAAGCTACCGAGAGTATCTCGCCTGCACTGCAGAGCCTGGCAAGCTACCTGTGGCGTATTCGATATGCCAAAAACAGTAACAGCAAGTGTCACAATAGAGACATTACTGGTGCCCACTCCAGTAAATCGATGAGCAACGGGATGACAGTGATATGTGTATGTGTGTGAATGTATGTATTTATGAGTACATATGTATGTATGTGTATGAGTGTATTTGTGAGTATATGTGTGTGTATTTGTGAGTACATATGTGTGTATGAGTGTATTTGTGATTATATGTGTGTATGAGTGTATGTAGCACTGTAGCACTGTCCTCCCGTTGTTCATCGATTTGCTCGAACAGGCCCCAGTAACATCTCCATTGTGAGACTTGTTGTTACTGTTTTTGGCATATCGAATATGCCACGGGTAGCTTGCCAGGCTCTGCCATGCGGGTGGGATACTCTCAATAGCTTGCCAGGCTCTCCAAGAGGGACAGAGGAATCAAACCCGGGTCGACCACGTGCAAGGCAAACGCCCTACCCGCTGCGCTATCGCTCCAGTCCAGTATGTACTTGTGAATATATATGTGTGTCTGTGTGTGTGAGTATGTGTATTTGTGAGTATATGTGTGTATGTGTGTCTGTGTGTGAGTGTATATATTTGTGAATAAATATGTGTGAATGAGTACTTGTGTATGTGTGTGTGTATTTGTGAGTATATGTGTACGAATGTGTTTGTGAATACATATGTGTGTGTCTATGTGAGTGTATGTATTTGTGAGTCTATGTGAGTGTGTGTGTCTGTGTATGTTTCTGTGCAGTTTTTCATTGTGTAGCTTCCTGAAGCTATCACCAAAACTCAGATGTAGAGTGACCCTGCCCTGCAGGAAATCCCTTGTACTGGCTGCAGTGGTCTCTGCTCCCAGGTCCGAGCCTGGGGTCCTGAAGCTGTCATCTCTACAGCTTTGAGAATGTTCCAGAAACAAAGGAGCCTGCTCCCAGGCTTGTGGAGGCTGTGTTTCCCCCGTGTAGTCCGGAGACATATTCGGCTGAGGAAGTGTTGCTGGCTGGTCCCTGTGGTTGCAGAGTCCATGCACAGATGGACCAACGCTTGTTTAACCATTTACCTAGTGAAGGGCCTGGGTTGTTGGGCACTTATAGTTAAAGCTCCTTTGAGTATTATATGTATGTGCAGGTTTGGGTGTGTTCCTAAGTTCCCCCCACTTATTTCTGGGGGAAATAAATGTCCCGAAATCTGACTGCCAGGCTGGATGGAATGTGTGCTTCATCTTTGAAGAAACTAAAGAGCGGTTTTTCAGAGTCACCGTAAATTAGTTGAGACCCAGCCGGCTGTGCTGAGCGGTCTCATTTCCCTCCCCTCTCCCTCTCTAAGAGTTGTTCATTATTTCAGCTGCCCCTCTATGTGTTCCAGCTCATGGAGATGTGGGCTCGTATTTCCTAGTTGCCATCTGGAGATACTCTTCAGTGAAATGTCTTTTGCCTATGTTCTAACTCGATCATTTCTTTTTACTTATTTATTTTTTGGTGTTAAACTTTGAGAGTTCTTAATATATTCAAGACACAAGTCGTTTGTCACATGTGTGCTGTGCGTGTGCGCAGTTTTTTTCAGTATGTGGCCTGTTTTTTATCCTTTTAGCCAAATGGATGAGTGAATCATTCTGCATTTGCTGTTAATCAAATTCACAGACCCTTGGCCCTCTCTTACTCGTGGGCTTTATATGGAGTTCAAATAATCCCACTGGTATCAGGTGTTGGAAATGCGACTTACACTCTGTGGAACGTGGTGGAGCAGTCAGAGGTGCATCCTGCACCTCAGCCTCACAGCCCTGAGCTTGGCCATTCCCGTTTATAGGTAACAAAAGGAGCTCTTAGGGAACCCAGTTTCTCCGCATGTTGATGACACCAGGCTGCCGGGCTCAGGTCATGTTTAGCAGTCTTGCTTCCTCTGCCTCTTCCTCTCCAGCCAGAAGGCTGCTGACTCAGGGCAGTGGTCGTCCACCCGCAGTCTCTGACCTGTGCTGGTTCATAGCAAAGAAAGGCTATAACTGTCGTGCACCACTTTGCCTGTAGCTGCCAGCCTGTGGATGGGCATGCAAGCACCGCTTGAAGGGCACTTCGGCCCTGTTACGGTCTTTCTCAGTATTTTCAACAGAATTGAAGTAGTCGTACCCCCATTTACTCACTCAGCTCAGCCACTGTGAAACAAAGACTCTGACTCTCTTGATTAACTCGAATTTTTTAAAAAGTCACACATTAACACGAAGCATTCCTGGTGTATTCCAGGAGGCACTCCAGGCAGCTAATAGATTTCAGAAAGAGACGTCTCGTTTATACCTTCCTTCTTGTTACATTCATCACAGCCAACCCAGGCTGGCTTAAAATGCGACTCACAAAACTCCAGCTTGCCACAATTTCTTCCAGCAGTTTATACTGGCACCTGCCCTACCCCTAGGCTCACATCCCCTGCCCTATTCAGAAGTGTGTGTGATGTGTGTGCGGTCCGGAAGCAACTGTGTCGACACCAGCTCTGCGCCGGGGCCGCACGCTCACCTCTGCCTGCACTTGTGGGTCCCCATGTTAGACTCTGACCTGGGCAAGGCGACCCCTGGAGTTTGGAGCTGGGATGCAGGTGGCCAGAATATCTGACCTGCCCCAGCTTTATGAGGGCCAGAAAGGGAACTTTGAGGAACAGAGCTTTGGGGGGCTCCAAGTGTAGTTGAGTGTGGAGGACACTGCTCTAACGGGAAGATAATGCTCTATAGGTGCTCCATGGAGTGGTGCTCCATAGGAGGGATACTGCTTTGAGGAGGGGATGGTGCTCCCCAGTCTCATAGTGCTCCACGATGGAGATGGTGCTCCCTAGTATCATGGAGCTCCATAGGGTGATAGGGTTCTTGGGATTGTGCGCCCCAGTGTTAGTGCTCCACGTGGTGGTGCTCCATGCTCCCCAGTGTTAGTGCTCCACGGGGTAGTGGTACTTCATGCTCCACAGTGTTAGTGCTCCATGAGGTGGTGGTGCTCCATGCCCCACAGTGTCTGTGCTCCATGGGGTGGTGGTGTTCCATGAGACCACAGCAGGGCTGTAGTGGTGCATGTCCACAATCTTTGCTTCACAGGGCCCTAGTATTCTGTGGGGTCATTCTATGTTCTGGGGCTGAAGGCTTTCATCTGCTCTCCTTTGTTCAGAAGTATGAAATGTCGGCTGTCTGCATAGTGTGATAGGAAAAGATCCAGACACAGACCTGATAGTAGGAGAGTTTCTTCTTCCTTAGGCGGACAGACTGTGGGTACAGGGAGGCCAGAGGTGGGTCTCGATGACCAGCATTTCAGTCACTCAGTCCAACTGGAGACTTGTTTGGTCGTCTGTCTGAATAAAGAGCTCCTAGTGGGTGCAGGCAGTGTCTGGAGCTAAAACGCTAGGTCCAGATCATAGGGGTGCGGTGTTCTCGACTTGCCCAGAGAAGGATGAAGAAAGGGGAGGTTGGGAGGAGAAGTCACCTCCCACCCAGGAGAGCCGGGGAGGACACTGCAGATCTGCCCAGGAGGCTCCACCCCGGCATTTAGGCTTGTCAGAATCTCACCTTAGAGCTAAGCTCTGTTGAATCAAGAACCGATCTCCAGGGAACAGGGAGGCAGTAAGGGGCGAGAACACTCGCCCTGCAGGCAGCCCGGGTCCCACACATTCCCAGAGCAGGAGGCAGCCCTGGAGGTGGCGTGGGCAAACCTCAGCACGTGGGGTCAGAGTAGACAGCAGCCTTGGCGGAGCGTCTGTCCGCTGGTCTCACGGCCGAGAATCGCAGGAAGATCTGCCCACCGCCTCCACCAGTAAGGGCCCATTTGAACTCGCAGCTTGGAACGTCTCTTAATTCTGTTGGCATCTGTTTGTGGCAGCCTGTTCAGTGCCCTGAGCACCTTTTGGATCATGCTCTCTGGAAGCTGGAGTGCCAGCGTGAGTGGCAGACCCTTGCCTGCTGAGAATTCCCTTCCCATGCCCACCACAGCAGTCCCACATCTGCACCGGTCTCCGCACACAGGGGGCATGTGTAGGCACCAGGCACAGGTGAGGGCCTGGTTGGAGAGGTGCTGGCGGGGACATCAGTGCCAGTTAGCCAGCCTGGGTGTGTGCACTGACACCACCCCGTGTGCCCCAACACTCGCCTGTGCAGGCAGTAGGACTCAGGTGTGGGGCCCATGTGGGATAGCAGGAGAGAGAGCACAGAGGGGAGGGCACTTGCCTTGCACGCAGCCCAGCCGATATTCCATACGGCCCCTTGGCACTGCCCAGGGTGATCCTGAGTGCCACCAGGTGGGGTCCAAAACAAGACAAACCAAAGAGCCGAGGCCCCCCTCTTCTCCCTGACTCGGCCTCAGTCAGCAGTTCCTGGGAGCAGAGAGAGTGGTGCTTCGGCTTGGGTCCCACCCCACCTCCTGGCTTCCCACAGGACAGAACCCTCTGACCCTGCCCGGCTCCTTCAGCACCATTCCCAGGCACGAGGCCTGGCTAGCCCTGCCCCCGGGGCCGTGTCCTCTCCAGGATCCATCCTTGCAGGCTCTGAAATGAGGCCAGAGGAGCTTCTCTGCCCAGCACAGTGGAAAGTGGTGCCAGGTGGGACCACTCCTGGTATGCATGGGGGAGGGCGGAGGGCAAACGCTTCCCAACCCTCCCCAGCCCTTGTCTCCCTTCTTCCCGGGCAACTTCGTTCCCTCTGCAGTGCTCTCTGTTGGTTTTTATGGTTTTGTCTGCTCTGCTGTTGAAATCCTTGCCTGGCCCATGTGGGTGAGGTCACCCAGAGCTGATCTTGGACGCCTGACTTACTCCGCTCGCCATGGTTTCCTCGAGCGCCTTCCATCCGTTTCATCTTTCAATAGCTGAGTTTCCCACCTCCTCGGTCTGCCTCCCTCACCGTGCTTTGCCTCTGACAGAGCTGCAGTGTTCACTCGGCGCTTGCTGTCTGCCTGGAGGTTCTCGTGTTCCTTGGGGAGATGCCCAGAAGTGGGATTGAGGATCTTAAGTTAGCACTATCTTTAGCTTCTCAGTTTTTCCTTCTGGGGAGAAGTTTAGACCACACCCAGAGGTGCTCAGGGCTTTCTCCCAGCTGTGCTTGGGGACCCCCAGGCAGTGCTGGAGGTTGTGCCCAGGCAGCCACGTTGCAAGGCCAGTCCCCGCCCCCCCAGGTCTCTCCAGCCCCATCAGCTTCCCAGGTTGGCCACAGCTGTACAGCCCCACCAACGGCCCGTTCCCTGTCCACTCTCCCTTGCGCCCCTGTGCGCCCCCACTACACGGGTGGCAGGTGGCATCTCCACCACCCCTGAGTGAGGGAAGTCCTGCGGAGCTGCAGGGGGAGCGGCAGCAGAGCCTGTGAACAGGATGTTCTGGGTGCGGGGTGGGACAAGGAGGGGAAAGGGGGTGGCCCCAGCAGGAACTCACCCGGTCCCTTTTCAATGACGAGCTTTGGCCTTGTGGGAAACAGGTCAATAGCCCCTGAGCTCGACATTTCAAGTGACTGGTTTGAAGAGATTCTGGAAAAATTTGTTGTTGTTTGTTTGGGGGCTACACCTGGTGGTCTCAGGGAGCCATAGGGGATTCCGGGAGTCAGCTGCATGCAGGATGAGCTCCTCGTCCGTTGTAGTATCTCTCCAGCCCCTGGAAAATGTTCTTCTCAAAGGAACTTCTTTGGGCCAAGGGCCCAGTGTTAAAAGTGAGCTTTTTGCCATGGAGGAGCAAGTTTCTTTTACCCAGTCAGGAGAGCTGGGGGGTGCCCTGGCTGAGTGATTAGGGGTCTGCACTGTCTCCCACCATTGCATGGGAGCAGGAAGCAGATAAGCCAGAGCAAGAGCCAGACCCCTGTGTGGCCATGCGGAGCTCAGGGCCGGGGACACCCTATCTTCCGGGCCGGGGCGGGTGTTCTTGTGAACCAGGGCCTGACCCAGCCTCCCTCTGCTCCTTCCCGCTTCTACCCCTTCCTCTGGTTCACCCAGACTGTTCCCTGACTTGGTCTGGGGAGGACTGTGGGCGTCCCTGCAGCGGAGATGTTTCAAAAGCGTCTCACTGGGGGGCTGGAGCGATAGCACAGTGGGTAGGGCGTTTGCCTTGCATGCGGCCGACCCGGGTTCGATTCCCAGCATCCCATATGGTCCCCTGAGCACCGCCGGGATAATTCCTGAGTGCAGAGCCAGGAGTAACCCCTGTGCATCGCCGATTGTGACCCAAAATGCAAAAAAAAAAAAAAAAAAAAAAAGCGTCTCACTGGCCGTGACTTTGGCCTCTGTCATGGCAGAGGGTGGCTGGGCTGACGATAAACGTGCACTGTCACTTTGGAATTCTCTGAATCAAAAGGAGCTCCGGGCCCTGGGAACTGGGGATGAGTCACACAGGAAGTGGGGAGAGTTTCCCGGGCATTGACCCCCACTCTGCTCCCCCAGGTCCAGCCTGCTATAGCCCTAGCGGTCCCGTGCTGGCTCTAGAAGATCCTGGCACCTTCTTCCAGGTCTTTTCCGGGAGGCATGGCACGGCCACGCTGACGGAGGCCGACGTGACGGACGTCAGGGCCAAGGCCGGTAAGTCTGAGCCCGGGGTGCCTCTGCGCAGTCTTTACCCCATGCTTGCGTCAGCTCTGCCGTGGCACTGACTGCGGAATGGTGTGTGTCAGCCCTGCGTGCCTCAGCAGTACACTTCTGTCCTCTCAGGACATTTCATTTCTTCTCTCCTCTTTGCTTTCATTTTGATCTCTGTGAGTAAATGGGAGGTTCAAAAGATATTCAGAGTGATTGCTGGGAGGGACCGTGGCCTTTGCAAGAACTTCCTGCCTGTGGGGCCAGAGCGATAGCACAGCGGGTAGGGCGTTTGCCTTGCACGCGGCCGACCCGGGTTCGATCCCCGGCATCCCATATGGTCCCCCAAGCACTGCCAGGAGTAATTCCTGAGTGCAAAGCCAGGAGTAACCCCTGAGCATTGCTGGGTGTGACCCAAAAAAAAAAAGAAAAAAAAAAAGAACTTCCTGCCTGTGTGTGAGGACTTCTGAGGTAAAGCTGTGAAGGGATCTATAGGGAGAGTCTATGTTCCTGGCAGAGGAACTCATGAAAGGGAATTAGGTGTTGGCACGCCAGATAAGATGCCAGCCCTTCTTCACCATCCCCCAAAGATCTTGTCCATGGGGAAGAATGTTTGTTTGAATTTTTCTTCAGGATCATTAATTTTGGCTTGTGCTTGCTGCATCCTTTGGGAGTTAGCTGCTCCAAGGATGAGGCCTTTCCATTTTCCCCCTACCCACTCGTGTGTGTGGAAGGAATGGGCGGCAGGTGCTGGCAGCCGGCAAAGGCAAGGCGCACTCATTAGCACAGCCACTTAGCAGCTTCTCTGTGTGGGCTTCCAAGGAGCTGTTCTGGTGTCTAAAATGTTTTACTGGGGCCAGAATGATAAGACAGCAGGTAGGGCCTTCGCCTTGCATGCAGCCTACCCAGGTTTGACCCCCAGTGTCCATAAGGTCCCCCAAGCCCACTGAGAGTGATCCATGAGCGCAGAGCCAGGAGTAAGCCCTGAGCACTGCTGAGGGTGACCCAAAACAAAAACAAAACGAAGGGGAGTTACACCCAGTGTGGCTTTAAGAGCTGTGTGTGTGTGTGTATAGTGTGACTGTGTGTTATTATGAGTGTGTATGTGTGAGTGTTGTGGTGACTGAGTATGCGTGGTGTGTGTGTGTTTGAGTGTGGTGATATGTGGTATGAGTGTGGTATGTATGAGTGATGACTAAGTATATGTAGTATGTGTGTGGTATGCATATGTAGTGACTGTGTGGTGTATGTGTGGTATGTTTGAGTGTGTGTGGTGACTGATGTATATCTATGTGTGGAGTAGTTGTGGGATGGTATGTGTGAGTGTGTGTGTGTGTGTGACTGAGTGTGTGTGGTGACTGTGGTGACTGAGTATGTTTGGTGATGGTGTGTGTGGTGATTGTGTGTGTGTGGTGACTGAGTGTGTGTGGTGACTGTGACTGTGTATGTGGTGATTGTTTGTATGAGGTGATTGAGAGTGGTTGATGACTGGTGACTGAGTGTGTGTGGTGACTGAATGTGTGTGATGACTGTGTGGTCTACATGTATGTGCGAGTGTGGATGTGTGTAGTGTGGGTGTGAGTACATACATGTTAGTTTGGTACGAGTGCTGCTGTATCTTGTTACTAAAGAGTGTTACTTGTTAGTCAGACAGAGCTTGGGGATCAAACAAAACTGCCCCTGGGCTTGGATTCTGCAGCGGAGGTGACAGAAATCAGTGTGACCAAGCAGCTGCCAGAGGCTGGGCTCAGGAGGCATTTCTGCCTTGAAGCTGGGGCAGCCAAGCAGTGCTCCTGCAGTGCTGCGCTGGCTGGGGCCTGTGCATGCCACCTGCCCCACCGCTGTCATTGGTGCCCCCAACAGTGAGGGATGTGGCCTGGGCAGCAGTGAAGACTGTCGCAGGGAGGGATGGTCGGACAGGGTATATGCGTACTGCAGGACCTGGTGTTGAGCCCAGCACCGTGGGACCTGGTGGCGTCCTGCTCTGTGTCTAGCCCCAGTTCTTGGGCTCTGGTGCTCAGCTGGCTGGCTGAGGTCCCTGGGGATGTGCAGACCAGGTGAGGCAGGTGGGGAAAAGGTCCCCAAAGGCAGCACAGAGCCAGGAAGTGGGAGCAGGACCCGGCAGGAGCGGAGGTGCTCAGGTCATGTCCCTAGGGTCTCGGCATTGACCAGAGCTGAGGGTCAGGTGTGGCTACAGGAGGGGGGTGGGCAGAGGGCACATGGAGCAGGCGTGAGTGCGTCCGTGGCAGCTTTTTTTTTGCTTGGTTTCAGGGTTGGTTTGTCCTTCCTGAGAGCTAGAGCTGGGTGTGTGGCTATGGCTTAGGGAAGGGGTCGAGGGTGGGGACAAAGGGACAGGGACAGCTGGTGACCTCCCTGCCTCTCTTCCAGGCGAGGACCCTCTGTGCAGCCCCCACTCCGGGACCTTCCCGAGGGTCTCAGAGGTGGAGATGAGAGGGTCGGAGGACGCGGCCCCCGGAACCGTGTTGCAGCGGCTGATCCAGGAGCAGCTGCGCTATGGGCCCTCGACTGAGACCATGAGCCTGCTGGCCCTCCAGCAGCAGGCCACGGGCAGTGCAGGGCCGGCCCGCCCTCCCGGCTTCCCTTCCACGGAGAACCTCGCCCCGGAAGACCCACCAATGGTCCACCAGTCGGCGCGCCAGGAACCGCAGGGCCAGGAGCACCAGGTGGACGGCGCGGCCATGGAGAAGCAGGCGAGGCCTGTGCCTCCGCCCGGCGAGGATCTGCCCACGTACGAGGAGGCCAAGGCGCAGTCCCAGCTCTTCCGGCCACCGCAGGGCTACTACCGGGCGGGCGGAGGGCAGCCGGCGCGCTCCGAGGGCCGGCCGTCGGTCAGCCGCGCCCACAGTGGCCAGGCGCTCAAGGATGAGGCGCTGAGGGAGCTGAAGCAGGGCCACGTCCGCTCCCTCAGCGAGCGCATCATGCAGCTGTCTCTGGAGCGCGGCGGCCCCTCAAAGGCACCCCCTGCCCCACCCGCCGGCAAGGACCCCCGGGGCCCGCCCCCCGAGTACCCCTTCAAGAGCAAGCCCGCAATGGCCACTGTAGGAAAGCCCCAGGAGCTGGGCCTGCTCTACCCCGAGCACGCAGGCATGCTGCCAGAGCTGCTCAAGCCCTACCCAGCGCCCCAGCCCGTGAGGACCGAGGTGGCCGTCCTGCGCTACCAGCCACCCCCGGAGTACGGGGTCACCAGGTGAGGCTGTGGCCGGGGGACCCTGACTTGGGTGCAGAGCTGAGTCAGCGTGCTGGGGTGGGGGGGCATCCCTGTCTGGGCCAGACCGAGGGGCGGAGGTAGGGAGGAAGGGATGGAGGCTGGAGCCAGGCTAGGGGCCCCAGGAAGCTGCCCCCACCCCCAGCAGCGCTCCCACTTCACCTGCTGCCCCGCGCCTGCCCCTCCTCCCACTCCCCGGGCAGCCCCAGACCTCCCTGCGTCCTGTCCTATCACAGCTGCTGCTTTAGTGGGACCTGCAGGAAGCTGGGGATGTTGTGTCTCTCCCAGATGGTGTCCCCATGGGCAAGGCCTGGGGGTGCAGTGGGGAGGCCGATTCGTGGACCAGGTGAGAACCCAGGCCCGAGGGAAGGAACAGACTCCGTGAGATCCTACATGTCAGCGCGGGGCAGGGGGACTCGGCTGTCCTGTACAGACATGGCCGCCCATGGATCTGACAGAGGGGCACTGAGGTCGGCCCTGCGTGGAGCCTCGGCCGGGTGCCTTGGGACATGGACCATTATAGTCTGGGTGCTGTGTGGTGGCCAGCTGGGCTGTCCCTGGAGCCTGAAAGCCTTCTCTGTTGCCGGGCTCTGGGTGTCTCGAGGAAGGACACAGTGCAGCGGGGCTGCAGCATGCGTAACAGCCATCCCGTCCTCATGGTGGCCACTTAGATCAGCTGTGCCACAGTGTGAGTGACGACCACCCCCATCCTTGCAATGGCCACGTGGGGGCAGCTGTGAAGCAGTTGTAAGTGACCACCATGCCGTCCTCACAGTGGCCACTTAAGCCAGTTGTGATGCAGCTGTGAGTGGTCTCCATTCCCATCCTCTGAGTGGCCATTTGGACCACCTTGTGACACAGCTATTACGTGACCACTGTACTGTCCTCACAGTGGCCTCTTGGACTAGCTGTGACACAACCATGAGTGACCGCCATCCCGGTCTCTTGGACCGTGGTCTCCTGTATTGAGTCTGTGTGCATTGGAACGAGTCTTACTTGGGGGTCCAGTGGGAGGACTGTGGTTTGGGGACAGATAGTTTGGGGGTGTTGAGTTCTCATTTTCCACTTTGTTCTAAATTGTACAGTCTCCGAGCCGCTTTACCCCTGGCTTGTTTGTGCTGATTTGCCTGAGATTGAGTTTGTTCCCGAATGACTGTGACATGCTTATTGCTGAGGCTTCGGGGCCAAGGGTAACGCACACGTGCACTCAGCACAGTGGTAGTCTGTGCCCCGTCTCTGAGAACATCCTGTTGGTGCTCAGGGCCCCTCCTGGAGGTGCTGGGGGTCGAAGCGGGGCGAAGGGGCTCCCGTGCCCACAGCATGTGCTCAGCCCCTGAGCTGCCTCCCTGGTTTCTTTTGTATTATTTCATGCTGAGTCCTTATTTGCTGTGTCTGCTAACATCCGTTCGGCCGCCCCCTGTGCTCGAAGTCTGCAGTGCTCAGCAGGAAGCCTGATCCCATTAGATGGGGTGGAGTGTGCTGTGGACCCCGTCGGGGCCCTAGGAGCACTGCATGCCTGGGCCGAGAAGGGGAGTGACCACTGCACGTCCTGGAGACAGGGGCTCTGGTCTGCTGGAAGAGCCTTTAGAGTGGGCAGTGGGGGCCAGAGACCCTGTGGCAGGCCAGCTGCTTATCTTGCATGTGGTCCCCCCTGGTTTGGGTCCTGGCGCTGCCAGAAGTTACTCCTAAGTGCAGAGCTGGGATAAGCTCAGCCTGCAGAGTCTGACCCGCTGAGTTGAGCTGCAGTCTGTGAGAATCCGGCACGTGGCACACGTGGCCCTGTTGTCTGAGAATCCAGCACGTGGCTGTGTGTGGCCATGTCGTCTGTGAGAATCCGGCACATGGCATATGTGGCCCTGTTGTCTGTGAGAATCCGGCTCATGTCTGTGCATACCAGCTGCGGGGGGCTTCAGGATGGCACTCCCCAAGGCAGAGGCTGGAGGCATGATGGGGTGGGGCCTATTATTTTTTTTGCTGATTTTTTTTTTAATTTTATTTTATTGAATCACCATGTAGAAAATTACAATGCTTTCAGGCTTAAGTCTTAGTCATACAATGCTGAAACAACCATTCCTTCACCAGTGCCCATATCCCACCACCGAAGACAAAAAAAAACAAAAAGAACCACAGTACACCTCCCATCCCGCCCACCCCCACACACACACACACCCCCGCCTTGTAACTGATAAATTTCACTTTACTTTCTATTTACTTTGGTTACATTCAATATTTCAACACAAAGCTCACCATTATTATTAGGAGCACCCCACTAGAGTCAGACCTGTTGTGAAGAGAAATGAGGTCGCGAGGCCGCAGTAGCGGCTGCGCAGTTTTGTATTTCTGTACTTTAACAACTAAGTCCAGGGAGATTTCTTCCGGATATTCGATCATTGCAAGCTTGTAAACCCCATCTGTGGTCGTCATAATATGGCGTCCCCACGCCCTTCATCCCTGGGAAGGGACAGGCGAAAGAGAGAAATACCTTTCCCCTCCTGGGCAGGCATGGGGTCGCGGCTTAGTTCTCTGGCTGGAGACAATCTGCAAGGAGCTGCCCATGTTGAAGTTGGTTCAGCTGGGTCTGGATTCACGCTCGTGCAGCTGCGGAGGAGCCGCACACGTGTGTGGCCCCCGGGGTCACATCTCGGCAGTGGTGGGAGGGGCCGGTGCCTCAGGTGGGGCCTATTTGTGGCTCCTGACCCCATGTACTGGCCTCCCACACCTCAGAGAGGAGAGTCCTTCCGCCTCGCGAGGTGCTGTCTGGGCCGCCTCAGTTAGCTCCCACGCTGGACTTCTGAGCAGGAGTCCCCCTGCCCCAATCTCAGGTGGAGGTGGGTGAGGCACTTGCTAACTGCTGGCCTTGCCCAGAGGCTGACTGCCAGTGGGGTACGTGGGTGCCTGTGCCCCTCCCCGCCTTCCCTGACCTTTGCAGGGGACACGCAGCTTCTGGGTAGTGGCCACTTTCTGCATCGCTGGGCGCCACACAAGTCTTCCCCCAAGAGGGTGCTGAAAGGAGGGGCGTCCCTCTGCCAGCGGGGTCAAAGTGCCATCCCGCCCTGGCGGTGCCCACTGACTGAGTCGTGCCATCCACGTGCCCAGACTGAGTGCTGTTCTCTGTCCTTGTAGCCGCCCGTGCCAGCTGCCTTTCCCGGCAACGGTGCCACCGCACAGCCCCGTGCCCTCCCAGGCCTCTGTGGTCAGTGGGCCTCTGCATTCAGTCTCCCTGCCTCTGCCACTGCCTGTGGCCCTGGCAGCCCTGCCCCCACCGCTGCCAGCCGCCTCCCCAGGCCCGCAGTTGGGCCCTGATGCCCTGGCCATTGTGGAGCGGGCCCAGCAGATGGTGGAGATCCTGACCAAGGAGAACCGAGCACTGCAGCAGGAGCTCCAGGCCCACTGCGACAGCTCCGAGAAGCTGCACAAGGTACTGGCCATGGGGAGCAGGTGGGGGCCGGGTTATGGGAAAAGGTGCCTGGCGGAGGCACCGCTGAGAGGAGCGGAGACGGCAGCCATGGCACCAGGATGCACAGCCACGCAGGCCACAGAGATGCGCGTTGGCCTGAGAGCTTGGAGCAGCCCTGCTGAGGGGCTGGGGGCGGCTCTGGGGTGCTAAGGACTGGCAGGAAATGGCCCAGCCCCATGTGTGCCCAGGGATCACCCCAGCAGGATGTCTGTGCCCAGGAGACAGGCTGGCCTGGGCACTGGCTCATAGCCCTCTGGAGGGGTGTAGGGACTGGGTGGGTGCGAGTGTGGGAGGCATGGAGTGTGGCCCCTGCCCTCACCTCTGCTTCCAGCTACCGCCAGTGATGGAGACTTCCAGTTTGCAGGCACTTCCCAGGGTGCTTCCCAACAGTGGACAGTGACTCTGGCGCCTGCCCCGAGCCCGGTGGGATGAGACACATCCTGCTGCGCCGCAGCTCCCTCGGGGTTGCTGTGAGCTGTGGTCTCCAGGCTTCCAGCCCTCAGCTCAGTGGGGTCGCCAACCTGCCTTTTCTCCACTACCTGTTGATTCCTTAAAAAAAGTTTTCTGGGGGCTGCAGCGATAGCACAGCGGGTAGGGCATTTGCCTTGCATGTGGCCAACCTGGATTTGATTCCCAGCATCCCATATGGTCCCCCGAGCATCACTAGGAGTAATTCCTGAGTGCATGAGCCAGGAGTAACCACTGTGCATCACCGGGTGTGATCCAAAAAGCAAAAAGAAAAAAAAAAAACCAAAAAACCGTTTTCTGCCGTATAGAAAACCTGCCCAGAGGGCTAGAGAGAGAGGACACAGGGAGGGCCTTGTACGCACCTGACCCAGGCTCGATCCCCTGGGCACCACCAGGAGCGACCCCTGAGTGCAGAGCTAGGACTCACCACCCTGGGCATCGCCGGTGGGGCCCAAACTAAAAGCAAAGTCCCACCTTGTGAACGCAGAGTTTCCCAGGGGGGTGTGTCCTGCTGGGGATGCCTGCCCGTGGCCATGCTTCTACAGGAGCCTGAGACCACCACTGCAGGGGTGTTGCTCCCCTCCCTGACTTCCATGTGGATGTCTGTGGTGTTGGCGTGCCAGGAGCTTGCTCTTTGCTAGGGTCCTGGTGTGGGGGTCCTGGTCCTGGTGTGTCCCCCACTCAGACACCCCCTCCCGTCTTTTTCAGTTTGAGAAGGAGCTTCAGAGGATTTCCGAGGCCTACGAGAGCCTGGTCAGGTCCAGCAGCAAGCGCGAGTCCCTGGACAAGGCCATGAGGGACAAGCTGGAAGGCGAGATCCGGCGGCTGCATGACTTCAACCGAGACCTCCGAGGCACGTGGCTCGTCCCCGAGGGCTGCGTCGGGTCCCACCCAGCCCCTCCCCGTGTGGTGTGGGTCTCGCTGACCATCCCCTCTCCTGCACAGATCGCCTGGAGACCGCCAACAGGCAGCTGTCCGGCCTGGGGCACGACGGGCTACAGGAGAGAGCGGCAGAGGGCCTCTACGCATCCCAGAGTGAGTCCTGCTGCCACCCACTGCCCGCCTACTGCCCGGCCCACTGCCCAGCCCACTGCCCAACCCCACACTGCCCACCCTACATTGCCTGCCCCACTGCCCACCCTACATTGCCTGCTCCCCTGCCCACCCAACTGCCCGGCCCACTACCCACCCCACTGCCTGGCCCATTGCAGGACCCTACACTTCCCACCCTGCACTGCCCACCCACTGCCCAGCCCCATACTGTCCACACCACACTGACCACCCCACACTGCCTGGCCCACTGCCTGGCCCGCTGCCCAGCCCACTACCCACCCCACTGCCCAGCCCACTGCCCAACCCCACACTGCCCACCCCACTGCCCACCCCACGCTGCCCATCCCACTGCCCAGCCCCACACTGCCCACCCCACTGCCCACCCCACACTGCCCATCCCACTACCCAGCCCCATACTGCCCACCCCACTGCCCAGCCTCACACTGCTCGCCCCACACTTTCGGGCTCCAACTGTGTGCCTGTCCCTTTGCTGTCTTGGAAAGGCCCCTGTTGGCCACAGGGGTCTGTGTCCACTCTGTTCTGGTAGCTGACACATCTGCTGCTGGGCCTCGGGTCGGGCTCTGCTGAGATAAGGGTGGTCCCGGTGTCCTTACTTGTTCCACTTTCTATGCACCCTTTCTATGCATGGTCTCTGTGACCCCCCCAAAGGAAGCCCCCTGCGACTGCACGCCTGAGGCTCATGCCTCCTCTCTGAAGAGGAAGTGGCTGGGGCTGGGGCCTCCCAGTCCTGCCATGCTCTCCACTGGGCCTCCCCAGCTGCATCGGCCCTCCTGGCACTGGGGCTCCATCCCCAGCTGTCCAGGGGCCCTTCCTGGGCCTCAGGGTCTGTGCATAGAGTATTTCCTTGTCACCAGAGACAGATGGTATCATCCAACAGTTTTAAGAGACTATTGGCCACGGTCTAGGTGTTTGCAGGGAAGATGAGTGTGGGGTCAGAACACCAGAATCGGACTAATCAGTGAAGGGTGAGAAACCAGAGTCAGCTCACCAGTGAGGGGTCAAACATTGGAATCAGGCTGTTTCAGGCTGCTGAGGAGACTGGTTCACTTGGGCCTCCCCATTTGGGGTCTTTATTTATGACCCAGAACGCAAGTCTGCTAGCCCTGCTCAGCTGTGGCAGAGCCATTTGCTCTGCTCCCCTGCTCTGCTCCACCTGGCACCACGGGCCGCCCACCTGGACCACGAACTTTGTCCAGCAGTGCCTATGATCAGAATAACCTCTCCTGTGGTATGATTTGGTGCTTATTGGCAGGGAAGTGCTCTGGGATCCTGTTACTGTTATTTTACATGCAGAAGTAGTGGGGCCTCCTCAGAATTGAGGCACATAGGAACATTCTACAGGGCCCAGACCGTGGGCAGAAGCCAGCATTTCTTAGCCGGGGGCCTTATGACCCCCTGTGGGCCCCCAGGGTATCCCATGTAAAGTCATGTGTAACTGGGGACCCAGCGTGAGACGGGTGCTGTGAGATGGGGCCGCACTTGGCAAAGCCTAGACGCCATGCATGTGAGGAGCTCTCCACCTAAGCACTCAGGCCCCAGACTGCGCCTCGCCCATCTCTGACGCAGCTCAGAATGCTGACGGGGGCTTCCTCGAGGTGGCTCCTCCCAGGAGACCCTCCCCTGGCCTCTCTCTGCTCTTTAAATATCCAAGCAGCTTGAGGGAGCACTGGGAGAGATACTCACCTGGACCCTGTAGCCTGGCCCCCATCCTGCTGAAATGTTCTCTGTCTGCTCATGGTCCAGGCCAGCAGCTGGGAAAGCCTCTGGCCACCAACTGCACCCCCACCCCTACGGAATACACTACAGAGCCTCAGATGGTGTGAACTATCAGCACACGGGTGAGAGGTTATAAGCGTTAGTACCCAGGTGGGGGTGGGGGTGAGCATCAGTACTCAGGTGAGGGTGAGTATGAGTATCAGTACTTGGGTGGGGGTGAGTGTGAGCGTGAGTACTCAGGTGGGGGCAAGGGTGAGCGTCATGTCATTACTCAGGTGGGGGTAAGGGTGAGTGTCAGTACTTGGGTGGAGGTTAGTGTGAGTGTCAGTACTCGGGTGGGGGGTGAAGGTGAGCATCAGTACTTTGGGGGGGTGAGGGTGACTGTGAATACTCAGGTGGGGGTGAATGTGAGTGTCAGTGCTCAGGTATGAGTGGGTGTGAGTGTCAGTACTCAGGTGGGGATCGGTGTGAACTATCAGTACCTGGGTGAGAGGGTGAGCATCAGTACTCAGGTGTGGGTAGGCATGAGCTGTCAGTATATAGGGTGCTGGGTGGGGTGGGGTGACCCTTGGAGCTAGCCACTCTCTCGGCCCAGGAAGCTATGGTGACGCAAACAGTAGCTGAGATGCCCAGGTGTGGGGACCACCAGAGGCCGGGGCCTCACAGCTTGTGATGGAGACGTGTCCTTCCCTGAGCTAGGAGGGACAGAGGCTCTGAGGGGTTGAAGCTGTCCCAGTCTTCCAGGGGAAGATGGGTGCTGGGATTCTTGTGTATGTGTGCACACATGCATTTGTGTGCATGTGTGTTTCTGAGTGTGCCCATGAGTTGTGTGCCCATGAGTTTGTGTGTGCATGCGTGCATGTTTGTGCACATGAGTGCATGTGTGTGAATGCATATGTGTGCACATGTGCATGCATGCATGCCAAGGGCCTCTGTCCTGAAATCTGCACTCTGTTCTCCTGGCCCACGGAGGTGATCACGACCTGTCCAGGGCAGCCGTCCTGGAACTGAGCTGATTAGGATCTCCTGCTTCTGGCTGACGCTCTGAGCTGCAGGAGCTGGGGGTGGGGGAGAGCTGGAGCTCTGAGGGCACCTGGCCTTGGCGAGGTGGTCAGCCCCATGTGTGCTTGGCCGCAGGGCACTGGGATCTGAGAAGGGCAGGCGACCAGCCCTGGAACAGGACAGTCAGACCCCTTGGCCATGACCTCTTGCACACCTGCTCTTGAGATGGCCAGGAAGAAGTTTCAGGGCAACATCGAAAGTGCCGGTGTAGGAGGGAAGGAGGGCACCCAGGCGGACGGGGCATCAGGGCTGCCCTGGATTCCGACCTGACCAGAACCCAACCAGTGGAATTGGGCCAGTGCCCTGCTTCTGGGTTCCTTTCCATGCTGAAAGCCGAGGGGGTGGATGTGGACGGGCCATGTCTGTGGTTGCTCCCACTGCAGTGCTGGCTTGAGGTGGGTAACTGCAGCCTCCTCTGCCCTCGGTCCTTCTCTCTGCGCTCTCTTTGCTCCCTGGTCCTCTCAGCATTCCTCCTGGTGCTAGTCCTGTCGTCCAGTGCTGTTAGCTTTTTGATCTGTGTTTGCAGAGGTTTGGGGCCACCCCTCGCTGTGGGTCTCTCCTGGCCATGCTGGGGGCCACTGAAGGGTCGGCCATGGGCAAGGCCAGTGCCAAGCGTGCGCTGTCCCTGGGCTTCAGGAAAGTGGCTGTGAAGGACCCAGGTCCACTGCTGCGTCTCTGGGCTGAGGAAGACCAGAGTGACTGACTGAGCTGTGGCACGAGTGGGCTCAGAGAACAGTGTCTGGCATGGCCAGGGGTCAGCCTCCCTCCAACGGGCACCCCTGCAGAGTTCGCCATCCTGGCCCTTCTCTGGCGTTGGCACTGGCCCTGAGCTAGTGGGGCTCACGAGGAAGACCAGCAGTTTCCCACCGCCCGTCCAGGCCCCGTGCCAGCCGGCAGGTTCACTGCGAGTGTGAGAACTAGTGACCTGGCGTCCTTTTGTGTCATTTCATCCTGTCCTGAGCCACCTAACTGGACTGTTGGGACTGGGTGCATGGTTTTGGCATGGGGGATGGTTCAGTGAGTGCTGGGGGTTCCGTGGCCCCAGGGCCCTCCTGCATATGCCACAGGCACCTGTCACTGGGCAAGAGGACAGTAGCCTCCCTGAACCCTGAGCATCTGCCACTTGCCCTCCTGAGCAGGACCGAGGTTCCCCGGGAGCAGAATTGGTGTGGGCACTGCCCTGGGCCCCCCTGTCTGTTGGGGCGCTTCACTAGCTGGATCTCAGGCCTGTGAGCGAGGGGCATGGGGCCCAGGGGGGACATGTGGGGGCTCAGGGGGATGTGTAGGCCCAGGGGCACTGAAGGGGGACGCACAGGGTGCCCACCGTCTCTGAGCCCTCAGCAGGACCGGGACACTCCCTCACTGCGCAGCCCCCCAAGCCAGCCTCATGCCCTTTGTTTCTGTCCTGGCTGGTGGCCCCAGGCCTGGGCTCTCCACAGTGAGGCTTGTCTTTCACTCCCTTCCAGACAGAGAATTTTTGAAGGAAAAGGAGAAGTTGGAAATGGAGCTGGCGGCAGTGCGGACTGCAAGTGAGGACCACCGGAGGCACATTGAGATCCTGGAGCAGGCGTTGAGCAACGCCCAGGGCAGGGTCATCAAGCTGGAGGAGGAGGTGAGGCAGGGGAGGCAGGTGTCCGCAGACACGCTGGACACGGGCATGTGCTCAGCGGGAAGCTGTAGGAGACGGGAGGCAGGGCCAGGGCCGCTGTTCCCCAGCCGGGCAGCAGCTGAGTCCCAGGGGAACCTTCTCCTCAGTTGCAGCCACCCAACCCCGCACCCAGCTCCCAGCCCAGGGTATCTTGCTGGTCCCACTAAGACTCATGAATCAGGGAACACTCACCCCAGAATGACCCGGGACCCAGGGGGAGGCCAGTGGCCTCTGGAGTCCTCGTGGGGCTCCATGAGCAGGCGCGGGATGGAGGGAAGTGGTGGTTTCTCCAGCCTTTTGCTTGAGTGCGGGCCGTGAGTGCTTGACAAAGCCCAGACGGGGCCCAGGCTTTGGCCGGCCCTCCAGCCTCCTGTGGAAGGGCAGACTGTGAGGGTCAAAGGTAACTCCATTGTGGAACTCGCCAGAAACTAGCTCCTGGCAGTACTACCAGCTGGGCACCGCCTGCTGCAGAGCGGCCTGGGATTTCGGGCACTGGCGGCCTACAGAGGGGGGTGGGAGGGCAGGTCTATTCCCATGCTCATGCCTGTCCGCATTCCCACCTCTCCTATCCTTCCTGCCCACCCTCACTCACAGTGTGAGCAGTGACTGAGGCTGCTCACACTGCAGGGTGCTCAGGCACCCACCCACATACACACACACAGACACCCACCCACACACAGACAGACACACACAGAGAGACACCCATAGACACAGAGACACCCACAGATACACAGACACACCCACACAGTCACTCAGACACACACACACACACACACACACAGTGCCTGTCGTTCTAATTTCTGCACACACACATACACCCCCCCCACACACAGACACCCACAGATATACACACACACGAGACACCCAACCCCACCCACCCCCCACCCACACATAGTGCCTGTCATTTTAACCCTTGCACATACATGTGTTTGCCAGACAAACCCTGACCTGCAATGGCTGTGGTGAATTTCTACACGACCGATTTTGCAGGAGCCACAGCAGTGGTGCCTGAGCAGCTACACGGAACCAGACCTGACCCAGGACGCCTCCATGGCCTTGGGAACCGTCTTCCCAGCCCACTTAAAATTTTGTTGCTCTAGTTTCCCCTTCAGCATAGAAGCAGCATTTCCTCATCCCCCTTGGCCTTCTGCCCACCTTATTTCCCTCCTTGTGGCCTGTAGTGAGCAGCGTGGCCCAGCCAGCGTGGGCTCAGGTGGCCAGCAGCTGCCCAGGTCTTGGTTTCTGAACCCTCTGGTATCCCGTCCAACTTCCAGCATCTCTTCTCTGATCATGCCCTTGTCCTTGACACAGCTGCGGGAGAAGCAGGCGTATGTGGAGAAGGTGGAGAACCTGCAGCAGGCCCTGTACCAGCTGCAGGCGGCCTGCGAGAAGCGCGAGCAGATGGAGCAGAGGCTGCGCACCTGGCTGGAGCGGGAGCTGGACGCACTGAGGGCCCAGCAGGTGAGGCGGGGTGGGGGCCAGCAGGGAGGGCATGGTGGGGGGTCTCAGCCGGTGAGGGCTGGCCTGGGGCCTAGCAGGGGAGGGCGGGTTGGGGTCTCAGCAGGGGAGGAGTGAGGTGTAGGGGTGGCTCAGGGACAGAAGGAAGCTGTCCCTCCAGGGAGGGTGGGCTGGAGTGGGGCTTACAGCTGGACGCTTCACTCAGGAGAAAGGGCATGCACATGTGGAGAAGGCGCATGCCGGCACAGCCCATGAGGACAGGACTTGTGTTAGTGTGAGTCATTGTGTGTGAATGTGGGAGTATGTGCCTCTGAGTTATTATTAGTGTGTGTATAGTGAGAGTATGTGTGTTAGTGTGTGAATGTGTTGCTGCATGTGAGACTCTGTGTGTGTGTGTGTGTGTGTGTGTGTACGTGGCCGAGGGCTGAAGGCTGTCTCTGAGGCACATGCTTCCCCGCCCTGGAGGCCATAAGATCAATGGGGCCAAGGAGTCAGCATGGGTGATGTGAATTGGATGATCAGCCTTGATCAGGAGGAAACAGACCCCAGGGGCAGCTTCTCTGGGCTTAGCTGACCTTGTGCCTGGAGCACTTCTCAGCCACTGCTTTACCCACCCATGGCGGGGTCCTCGGGGGCCATCCTGGACCCTGTGAGGCTGAGGCTGACAAGGCTGCCCTGTGCGAGTTCTCTGCCTGTCAGCATGTGCCCACTCTCTGCAGAGGGGCCTGGGCTTTTCCAGAGGCGCTCGCCTGTGTGGGCGGTGGCCGCTGAGACATGTGGTGCCTTTCTGTCCCCTTTGTGTGGGGCAGGACAGTGGCGCCATGTAGTCAGGGTCGCCCTGCTGGGCTTCCTCCCTCTGCAGGTTGCCTGTGTGCATTGTTGGGGGTGCGTGTCTGCCCTGTGGTGGGGCACCCACCTGGAGGTGACTGGGTGAGCTCTGACCAGAGGGGCACCTGGGAAGCCCAGATCGGGAGCCACTGGGGCCTCTGGTACTTCTGCAGAAACACGGGGCAGGCCAGCGGGCGGGCGGACCCGAACCTAATGCACCGGCCCTCCTGGAGCTGCTGCGGGAGAAGGAGGAGCGGATCCTGGCGCTGGAGGCCGACAAGACGCGCTGGGAGCAGAAGTACCTGGAGGAAAGCACCATCCGCCACTTCGCCATGAATGCAGCAGCCAGCGCTGCAGCTGAGAGGTGAGGCCTGGGCTGCAGGCGGCCCAGAAGGGTTTGCCCCGAAGTCCTGTCTTTTGGGGAGACCTCAGAGATGCTACTCCTCCAGTTCCAGCCCAGTAGAACTCAGGCTGTTCCCCGTGGCGGGGCTGGGGACATGGGCCAGGACACTCACCTGGCATGCTGGGACTGCATTGTTCTGCGTGCCCTTCCTTGGTCAGGAACTGAGGGCTCCTCTGGAAAGGCCACATGCCACATGTCTCACATCCCTGTGGCCCTAGAATAGCGAAGTGCAGAGAGCAGATGGTCGAGAGGGACTGTGAGAGATGGGTCCCATGGAATCTATGGGAGACGGGCCCCGTGGAGTCTATGAGAGACGGGCCCTGTGGGTTCTGAGACACAGGCTCTGTGGGCTCTGGAAGACAGACCTTGTGGACCCTCAGACAGGGTCTTTGTTGCTCCATGTCCTTCCTGGAGGTGAACAGCCCAGTCCTCCTTGGGCAAGGACTTGGGGCCAGAGCTGGTACCAGGGAAGGCCCTAGCCTCACACAGCTGACCGCTCTTGAGTCCCCACCACCTGTCTCCTGAGCACTGCTGGGAACAACCCCTAAGCAGAGAGCTGGAGTCGCCCCGAGCCTCCACAATAAAGGAAACGAGAGGTGCTGGGAGTCTCAGTGCTGCCTGTGTGTGATTGCCTCAGGGACACGACGCTCATCCGCCACTCCCGGGCTGGTAGCTATGGCGAGGGCTCGCTGGAGGCCCACGGCTGGCAGGAGGAGGAGGAGGCGGTGCAGGCTGCTCGGCGCTGCCAGGACATGGAATTCACGTAAGGCACAGCCCTTTGCTGGGCCCCGCTTGGGAGTGACCCGACATGCCCAGGGCTGCACCCCAGAGGCCGGCCTGTGCCCGCGGGGCTGCACCAGGTCTGGGTTGGAAGGTGGACACTGAGCTCAGGGCACAGCATTAGGTGCCATTTCTGGGCGCTGGGCTCCTGCCCTCCTGCTCAGGTATCAGCAGGAGACTTCCGGCCAGCCCGGCCCTGCAGAGGCGGCCTTTGTGGGGCAAGAAGGGTTAAAGTAGACCCAGAGCCAGCACCGCCTTGGCCGGGTGCTCTGGGTGGGAAAGAGCTCAATTCTCTCCCGGAGTTGGGGGGGCTGTCCACCGCTTAAACTCCCCCTAGAAAATAAGGCTGACACTCTGATGAGGCTTCAGAGCGCCCGGTCCCCTGAGGGGCCAGAGCGGGAGCTGCTGCCGCCGAGGCCCGCCCTGCCCACCCCGACCCTCTTCTGTCCGGGAGCAGCATCAAGAACCTGCACGCCAAGATCATCGAGAAGGACGCCATGATCAAGGTGCTGCAGCAGCGCGCCCGCAAGGAGGCCAGCAAGCCCGACAGCGCCAGCCTGCGGCCCGCCCGCTCTGTGCCGTCCATCGCCGCGGCCGCGGGAGCACACTCGCGCCAGACCTCCCTGACCAGCAGCCAGCCGGCCGAGGAGAAGAGGGAGGAGAAGCCGTGGAAGGGCAGCATAGGTGGGTCCACGGGCAGGGCAGTGCCGGCCCAGCCTCGGTCACAGACACTGTGGAGGAGGCAGCTCGTCTCGGCTGCTTTGCTGTGAGCCACGTGGGGCCCCAGTGCCCCCTCCTCCCGTCTGCAGGGAAGGCACTGGAGGGACAGGCCGACCGGGGGCTCCATGCCACCATCCGTCACTTGGCCCTTGGGCAGCATGTGGGGATTCGCCCTGTGCTCTCAGCCCTGGGCCTTCCTGGGGGAGCGAGGGGCGTTGGGGTGGTGGGGAGGAGTGAAGGCAGCCTGCAGGCCGTCCCCAAGGCCCCAACACCTTGCACGCTGCCCCCACCCTCCTGGGTGTCTCCCAGAGCCCCAGGGGCCGGAGATCCTCAGGAGGTTCCGGCGGGCCTTCTAGGAGGGCTGAGCCGGGCAGGGCCCTCCAAGGCCCCATCAAAAGACCCCCAATCTCTGAACTGGGCTAGAAGCGTCTGGAGCCGGGGGGAGGGTCCCGGTGGGTGGGGCCTGCTTTGACTCCCTGAGAACCTGGCCTGCAAGAGAACATGCATTTCTCGCTCAGACCCCTGGGCCCATGCGCGTGGCCATGCAGCACCCACACCACTGCAGTCTGTCTGACCCTGGCCACCAGCTGCAGCTCTCTGGGGGCAGCCCCCGGAATAGCTGCTGACCGAGACCTGAGCCCGCACACCACAGAGACTGTGCTCTGCACGAACAGCAGCCCCCCTCTCGCCCCCAGGGCTACTGCTGGGGAAGGAGACCCAGGAACCTGCCTGCAGCCCACCACTGCCCGCCCCCACCACCTCCACCATGCCTGCCAGCAGTGCCCACGCCAAGACGGGCAGCAGGGACAGCGGCACGCAGACTGACCGTGGCTCGGAGCTCTTCTGGCCCCACGCAGCCTCGCTGCCCAGCCGCGGCCGGTTGAGCGCGACTCCAGCCCATAGCCCGGTCCTAAAGCACCCCACCGCCAAAGGTACTGATGTGTGGGGGTCCCTGACACTGTGGGTGCTTGGGCAGAGCACAGGGAGACACCAGGGCCCAGGAGCCCTCAGGGATCCTCCCCACTTGTAAGCGGGGCCCTCTGAGAGGGGCGGTCTCGGCATTATCCCCCAGAGTGGTCCTGGGTGGGATTGGGGTTACTTCTGTGAGCGTGGGCACGCAGGAAGCACAGGGGAGAGCTGCCACCCTGGGTTTGAGCGCAGGGCCTGACGGGGCCGGACCTGGCCGCTGATGTCCCCCTTCTTTGGCAGAGAACTGTCCCAGCCATGGGAAGTCGCCGGAGCACAAAGGCCGGGCTGGCTGCCTGCTGCACAAGGCCGAGCTTCCTGATGCCGAGATGATGGAGGTCCTCATCTAGCTGGAGATGGCCCCGAGGCCAGCGAGGAGGCTGCTGGGAGCTGAACAGCCGGGCGACCCCGAGTGCGCGTGCTCAGAGGGGGTCGGGCTCGGAGAAGGACAGAGTTGGCGTTCTTTCTTTTTCTTCTTTGGTCCTTTTGTTCGTGTTGTTTGGGTATTGGGCCGCTCGGAACCATGCAATGGAAGGATGGAACTCAGGGCCCCCATGTGCCAGCCCTGCGCTTGGCCCTCGGCTCTTGGGGGCTCCACCACCTGAGCTGGGGTTCTTCACTGCCAGCCCGTCTTGGGCAGAGTCTGCATCGGCCCACTCTCGTTAACAGACAAATCTGGGTCCCTTTGGAACAGCCCCTTCTGCTAACCTTTCAGCAGGGTTTGTTCAAGCATCCTCCTGAGGCCCCTCTGTGACTGGGTGCAAGGATGGGACGTGGGGGGCTATGGCCCCACCTGGGGGCTGCTGTGTCTTTCTTAAGTCTGACTCTTGCCATCCCCCCCACCTGGTCTCGGCTCTGCCCCTGCTCTGCTCTCTCAACTTCCACTTCCCTTCCGTTCCCCTGGGTGTTAGCACTTATTCTGGGGTTTTCAGAGCAGCCTGCACACAGCTGTTGTGTGGCACAGTCACCGCTGGGCCTCAGTCACACACACACACACATGCACACACACACACACACACACACACACACACACTTATTCTCACACTTACATACAGACTCACAGATTCGCCGCCCTGCACTTGCTCACACATAGCTGCCGCAGCTCAGGGGAGAGGCAGGCACACCTGTGAGACGGAGCTCTTGGGGGCCGGGCTCAGGCTCAGCTGTGGGCTGCTCTGATGCAGGTCAGTTGGGCCCCTCCTGCCCGCAGGTGTTGCTCTGGGGGACTCGGTGAGTGTGAGTGTGCTGTGTGTGCTGCAGTTTCCCCTGGGCTTGGCCCAGAAGCAGCATCCGGGTTGGACTCAGGAGCTGCTGGGCAGTGTTTCACGCCCCTGGGGCCTGCCTAGGTTGAGGCAGAGTGCCTGCCTTTGGAGATGCGGACGCTGGCCAGGAAGGGAAGGGCCCCACATGGCCGCACAGGCCACCTGCCGCTGCATCTTTCCCCCCCCATGTGAGCCGAGGCCCAGGGCTTCACTGGACGGGAGCATCTGACCCGTTTGCTTCTGAGGAATACAGTAACTAAAGAGTTTCCTGAAAGTGGATTGGCTGGGAGCAGGCGAGTGCTGGTGCTTAATGGTTAATGTTAATGGTTCTGGCTGGAAACGAAAAGCCCCCTCCAGCCTCTTTCCTTCCTCCTTCAGGGGTCAGAGGCCAGGGGTCAGGGTGGTGGCAGAGAGGCCACTGCAGGTGCCTGTGGGGAGACACGCCCCAGCCTTCAGTCCAACTCTCCATCCAGGCACGTCCCCACATCTCCCACTGGGCCTCAGTTCCCTCCCCACCCCCAGTTTTCAGGCCTGTGCCCCTGGTGGCTTGTGTTTGGCCCCTTCCAGAGTGGCCCCTGCAGGGCCTGTGGGCGTCGTGCTGCTGCGCCCACACTGGTCATGTTGCCTTTCAACCATGTCCACGTGTGTCCGTGCATGCATGGACCGACCCGCTGGGACCATCTGTCTTCAGAGCTGTCTGCAGATCGCAGCCGGGCCTGTGGGGGAGCGGCCTCCTGCCCGCTTGCTTCCTCCGTCATCCAGCGCTGGGTGGGGACTGGCTGCAGCTCAGCCAGGGGTTGAGGGAGGGACGCAGAGCTCTACCGCCCACCAGGGAAGACCCCTCTTGAGGTCCTGGTGCCAGGGGCCGCCAAGTCCCTTACAGCTTTGTGCCCTCAGCTGCAAGTGTCCTGTGGGGTCACTTGCCCACCACAATCCACCAGCCAGAGTCCCCCAGACTTTGCTGCTTCGACTTGTGCCTTAACCTTGTGTAATAAATGGCTTTCGTGACTCCGCGTTCGTCCTTTCTCCACACAGGCCTGGCAGCCGCCACCACACAGCACCGTCTGGGTATTCCTGGCAGGCCAGCCTGGGCACAGCTGCGTGCAGGGTCTCAGGGCCCCGGGAGGGGTACCATTGGGTCCTGGTATGGGTCAGGCCAGCCCTGCCTGGGAACAGTACTCCGCCAGGGCACCATGTCCACTCCGCCATGCCTCCTGTTCCTGCCTGCAGTGGGTCAAGCCCTGGGCTTGTGATCCCAGGGGCACTCAGGACTCAGTGCCTGTCCCCGGGCTGGCTTGGCCCCACTCAAAGGACAGGGAGATCCCCGAATGCACGGACAGTGCCCTGGACCTGCCTGCTCCTCAGTGTCACCCGTGCCGGCGCCCCCTCTAGTGGCCATCTCGGGAATGGCGCTGAGAGGAACTCTGGCTCGTGGTCACCTCTGCTGTGTGGAGGACACTCACCACTCCGGTACTCAGTCCACGTGGGACTCTGAGGATCTAGAGGACACTTGAGTGTGCCCAAGGAACGGCGGGGCCGGCTCTGAGCCCTGGGCAGTGACCACCATGCGGTGGGGGGCCTGCAGATTGGGGCAGCACTCATCTTGCCCCGGTGTCCCCGTGCTGGGTGCTGTCTGGCCACCTGGCCATTCAGTTGACAAGCCACTCAGACTGACTAGCCAGGATGCCTGTTGGGGTCAGGGGCATTGATGAGGGCGGGGGTGAGCCTCTGTCTCAGCTGTTGCCTCTGACCATGACGGTCAGCAGGGAGGGACTGGGCCAGGTGACATGAGCAATGTAAGCCCAGCCTGATCTCACCGGATATCGGGAGTGGACAGGGGGTTCTCAGTGCCACTCAGCCCCAGCCATGGGTTCACTGGCCAAGTTACCTCCCCAGCCCTGCCCAGCGCGACGGCCGACAGTGTCCAGTTCTTCTCAGTACCCCCCACTCGCTTTCCCGCTCCCTGCCTTCTCCCTATCTCTCTCCTTCCTCTTGGCTTCTGTCGTCTGTCTGTATATCTCCCCTATGTTTCCCTCCACCCTCCTCTCCCCAGCCCAGGACCAGGAAGTCTCTGTGTGTGGGTCAGCCAGGAAACGAGTCCACTCAGTGGACGCTGCTCTCACCCCAACACCAACTGCAGTTCTGACTCGAGCAAATGCTGGCAACGGCGGAGGCACCCCAACCACACCCACGGCACGCCCTTGGGAAACTTCTCGTCCTAAAGCTGGGCCTTCTGAGGCTGGGGCAGGAAGCACACACACTGAGGCCACATCCTGTGTGATAGCCAGAGCTGATAAACGCTCACACACTGTGAGGGAAGGATCCTCGCCCATCAGTCACCGGTCCTTGCAAGGATCCAGAGACGCGCCGTTCCAGGCGGGGTGCTGGGGGCCCGCACCTGCACACACTGCCCACCCAGCACCCCTCACCTTCAGGGGGTGACCAATGTTAGTGTGCACAGAACTCTCACGCAGGTTTCTGTGAATGGCAGGGGTGAAAGGATGGATGCCTTCTCCCTGCCCCTGTGCGTGTGTGACTCAGCAGAGGGGCCCTTGTTGGGGTCATAGGTCATTGGAAATGTGTTAGGAAGAATATGTCCTCTGCCCCGTGGGATGGGGCTGCGTTTCCTGGTCACTGGGACGAAAAACCACATTGCCTCAAGTCAGAGGTGCTTTGTGGATGGGGATCCAGTGCCAGAACAGCTTGGGGTGAGTCTTCCACTCACCCAGCCTTGTCTCGGAAGGGGAGGGTGTGGGAGTTGGGATGAGTAGCACAAACCTTCTCCGGTGGGGTCAGCCCTCAGGGTCCTTCAGGTGGGATGAAGAACACCAAGTAGGTGGAGAGTCTGGAAAGGCGTGAGCCGAGGGCCTGCCATCACCCTTCACTGTCCATCAGTGCTGGAGGCTGCCCTCTCTCCACCTGTGGACCCAGCTGCCTTATACCCCTCCAGCCACTCATTCCCAGCTTCACGGGTTCCCTGATGCCCAGTCAAGCACTGCTCTCTGGAGGGGGGTAGATGGATGGGCAAATGGTGGGTGGGTGGGTATAGGGGGGTGCAGGGGTGGGTGGGTGGGTATAGGGGGATGCAGGGGTAGATAGTTGGGTGAATGCAGGGGTGGATGGGGGGATGAGTGCAGGAGCAGATGGATGGGTGGGTGCAGGGTAGAAGGGTAGGTGGGTGGATGAGTAGATGAGTGGGTGGGGGGTGCAGGGGTGGGTAGTGGGTTGCTGCAAAAATGGGTAGGTGAGTGGGTGGATAGCTGGAGGGTGGGTGGACAGGTGCATGGGTGCACCAGTGTCCATGGGCTGCACTGAGACGACACTGAGGATTTCTTGTCCCCTCTGCTCACCCCTCCCTCCCTCCCTAGGCTGTTGTTTAACTTCCTTAGAAGACTTTGCCCAGGGAGGTGGTACAGGGACCAAGGAGTTGTCCTTGCGTGCAGCTCCCCTTAGTCCAGTCCCTGGCATTACCAGGAGTAACCCAAAGGAGGACGGTATCAGGATGGTCCCTCTTGACCCTGGCAACCCCCTCCCAACGCCCAGCTGAATTCCCAGTCAGAGTGAGCAGGAGAAGCCTTAGCTGCTGGCTCCCTCCGCGACTCACTGCTGTGTCCCTGCAGTCCTCTGCTCTCCTGGCCTGCCCACTTCTGGGGAACTGGCTCGACCAGACCAGAACTGCTCATCCTCTTCTTGCCCTGGAGGACCTGCAGGGGAGTGGGAGGAGGGACAGAGGGGGGAAGAGACAGCGGGGGAGGGGAGGAGGACCGGGAGGGGAGGGGGGAGGGGCAGTGGGGGAGGAGAGAAGGCACAGCAAGTGAGGAGGGGGAGGAACAGCAAGTGAGGAGGGGGAGGGGTAGTGGGGGAGGGGAGGAGGACTGCAAGGGAGGCGGAGGAGGAGGGCCTGTAGGGGAGGTGAAGACGCAGCGGGAGGAGCCCAGCGCACACTCCGGGAGGCACACGCCCAGGAGCCGGGCTCATGAGGCCGGTTGGGAGCAGGTGGCCCCGTGGCTTCTGGCTCACCCCCTTCGTGCTCTTCTTGGGCACCGCCTGCAGCCTGCAAGGTGAGTGCAGCGATGGCTGGGCGGCGGGTGGGCCAGATGGGGGCAGGGCTGGGTGGGTCCTGGCACCCCAGAGCAGAGGCTGTGCCCGGTGCCCCGCTGGCCAGACCCTTGGAGGTGGGGGAGGTGCCACCCCTCCCCTGCACCATGGCCAGGCCCAGCCCGACAGGTACACTGAGGGTAGCCGGTGAGGGCAAGGGCGTCCAGGGGCTCCGGCTCCGGCTCCGCAGGGGCAGCCACACCCTGGCTGACACTTTGCAGGGAGCGAGACTGGAGCAGATGCTTCGTCACACTCAGATGCTCTCTCCCGTCATGCTCCCTCCTGGGTGCTCCCTCCCAGGCCTCCCACACAGGGCGGTGCCCACCTACCTCTCCGCCTGCGTCCACCATTCCTGCTTCTCCTCCACTGCCCAGGGCTGCACCACAGGAAGTGCCTGCCCCTTTGCGGGGCCCCTCCTCATTCTCATCAGGAAACTCCCCTGAGATTAGAACATACATTTCCTAGTTTTATTATCTCAGTAAGCAACGGAGAAATCGGAATGATCTCGTCCGTCCTGCCTCAGAGTCTGTGGCCACAGTGCCAGGGCCCGCCCCCTCTCAGTGACACGCCCGCCCCCTCTCAGTGACACGCTTTCCGCAGTGTGCCGCTCACTCAGCGGCATCGCCCACTGGGCGGCTCAGAGGTGTCCAGGGCACCCCATCCTCTGGAGTCTGAGCCAGCCTCTGGTGGGTGCCACCCACCTCGTGTGCTCGGACAGAGTCTCCCTGAGGTGCAGACAGGTTTCTCATCCCTTCCACTCCTTTCCCATGGCGAGCAGTTTGCCTGCAGGTTCTTGGAATTGTTCCTTTTCTATCCTTGCCCCAGACCGGTTATTCCTGACGGCTGGTGGCAGGAGAACAAATTGGCCCTGAAGCCCACGTAGTTGGGCCGGTGGGAGGGAGGTTCCTCTGGCTGTGAGGAGACACAGACACTAGGGAGGCTGCAGGGGCCAGTTTCCGGCACAGTCAATAGCTGATAAACTGGGGGTGTTTCTGTTGCTCTCTTTTTTTTTCTTTTTGGGTCACACCCAGTGATGCTCAGGGGTTACTCCTGGTTTTGCACTCAGGAATTGCTCTTGGCAGTGTTTGGGGGACCATACTGGATGCCGGGGATCGAACGCTGGTCGGCCGCGTGCAAGGCAAACGCCCTCCCCGCTGTGCTATCACTCGGCCCCTCTGTTGCTCTTTTGCTTTTGGTGTTTCCTCAGCCAAAGCAGCAGCAAACCTGCAGGTGAAGGCCCTGGGTCACGGGCACAGCTGGTGGGCTTCCTGGAGGCAACCCCAACTGAGCTCGGGCGCCCCTTGCTGCAGACTGCAGTGCTGGGCCAGGCCCTGCCTCATGCAGCTGAGGATTGGGGTCTGTGAAGAACCTCGAGGGGGGCAGGCTGGGTAGGGGCGGGGCAGAGGTTGGGGGTTGAGCCCAGGAGGGCCCAGGTCAGCCCTTGGACTCATCTTCCAATTTCCTGAGAGTTTCAGTTTCTAATCTCCCCCCCCCACCCTTTTCCTCAATCCACAGTGTCCATCGTAGCCGTGTTCAGTCCAGTGGTGGGGGCCTGGCCGCTTGGGACCGCAGTGCCCAGGCAGTGCTGGGGGCTGCACATGCTCACATGGACTCTGCCTTTATGTGGCCTCCCAGCCCAGTCACTGTGAGGGCTGGGCCTCCCCTCCGGCCGCCTCTACTCATGGCCAGAGTTGACCTGGTGCTGACTGAATGGTCCAGTGCCTGGAGCCACACCAGGGCCAGCACCAGCTCTCGGCTCCCTCTCAGGCTCCCCAGTCTGCTTTGGGGTTTGGTTTCTGGGTCATACCCATGGGTGCCCGGGATGAAGTGGTGCTTTGTGGGGCCTCCTGGAAGAATGGGGGTGGGGGAGGGCTGAGTCTGGTCCATCTCTCCAGCCCCTCAGTTTAGCATTTTAGAAGGTGCAAGATCGGTGTCCATGCCTGCTGGGTGCAGGGCGGGGCTCATGCTTCCCCCAGCCTCAGCCCTGGCCAGCAGCTGCCCCTTCTCAGAGCCACTGGTCTCCCAGTGCCCTGGACTGACCCCGGGAGAGGGGCACTAATGGAGGAGGGGTGAGAAAGGGGACACCCTGGGCACCCAGTGAGCAGCTACCAGGGCCCACATGCACGCACAGGTCCAGCAGAGGCACCCCGGGGCTCTAGAACCACCTGTGGCCCAGTGGAGAGCCCAAGCCCTCAGGCCCCTGGAGGTATGTGTAAGGGGACTTGGGCCTGTTTGTGGCATCCACATCACTGGACCGTGGCACCATCCACACCTACCATTGTCAGCTCTCAGGACCTGTCCCTGTCTGTGGGTGTGGGCGACCCTACAGGTGGAGCGGGCAGCAGGCCTGTGTCCCCTCCCCTTTCTGTCAGCACTGCCCAGATGTGCTCACACAGCTGTGCTCATCACAGCTCTGGGGATAGGTTTCAGTTGGTCCCTGAGGCCCTATGTCTGCACAGCTGCACCTGGCCTAGGTCTGAGCACTGCGGGGAGAGGGCAGCCTTGTGCCCTGTCCACCCCTCTCACCCTCACTGAGCTCCTCGTCCTCCTTGGAGTGTCTGTATGTGGGGGTCGTCTCCCTGGGGGTGCTCTGCAGCCCCTCACCAGCGCTTCATCCGTAGGCCCAGGTGTGGGTCTGTACATCGCGCAGGAGGCCATCAACGCCACGGTCACAGAGGACGTCCTGCTGTCTGTGGCCTACTCCTGCCCTGGCGTGCCCACTATTGAGTGGCGACACGCGTCCAGCCGGGGCGCGCGGCGCATTGTGGCGTGGCAGCCGGGGACGCAGGCGGACGTGGCCCCTAGCCACCAGCACCGGGTCTGCACCTTCGACAACGGCTCCCTGCAGCTGCTGCAGGTGGGCACCCGCGACGCCGGCGTCTACGTGGTCACCGTTTCTGAGCAGCTGGGCGGCAGTCGCCTCGGCACCATCGCATTACACGTGTCGGGTGAGTGGCCACGGGGCCATGGGGGCAGTGTTTGCGGCAGGGGCTGGCCACGGCAAGCCTGTGACCTGTGACTCCCACATAACCCCCCAGAGGTCCTGTACGAAGACCTGCACTTCGTGGCTGTAGTGCTGGCCTTCCTGGCCGCCGTGGGCACTGTGCTGGCTGGTCTCCTGTGGGTGTGCAGCAGGTGTGGCCAACTGCGGCGACACCCCTTGGCAGGTGAGGCCTGGGCCTGAGGGTAGGGGGTACCTGCACCCGGCCATGCTCACAGTCGTGCCCTTTGCAGCTGGCAGCAGCACGGAGCGGGTGGAGCTGCAGGACATGGACTGCTAGCCGGGTCCTCTGTGCCACGGGGCAGGGCAGAGCTGCTACTTCGCCCCCTTGAACCCCCCAACTCCTCGTGCCTGGCCACTGGGCACTCACCTACTCAGCTGGACCTGCCCCAGAGAAGCCTGAAGTTTCTCCGAGGACCCAAATGCCACCCTGCCCCTGAGCCCGGGCATAGGCTGCTGTTGGCAGGGCTCCCTCTGGAGTCTCCTCCACAGTGCTCGCTATTCGCCAGTCCCACCTTTCCGTTGACTCAGCTCAGCTCTCCTCGGGCCCCTTTCACAGCTGTGCTGTTTGCTGGTGAGTTCAGCCAGCGCTTCCTACATGCCTCCTGGGAGGGGGCAGGCAGGCGGGTTGTGTGGGTGGGTGCTGGTTCTGAAGATGCTCAGAACGCCTGGCCCCTCGTGCCCCAGTGGGGACCATGTGGTCTGAAGGTGAAAGTTCAGCCCCTTGTGAGCATCTAGCCCATGGGTATGGGCAGTCAGGAACCCCGCCCAGCATTGGGCACACCTGGGGGCCGATGGCACCTGGGGGGATGGTAGTTACTGGGGTCTGTCGCCAGGTGCGGGTTATGGTTCCAGGGGGCTTCGGGGTCCCAGAGGGTTCATGGCCCGGAGACCCCATTCAGGGCAGCCTTGGGCAGGGTATGGCAAGGGGCCAGCAGCCTATCCTGTGCAGGCTCCTCCCATACCTCCACACGTCGAGCCTTTGAGTGAAGACAGCTCTGCCTCCGAGGGGTCCGATGGGCATCCTGAGTCTGCAGGGGGCACTGGTCCAGTGCCCAGAGCCCTCCCCAAGGACCTGCACACGGCCACCAATGCTCCCATGTGCCCAGTGTGTGACTCCTGACGACCATGCGGAGCCATTGGCCACAGGGAGGTGAGTAGACTGTGTCCCTCACATGGGGGCAGCTGCCAGTGGACAGCTCAGGCTCAGCCATACTCATCCGGGGACAAGGTTCCACTGAGCTGGCGCCCAGGCTCCAACACCAGCACTCAGAGAGCCAGAGAGTAGAAAGGCCCCGGGTGGAGTGCTGGGGAGGGCCAGGGAAATGGCTCTGGTGGGCGTCTGCACGGGGTCCTGACCTTCCTAGGTGCCCCTTCCCGCTGTGGGCAAGCCTACGAGAGCACTTGATTTCTGGTTGTCCTGGTGATTCCTTTTCCATATTTTACCAGAGCAGTTAGTCTGGACGACGAGTTTGTGTCCCTCTGGTCTTCTGGCAGAAGCAGGACTCCTGCTGAGGCCACAATCACAGCATTCCTTGGGCAGGCGACCAGGACCACTACCAGCTGCTCTGGGACCGACCACCAACAGCAAATGCCACATTTCCCCCACATTTTTTGAGGGGGCTACTTCATCCCTCTGTAGTGAAATGAGACCATGTAGGCAGGAGTCAGTATCTGGACTATTACACTGTATGCTTTATTTGAAATTAACAAACACTTCAAAAAGCAAACAGAAATCCATTAAGTCAGTAACATTTCAGGCTAATCTTGCATTATCTTCTGCTTTTCAAAGCATTTACCACTTATAAAGTGAAAATTTTCCAAATGCAAAACACTTGCAAATGATTCCTTTTTAGGACAGAGTTCCTTTGGGAGGTCTCTCTCCCTTGTGCTTCTGTAAACTTCTCTAGGTGCAGTCAGAGCAGACAGGGGCTAAGAGCAGACATCAGCAGTTCCATTTTATAAACGAAATTCCGACCTTCCATCTTATTCCACTGAACTTCTTTGAAGGGCCCACGAAGATGACTCCATTTGCTGTCCTGTAAGACGTCGCTTTTCGGAAGGTCTTTGCACTGGTTTCGGGGAAGCTGTACCAGAATCTTGCTGCCACTTTCAGGGCCGTTCCGAACTGTGGAGCAGAGCAAGAGTCAACACACATGATTCCAAACTGGGAAGCGAGCCAAGCCCACCCTCCTTCTGCCACAGATGCTGAGGGAGTGAAACGCTGTCAGCAGTTGCTGGCGAGGCTGGCTGGAAATCTACATGCACAGCTGCCCCGGTCCAGGGACACTGGGTTATCGAGCCCCACCCAGAACCTACAGGTGTGGTGCCCAAACTACACAGGACAGAAAAATAAAAAGGAAGAAGGTGATTTGTATCAGGGTGGCCCAGTGTCTGCCATGTCCCTCAGTACCTGCCACCCAATGGACTAGCCAGCAGGAGGTGTGAGCAGAGAGGGGGGCGAGGAAAGCATGACCTGGGCCAGGTGGGGTCGCTGGGTCCCGAAGGAGCTGGGCTAGGACTCGGGAGGAAGAAAGGGGAGTGGGCTGGGAGGTGACAAGCAGTGACCCCTGGGAAGATGCCCGGCAGAGCAGAGCACCCTAGGCATACAGGGCGGCCCCTCCCAGGCTGTGTGCGAAAGCCCCCACCTGAGATGGCGTAGTCACCGCTCGGGGAGGCCACAGTAATGGCGGAGGCGTTGCCGATGCTCTCAATGGGCCCGAGACCCACGTGGTTGCTGAAGCTCAGGACCTGCCAGCCCATGACCTTGGCTAGCTGCTGCACGGCATGGACCTGGTGCTGGGACATCTGAGGGACAAACAACGCTCACTGGACAGAGGCCTTCCGAGACCCGGGCGCCAGCACAGCCTGATGCTCCTTCACCCATGGCAGGTAGCAGACTACATGCTGGCCCTGCTCTGCTCTGGGCAGGCTGTCCAGGGAGTGCTCCAGGGACCAGTTACCTCCTCCCAGGCGTCTCAGGGTGGTAACTAAGGCCGTCAGGGCTGGTCACCAGCAGAGCTCTGTGACATGGTGCCGGGGTGTCCCTGTGAAGGGCCCGCAAAGACCCTGCCCTAGACAGAACCCCATCCCTGAGACCCCCGCTGGGTCCAGGAGAGGCCCCTAGCTTCCTGGCCCACCTCTGTGTGGGAGCTGAGCTAACCAGGCTGGGCAGGTGGAACGAACAGAGGCTGCACCTTTGCTCTGCACCAAGGGAGCCGGTTGGCACAGGAAGCACAGCCTGGGCATCTCAGGGCCTCTATTCAACGCAGGACAGTGGGAGGAAAGAGGCCCTGAGTCTCAGAGCGAGTTTACGGGGGAGCTGGACCCCACGCCCAGAGCTTTCCACATGGTCCTTTGTAGAGGGCAATATTCTGTCCTGCCTTCAAAAACAGCACCAGAATTCCGGACCCCGCCTCCCTTCCCTGCTCCTGGAGATCACCTCAGCCCTTCTCTCACTGAGATACAGCCTGAGGCCGAGCCACCTGCAGTTACCTGAGACAGGAGGAAGTCCTGGAGCTCCAGCTCCTGGTGGGACAGTGTGATCACCCGCCCGTCCCGGTGAACCACACGGATGTGCTCTACTCCGATGTTCAGCTGCAACTGGATTGACCTGCGGGCGGTTGGAAAGGGGGAGGGGATAGGAGAGCAATGAGTGGGGAGGGGAGGGGAAAAGAAGGGAGAGGAGGGGAGCCGAGGGGGAGAGCAGAGGACATTCATGCCAACGAGTGAGGTGAGGCCCCTGCCCCAGCCCAGCACCCTGGGCAGAAGCCCAGCCCGTTGCTGCAGTTCCAGTGCATGCTCACTTGCAGATCTGCTCGTAGCCCTGCGAGGTGATGAGGACTTTGACACTGGACTCACAGGCATCGTTGATGTTGGACCAGTGTGCCTGGATCTGAGGGTCCTCGATCCGGCTGGCCAGGCTGTCAATGGTCGCTGCCACTCTGGTGAAGAGGAAAAAAGTGGCCACAGGCTGGACCTCAGGTCAGTGGCTGGACTATAAATGTGGGCCTGGGGGGCACCCAAGGCACCAATTACACTCACACAAACAGGGACCCCGACTCCCGGCCACAGAGAACTCAGACCACCACTGAGAGCCAGTGTGTTCCAGGGTCCACGTGCCTAGGAGCAGCCACTAGCCCGTGTCCAGCAAAAGATGCTTTCTGGAGCTTAAGGGCTGCCACCTGCTGCAGCCCTGGGAAGCTCAGAAGATTGTCTCCTCTCTCCAGGAGAGAAAAAAAGCAGATAAAGTGCAGGAGAGGCCAACAGCAGCTTCCAGAAAACTGGCCTTACCGACTCCTCAGGAAGATGTGTTTGGCCTGTTTGATTATCTTCTCCAGAAGCCCCTCGCTGCTCTGTAAGGAGCTGATTTCATTCTTATCATATGCTTGAGGACCCGAAAGTCTCATCCTCTTGTGGCCGAAAGGCGCGCTGGCGGGATGGGGCATCATGACAGAACTCACGGTCTGCTTGTGGAACTGTGGGGACAGCAGCATGAGCCAGCAGCCGCCCCTCCCAGGCCACTCTCAGCACCCTAAGCCAACCTTCGTATATGCAAGCTGAGTGGCACAGACGCAAACCCTTGGTCGCTCCGCCCTCCAAGGCCCTGACCTTGTAGGTCTCCTGGACCTGGGGCTCAGCATACAGGGACGGCGGGACGTGGGCTGTGAGCCAGCTGGCAGACACTGGCTCTGGCCAGGCCAGACCAGCAGACACTGGCTCTGGCCAGACCAGCTCTGGCCAGGCTTTGGGGATGGCCGGAGGAGCTAGGCCCAGGGGCTCCATGGCACACTTCCTTACCTCTCGAATCATGAGATGCAGATTGTGCTCCAGGACATAGAGGTGATCGTCGGGACTCTGCAGTTCAGCAGCGGCGCGCTGAGACTTCTTATCGTTGGAGGAATGACACAGGGAAATGGACAACTGCAAGTCTGCACATGGACGCAGGAAACACACATGAGATGCAGTGAAGCTTGGCCATCGCCAAAGCCATGTCTAAAGGAGCAGCTCTATCAGTATAAGCGTCAACCCTGATCTCCTAGAACCCGCCTGCCAGCTCCAGGGCCCACGACTAGAAGCTGCTCACGTCTGACACACGCATGCAGGCAGAGCCAGGGCACACGCATGCAACACCTGTTCCTCTGTCAAACTCGAGAGGGACTCAGCTCACGTGGACACAGCCAACTTTGAGTCAGACTTAGGGTTAGTCCAACTGCTTTTCAATTCTCTAAAACCCCATGCTTACACACTTAGGGTAACAGAATTCAAGACACCAAACAGCTCTTCCTAACTGCTCCCTCTGACAGAGCCCCGAGCCCCTGCCGAGTTGGAGGCCAGCCTGCCTGCGCCTTTCTGACTGCTCTCCACAGTGTCAGCTCCGAGTACTCAAGGCCAGCGTCTCATCCGTCCTCCCCCCAGACCCCCCACACGGCTGCCCAGTACCCTCTCCGAGTCCCCACAGGGCTGGCCGCTCTTACTTGGAAAGGGCTGGGAGAGAATCTGGTTTTTCACCACAATGTGAGGGATCTGCGACTTAATTTGAACAGCTTCTCGAGAGAGTTGTGCGAAGATCTCTTTACACAAGAGAACATTCTGTGCCGCCTCCAGCTTCGTCTGCCAGTGTGGGGAGCCTGAAAGACAGGAGGCATCCACCTGCGTCCGGCTGAGGGTGACTGCCGACTCGCCTGGGTGATGAAGCCTGGAGAGTCCTTGCCCAGAGCCCATTTTCTCTGCAGTGGGGACGTCTCAAGTCCTGGCTTCCCAGCTTGGGGCCTTCCACAGCCAGAAATACATCCCGAGTGTGGGCTCCTTTGCTGCCAGAGCACCTGTGCTAGGCGTGGGTGCGACCCTCGGAGAACCCAGGGGCATTTCAGAGAAGCGGAGCGGGAGTGAGTCTGTGCCCAGCCCCACCAGGCTGCCCTGACTTCAGTCTCGGGCTCCTGCCGGCCGAGGGCCAGAACCTAAGTCTCTATGACTCAGGCCACATCCCAAGTGCTACAGATTTTTGGTTTTAGTTCTTTTGTTTTTCTGTGCCATGCCTGGAGGTGCTTAGGGCTTCCACCTGGCTCTGCATCAGGGATCACCCCTGTCCCCTGTGCTCTCTCTCCGCCCCACGTGATGTCAACTGTAAGGTATTACCGGTGTGATGTGGCAGGCAGACCTGTGGTTGGAACACTCACGCTTTCTGTGTGAATGATGGTTAGCACTCTCACTCCCTGTATCCTAACAGCTGGGTTCCACAGGACAGCTGCCTGAACAGCGCCCAGAGTGCATTTCCCACCACCCACACTCCAAACATCTATTTTCCTACTTCTACCTTTGGTAACACCAGGCTCAGGGGCTGGAGAGAGAGAATGAGGGTGCCGGCACTTGGAGCTTACATATGGCCAATCCCGTCTGATCCCAGAGTCCTGCCATGAGCAACCGTAAGCACTGTGGAGTTTGGGTTCCCAACCAAGCACAGGGCCAACGCGCAGAATACCACACCTGGCTTGGACTTGGGCACAGGCTGCTTGAAGAGACTCACTGTGCCGAGGTCCCCTATATCTGGAGCCTGTTTTTGAATCGAAACCTGAGTGACAAGAACACAGGAGTGAGTGAGTCGGCTTCTGCCTATAGGAGAAACGGGCTGAGGTCACTGTGGCAAATACCTTGATATATGCAGAACCCTCTAAGTCACTGGGAATCTGGACATCGAGGGGACAGTGGTCCTCAGGAATCTTCTTGTCCAGGTCGATGTCTGTGTTCTTTATGACCTCAAACGTACCGTGATGGGGAAAGAGCGAGCCTGAGGGTGCATGAAAACAGGAATGAAGATCACTGCGCCCACACCGTGCTAAGGACTGGAGCATGGAGCACTGCTTCCTGACCATAGACCATAGACAAAGACTCACCCAAATGTGTGAAGGGTGGCTGGCAGGCACTGGGAGGCATCAGAAAGCACAAAGCTATCTACCTCAAGGACAGAACTTGCCTCAGAGGAGTATGCACTCATGGGCCACCCAGTGTGTCTGGGTAAGCCACACACTTCCAAGACGTGTTTCCTCACACTCAGTCCCGGCCTTCATGTTGGTGTGAGCAGCCTCTGGGAGAAGGTTCCACAGGAATGTCCTCCAGCAGGAGGACCTGGGATGCAGCAGGCATGGCCTGCTCCTGAGCCGCCAGACTTCGGAGTTCTTTCTTGTAGCCACATGAGCTATGCTCAGAGTTTACTCCTGGCCATGCTAGAGATGGGACAGGAAACCTACGTGGTGCTGGGGACTGGAACTGGAGTCTGCCCCATGCAAGCAAAGCACCTGAACCCCCAGATGATCTCCCTGGGCCTGAGAGGGAACTTTCTGTGTAGTTCAGAGGTTGGGGAAGATGTTCAGGGTTGCAAAGTGCTATGAAGAGGGATGTTTTACATCTGGGACATGTACAAGAACTAAAAATAGAATATAATAAAATCTTTTATGCTTGGGGATGGACAGCTGAGATAAATGGGTAAAGTGTCCACATGTGATATGGAGAGAGATGGACACTGCAGAAGACCAAGCACACCCGTGAGCAGGGCTGAAGCCCCTCTACTGTCCCTCTGGACATGGCAGGACTGAGCACCCTGTTATGAAGGCCACAGCTAGGCCTCCCCACTCTCATCCTTGGCATTCAAAGATTCACCCCATTGACCCGTGAATCTTAGTGACCTTCCCTGGGCAGCACCTGGCTGTGGGGGATGCCGGTGTCCTCCCTCTCCAGGATGCACAAGCAGCCCTGACTCCCACCTGCACTCCGGTAGCTGAGGTCACCCAGGATCTTGTCGCCCACTTTCCTGAGCTTCCAGTGCTGCCGCAGCCGCAGAAGCTCCGAGTTGAAGTCTCTTTGCAGCTTGTTTTCTTGGTTTTCCGTCACGGATTTGGTCAGTCTCTCTGCCCCCTTCAGCAGTATCTGGGCGGCCCCAGCAAGAGACTTCTTCTTAGAGATCAGTTGTAGCGTCTGCAGCAAAAGCAACCCAGAGTGACCTCCAAATCAGGCACTTTCTCTGTGTTAAAAAGCCTGCTTGGGCCTAAAAGGCAGTACAACAGGGAGACTCTGCCTTGCGCTTAGCCAACCTGGGTTCAATTCCCGGTATCCTGTATGGTTCCCTGAGGACTGTCAGGTGTGGCCCCCAAAACATAGAATATTTTTAAAAATAATAAAATTAAAATGCCTACTCAAGAGAAAATGTGGACATGACAAGGCAAAGAGAAAGTGCGAGGGCACGTGCATAATGGCCTCAGGCTGGAGAGTTCCAAAAGAATACCATGGCCTGGGTGTGAATCCATGGCAGCACCTGTTCCTGAGCACTGCTGGAAACTACCCCCGACACGAAGACTGGGGTATCCCCCAAGACCACCAGCTGTGGTCCCCCCATCCTATCAAATCAATACTTACGACGTTATCAGTGAATGTTTACTCTGTATGCACCTTCATACACCTGGCTCGCACAAACAATTCTCAGGTATAAAGGAGTCACTGGCACATGCAGAGTCCCCGTCTGCCCCCAGGCATCGCACACGCCTAGCACATGGGGTGATAGTGCTGACTGAATGAGTGGGCGGCCCCAGGTAGGCAGCTCAGAGGCTGGTGGGCTTCATAGTCAGCTGCCAAGTGCTGTTGGAATCCCGACTATGATACACAGCACTGGCAAGAAATTCCTCCACTGATATCTGATCTTGAAAATCTGATGTGAAGTCAAAATTTCTGTATTATCACCAGTGACTAGCAATTTGCACAGTAACCAGACAGACTTCTGAAAACCAAGTCTGATTAGAGTGTTCTCTGACTATATGTGTGAAAATTAGAATTGTCATTAAAACGTCAACTGTATTTTTGGTGGCAGAGAGCAACCTGGCAGCACTCAGGGGACCATACTGGGATGCTGGGAATGGAACATGGGTTGGGCATGCAAGGCAAGCATCTTACCCCCTGGAGTATTTCTCCAGCCCTCTACATGATTTTTCATTTTGGGGGCCCACCTGGTGATGCCCAGAGTTTACTCCTGGCTCTGCACTCAGGGATCATTCCTGGCAAAGGTCAGGGGAACATGTAGGATGCTGGGGATTGATACTGGTTGGCAGCGTGCAAAGCGAGCACCCTCCCCGCCGCTGTACTACTGCTCCAGCCCAACAGGGTCTTTTGATCAAATGTGGAACATGAACCTTCTTTTTACTTTTCAAATTTGTAAAAGTTCTTAGCCAGTTCAGAAATTTCTGATGTCTGCAGTGGGGCGGCACTGAGGCTCAGGCAGGGTTCTGATGCTAGTTTCCCCTCAACACCCCATCTTCTGGGCACTAGTTCTGGTGAAGACAGGAAGCCAGGGCTGGAGATGGCTGGTGACAGAGAACGTGCCCAGCAGCTTGAGGCTGCAAGTTTGATCCCTGGCATCACCTGCAGCACGAGTACTGCCTTGGGGGACCTCTGTGCCGTGACAGTGTCAGAGTTCAACTGACAGCAGCCTATGTGGTAAGATGTTACAGCCAAGAGTGCAGCTACGGGTCATCTCAAAGCACCATGGAGGGTTGGTGTGGGGAAGGCAGGGAAAAGCAAAGCAAACAGGTTCGGTGCTGGCTTTTTGTTGTTGTTGTTTTTTTTAATTTGGGGGAGCCATACCTGGTAGTGCCATTCCTGGAAGGCTATATGGGGTGCTGGGTATCAAATCTGGTTGGGTGTGTGCAAAGCCAGCACCCTCCCGCCTGCACTCTCTCCAGGCCCGTAATTAGGTGCTCAAAAGCCTCTGGGCAGCCTTTCTACACTGTGAAGAGGACTGTGGGTTGGGCCACAACCAGCGGTACTCAGGGCTTGCTCCTGGTTTTCTGCCTGGATCTGTCCTGGTGGAGTTGGAGTGACCATAAACAGTGCCTGGGACTGAATACGAGACCAGTGCCCTCCCCATTCCCTCTGCGGCCTCTCTCACGAGCCATTAGACCCATGGTTTCTTGACCCATGGTCAGGACTTCTCTAGCCAGTCACTGGGTTCTGGCTGAAGACTCTTCCTTCTGGCCATCTTGGGAGATGACCCTGCTTGCATGCATCCTCTGCCTTCCTTTAACCTGCCACTGCTCAGAGAAAGAAGGCACTCTCGGCAACCTCAACCCCCTGACTCGGACTTCAGCGTTTCCTATGGCTTGGCCTTGTGACCTTGTGAGTAGCTTTGCGCGTGGTGCCCACCCGAGACCAGACGGTCACCACGTGGGGTTCTGGAAGGACAGTGAGTGGACACAGCAGAGGGGCCAGTCCCTGGGCCGTGTCTTGCTTGCAGCTGGGCCGTCTTCTGGGCTCGGCGTGGGGAGAAACAGGCAGCGGGGACGCGGCAGGCTTGAGGCTCAGCAGGCTGGGGGCTCCTACCTGCTTGGGGGGCAGCGCGTCCTGGGACACGGGGTCCAGCGTCATGAACTTCCTGTCGCGTACCACGCTGAGCACATCGTAGAGCACGCAGACTTCGGTGAGCGCGCCGCGAAGGCTGTTTCGCACCGAGTCCCAGGGCCAGAGCGAGGGCTGCAGCCGGACCAGGCCTGCGGGGAGGGGCAGCTGGGCACTGGCCGGGCGCCCCTGGGGATGGGGCTGCTGGACGCGGGCCGGGTGACCACCCCCCAACCCGAGCCTGCACACGCCCCCCCCACCCCCGCGCCCCGACCCCGCGAGCGACCACAACCCCCTGGCGGCGAGCCCTGGCCCGCACACTGCGCTGAGCACCCTCCCACCCCCGGCGACCCCGCTCACCCTCGTCGTCATCGGGGTCGCCTCCCGCCCAGTCGTGCGCGTCGCCCTCGGTGCCCGGCTCGTCGTCGTCGGAGCCCGAGCCCTGGCTGAAGTCGATGCGCTGCGCCAGGCGCGCCAGGTTCTGTGACATGGACAGCGGCTGCAGGTAGGTCTCCGTGCCATCCAGGCCCACCTCCTGCACCTGCTTCTCGCACGCCGACTCGATGCTGATGCGCACGGCGCGCACCCCCGACATGATGGCGGCGGGGCCCGGCCCGGGGTACGACGGAGACGGCGAGGACTGCGGGAGCGAGCGCGGGAACAGCGCCTGGCAGGCACCGCGGCCAGAAACTCACGGGACGGCGCTGGTACCCACTTCCGGCCGCGAGAGGCTCACGGGGCGGTACTGAGGCCCTACTTCCGGCCGCGGGAGGTTCACGGGGCGGTGCTGGACCCACTTCCGGCCAGCCTCCCTGCCGCGCAGAGGCTCACGGGACGGCCCCCGGACCCACTTCCGGCCAGTCTCCCGGCCGCGCAGAGGCTCACGGGGCGGCGCTCCCTGCCCGCCGCCCAGTCAGGTGTTACTGAGGCGGCGTGTGCGGGCGTCGCGATGGGCTGCTTGCGCTCAGCCGGCGGGGCCCGACCCACGGGGTCGGCTCCGGTTCTGAGCCCTTCGCTCGCGCCACGCACTCCAGCATGTCGGGGTGGCGCTAGTCCTGCCGCCCCGCGCCTCGCGCCTGGCCGGCCCCCACAGAGCCGGGCGGGGCAGTGGGTGCTGGCCGAGCGCGTCAGCCTGAGGTAAGAGTGGAGAGACACGACCCGAGCGTGTTAACGCTTTACGCCCACCCAGTCGTTTATTAGAAAGTACTCAGGAACTTGATTCGGGAGTGCTGCGTGAGCCCCGCAGAAGGCGGCGTGTCCAGACTCTGGCCGGCGATCCTCACAGGAGATTGTTGAGGGAAATTTACGCTGTCCGATCAGTGAAAGTTCAATTAACTCAACGCAGGACAATGGCCACGTCTAAACCACGTATACATTCAAACACTTTATTGTGCTTTGGTGCTATTTCTTTCCCTTCTCTTGCAAATAATCACCAAACTGCTTTGATATTGACATCCGAGGAAGGGAGAATCGTGTCTGTGGAAGGGTTAGTGTCATCGGGAGGAATATAGTCATTTCCTCTCACTGTCTTATTCCATAAAAAAAATAAAAGATCCTCAGATTTTAAGAATTTGACTCTAGGGCTAGGGAGATAGATGCTTCCCATGCAGGAGCGTGGCGGAGGTGCAACCTTGGTTCTATAAGGTCCCACAGTGCTGCTCCTCCGGGCCAAAAAATACTCTGAAGATCACCAATATTTTGAACACTGATTCCACTGTACTCAGAAATATCCACTTAGTTGTTAGACTATCTTCAAAATGTAAATGTTAAATGTAATTTGCTACTATTAGATAATAATCGTAATTCCTGTATAAACATAAACCTGATCTATTACAATAGAATTAACGATTGAGGAATTTTTCAATTCTTTTGTTTTCAGTAATTTCCTTAGATGCACTTTTTTTGCTTTTTTGGGTCACACCCAGCGATGCTCAGGGGTTACTCCTGGTTCTCTATTCAGGAATTACTCCTGGTGGTGCTTGGGGGACCCCAGGTTGCCCACATGCAAGGCAAACGCCCTACCTGCTATGCTATTGCTCCAGCCCCCTTAGATGCACTTTTAAAGTAGGAGCCCAACATCATTAATACATTTCATGTAAAAGGCAAAAGAGGGCCAGAGCCATAGTACAGCTGGTAGACGCTTGCTGACCTGGGTTAAATCTCTAGCACCCCATATGGTCTTCAAGTACTGCCATACTGATCCCTGAAACAGGTATGACCCAAAGAACCAAACAAAAGGCAAAAGAATTGGGTTTAAGTAGTGAGATCATTTCTATCAATCAGTATTGATGAGTGAATCAGTTCATTCATTTTGGTTAATTATTTCTTTTTCTAAAGTATGAGCTGATTTAATCTCGCCCGAATGAATGGGTCTCTTTTGGCTGATCTATACGATAGAGAAGCTCTGCGGGTGAGAAATAGCCCAGGTACTCCACGGTATCCGGTGTGGTGTCGTAATGGTAGTGCCCACCTTCTCCATGGTGGCTGAAACAGTGCGTGTGCTCCAGCCGCAGGTCAAACCCCTAGGACAAAGGATATGTCAGTATTCTAATACTCTAGGGAATGTGTTTAAGGAGGAAGAAAAGGTTTTAATTTATTCAAAGTAGATAGTCTTGTTCAAATTTCAGGTGGTAAAAGAACACTGATAATCGCTAGCTTTTTTTTTCCTTACCACTTCCTTTCCTAACAGGCAACTGGTACAAAAAGTTTATTCTAGAAACACTCCAGTGTTTAAATTTATACTTTAAGTCTAAAGTAAAAAAAAAAATACATCTTTATGCAGTTAATAGCATTTTGTACATACTGGACTGCATATGTTTTATTAATCTAACTACAGTTTTGAGGTCTCTGTAGATCATTTTTACATCTGATTATTTGCATTTTTCTGCTATTACAGTAATGCTGCCATAATCTTTTATTTTGTTTGTTTTGGGGCCACACCAAGGGCTTACTTGTACTTGGATGACAATTTGCAGTGCTGGGGATCAAATGAGATTAGGCCATGTGCAAGGCAAGCACCTGCTACACTATCTCTCTAGCCCCATTAGATAATAATCCTATATACGTATGCTTATCTAAGGATCCTAAACATGATTAATATAGAAAGATAACTTGTCAAAAATTTTGGTAGGGACTGGAGGGATAGCACAGTGGGTAGGGCTTTTGCCTTACACACAGCCAACCCGGGTTCGATTCCCAGCATCCCATATGGTCCCCTGAGCACTGCCAGCAGTAATTCCTGAGTATAGAGTCAGGAATAACCCCTGTGCATCACTGGATGTGACCCAAAGAGCAAAAAAACCCCAAAAATTTGCTTGAATTGGGCCATTATTTATCTAGTCTAAAATTATTGTTAACTACAATAGCAAATAGTATGACCGCCTGAAGCCTAGTTTGAGAGTTCACTGTTTTTAACATGACATTTTTTGTTGTGTTAAATACCTATACATTAATTTCTTCACTGTTAAAGTCTCCCTGGCTTAACTTGAAGTAACCATCTACCTACTCCCTCATTTTTCAAGATAATTCTAGAAACTATTCTAGTTCTTAAATAATATGTTCAATGCTAACAGAATACCTGAAGCATTGTCATGGTTATATACTGTAGCACAAAAGACAGACATGGACTTACTGGGTCTCTGGAGACAAACACTGGCAGGCAAACCAAAGGAGCTGACATCTCATAAAAACGCAGCCACTGATTCACTGCTTCATCAGAGTTCAGTGGACAGGAAGAGAACTCCGCAGGCTATAGTAAGAGATAATGAAATAGCAAAATATTCCTATGCTGCGAAGATTAATTTTTTTAAAAGTTATGTATAATTTCATTAAGTTAGAAACTTTATAGTGTCAGAGATAGCTCAGTGAGCTAGAGTACACACACTGCATGCAAGAGACTCCAGTCTGATAATCTGGCACTTTGTGGGCCTTGACAAAAGCAACCCCCATGCACAGCTGGGAGTAGACCCTGAGCACTGCTGGGTATGGCCTCCAAACTAGAAATGAAAAAATAAAACCTTTAAGCCTTCTGATACATTCTCTTATGTGATAAGTTCTTTTCTGTGTCCTTTTTTTTTTTATTTGCTTTTTGGGTCACACTTGGCGATGCACAGGGGTTACTCCTGGCTCTGCACTCAGGAATTACCCCTGGCCATGCTCAGGGGACCATATGGGATGCTGGGATTCGAACCCGGGTCGGCCGCGTGCAAGGCAAACGCCCTACCCGCTGTGCTATCGCTCCAGCCCCATCTTCTGTGTCTTTAAAAATCCTTTTTTGTTTGTTTTATGTTTGGGCCACACCCACAATGCTCAGGAGTTACTTCTAGCTCCACATTCAGGAATCAGGAATCATTCCTGGCAGTGCTGGGGACTGAACTCGGGTTGGCCACGTGCAAGGCAAGTGTCCTACCCACTGTATTATCTTTCCAGCCCTTGTCTTAAAAGTCTTGAGAGGTAAGTGTGTGTCCCTCCTACCCCTGCCACCGGGGCCCCTTACCATGATGTGAGTCTTCACTTTTCCCTTCTGGACTAGGAAAGTACCTCCTATCCCTACAGGCTTATCTCCATAATGGTTTTCAATAGTCTGCCTCATGCAGGTCACGAAGTTAAGTTTCCCAGTTCTTCTTTTGGCTTTCACCTCAATGACCTAGAGAGAAGACGGAATAGTATATGGTATATGCTGCGGATTCTGAGGGAAACAGCTTCCAAATAACATTTTTAATCTAGTGCCACCAGGGAAGTTCACTTGTTGGTTTGGAGCACCCAGACAGGAGTTGAGGTGAACTTTCAATCCTCTCATAGTTTCCTAAAATAGGTTCTACTCCCCAAGGTCGAGTGTTACTCTGGGGTTGAAGGAGCCATGAGTGCTGGGGTCCGCACTCACTTGCCTATTCAGTGCAGCTGTGTGCTCGACTGGGAGCCGCAGACCCTGCAATGTGCTTCCGTGTACTCTCTCACAGGAGCCATATCCCTGCCTAACAGCCTAGCATGTGCAGGGGACTGTCAGGGATCATAATCGCACCTGGGCTGTGACATGCCAGGTGCTTGCTCCAGCACACTCGGCTATTTCCCCTGCCCCTGAGAAGTATTCTACACATGGGTAAATCTTGGACTCAGGCAGCTTTGGGTTTTCTTTTTTTTTTTTATTTATTTATTTATTTTTTTATTTTTATTTTTATTTTTTTTTGGTTTTTGGGTCACACCTGGCGATGCACAGGGGTTACTCCTGGCTCGGCACTCAGGAATTACTCCTGGCGGTGCTCAGGGGACCATATGGGATGCTGGGATTTGAACCCGGGTCGGCCGCGTGCAAGGCAAACGCCCTACCCGCTATGCTATCACTCCAGCCCCGCTTTGGGTTTTCTTGTTATGGTTTTTGGGCTCTGGCAGTACTCAGGACTTAACCCTGGCTCTGTGCTCAGGAAGCACTCCTGGCAGGGTCAGGGGACTATATGGAATGCCAGGAATTTAACCCAGGTTGGGCATGTGCAAGGCAAGTGCCCTGCCCACTCAGCTTTGTTCCTTAAGAAAACATTTGTGGCAATGAAAGTTCCACAAAGTTCCAGTTTCAGCTGAGGACTATTTTGGTGAGCAAAATCACTTTTCCAGGGGCCAGAAAGATAGTATAGGGCTTAGGCACATGCTTTACATGCTTTACATATTGTTGACCCTGGTTCAGTCCCTAGTATCACATGTGGCCCCCAAACATCACTGGAGCACCTACCCCCACAAGCACCCCCAGGGTGGCCCACCTGGGAGCTGTAATCCTGGGCACCACAGGGCTTGATCAGCATCAAATTACCTTTCCGGGTTGTCCCTCACTGGCAAAAAGATTAGCCAGTAATGCACATCCAAAACCATGATACTTCTCACTGTATTTCTCTAACAGGCACCCTCCATCTGCTGGGTTAACACGAGCGATGTAACTTCCATTTACAGGAGATTTGTGCTCACTTTCTGTCTGAATAACTGGCATGAACTGCCAAGAAAAGGAAACAAGGTAGTCAGTCTTAGTGTATCTATGCATGCACTCTCTTGAATAATTTCTATTTTATCCTAGATTTTGACATTTTATATCAATACTTAATAAGAAAACATTTTAGTTTTATTTATTTTAATTTACTTACTAAAATATTTCATGTTTCTTATTAAGATAGCACAGGTGGGTAGGGCGTTTGTTTGCCTTGCACTCAGCCGACCGAGGTTTGATTCCTCCGTCCCTCCTGGAGAGTCCGGCAAGCTACCGAGAGTATCTTGCTCGCATGGCAGAGCCTGGCAAGCTACCCGTGGTGTATTTGATATGCCAAAAACAGTGACAAGTCTCACAATGGAGATATTACTGGTGCCCGCTCGAGCAAATTGATGAACAACGGGATGACAGAAATATTTTTTCTGGTACTTCTTAGTTTTTTACAGAAAAACTGTAATGTTTTTCTGTAAATGTTACAGACATTTACAATTTACAAAAATGTTACAGACATTGTGAAGTTTGCTTTAAAAAATGTCTAAAATTTAGACTTCTTTCCTGTCTTGGAGAGTTGACAAGTTACAGTCACGATTCAGCAAAAGGAATTTGTACAAGTATAGTTATATCTGGAGTTTATAAGAGAGCTGACTGAAGAGGTCATTCTCTCTTCATAAGATACCACCTTTTAGGGGGGCTGGAGCGATAGCACAGCAGGTAGGGTGTTTGCCTTGCACGCGGCTGATATGGGTTTGATTCCCAGCTTCCCAAATGGTCCCCTGAGCACCGCCAGGAGTTAATTCCTGAGTGCATGAGCCAGAAGTAACCCCTGTGCATTGCCGGGTGTGACCAAAAAAGCCAAAAGAAAAAAGATACCACCTTTTGTAAATTTACTATTTGAGAGATCCCTACTATTTGCTCTCAAAGAGAGTGAACTAGATCATTAAATATTCTATTCATTTTCTAAGAAAAAACTCAGAAGGTTGACCTAGAACGAAAGGCAAAGATTTACATATATGTATCTGACTGAAAAGAAAATCCTCTGATTGAACAATGAAAATCTTTCATTGAATTCAGCACCCCAACTCAAGATCTTAGCCTCAGACTCACCGAACAGTGAGTACACACCTCAGAAAAGTAGAGGTCTTCCTGAAACTAAAGGCTGCTGTTCATCACGGGCACACCAATGGGAGAGTGTGCTACAGTCCAGATCCTTAGAGGGAGAGGCCAATGACTTGGAGTTCACTCAGACTGAAAGGCTGACAGGGCAATGACGAAAGGTAAATGTAGTACATACTGACCTCAGAATTAAAACCGAGAGTGTGGAAGGGGCCTGCTCCAGCTCCAAGAATAAATGCTCCAGGAAGCTTGATTTCTTTTGCAATCTTATTTACGTCATAAACCTAAACAAGAGGAAAAATATTTGATTGTAACTTGCACAAATCTCTTGGCATACTTTTTTTTTTCTTGGCATACTTTATATTACTGAGTCTGCAAACATTTTCTTGCTGTAATGGTCAGTGGACCCTCTGATACTGTAGTCTTCATGAGAAGGTAAAGAATAAGAATACACTCACCTTTTTCTTATTTACAAGTGGCAATAAGTATGGCACACCTCCTACTTCTACAATTCTAGTTTTCCCACAGATGCCTTTGAAAAAAAAAAAAAGCCGTCTTAAGATTAGGTAAGATTAGTATGAAATGCTCAATAGACATCTTAATTTTTTTAATTGTAATATTCGGGGCCAAAGAGATAGTACAGCAGGTAAGGAGCTTGCCTTGCATGCAGTCGACCTGAGTTCAATTCCTGGCATCTCATAGTTCCCTGAGCCTGCCAGGAGTGATTTCTGAGTGCAAAATCAGGAGTAACCCCTGAGCACTGCTGGGTGTGGCCCAAAAAACAAAACAGAAGAAGCTGAATTAACTTCATAAATATTTCAGTACTCTAAACATAAAAATATTGGGGCTGGAGTGATAGTACATTGGGTAGGGTGTTTGTCTTGCATGCAGCTGACCTGGGTTCTCCCTGGCATCCCATATGGTCCCCCATGCATCGTCAGCAGTGATTCCTGAAACCAGAGCCAGGACTTAACCCCTGAACATTACCGAGTGTGACCCATAAACAAAGCAAACTAACAAGCAACAACAAAAAAACCTTGGGAGAAGGGGGGAGAGACAGTACAGCAGGTAGGGTGCTTGCCTTGCCCATGGTAAATGCAGTACCTGCATTTACCAGAACTGAAACTGAAACTGAGGCTGCCCAGTCCTGGGGCTCCAGGTGTGGCTGTTGCTCCACCCACCTGAGGGGCTGCATGGAATGCAGGCACAGCCATCCCCTTCTGCAGGGGGCGCAGGGTGGGGTGAGGGGCACCCTCAGCCGCCGCCCGCCCCCCCCAGCCGAGCAACCTTGTGACCGAGCCCACAACACTGGATTCTCTCTGAAGTGAGGACAATGCATGCTGCCCTGTGTCTGTAACGATGACCTGCAGCTCAGCCCGGCGGCAGCGAACCATGAGACTATCGGCTGTACCTCTGCCAAGCATGTAGCCTCTGTTCAAAGTGAAAAACAAGCCCAGAAAGAGAAGAACTACCAGAATGGAGATGTGTTTGGTGATGAGTATAGGATCAAACCCGTGGAAAAAGTCAAGTACATGAAAAACGGGGCAGAAGAGGAGCAGAAAGTCACCACAGGAACCAAGAAAACTTGGAGAAAAGTGCCAGTTCAGATGTCAGACTGAAAACCAACAGATAGATCCCGGGCTTGGTACACCAGCCTCAAGCCAATATGTACATCTCAAAGAGGCAACAGGAGCTTTTCCGGATGCTGGACGAAAAGATCGAGAAGAGTTGTGATTACTGATTGGAAGAACACATGACATAGCGCCCATGCAGCCCCAAACCCCAGAGTGACTACTGTGTAAATAGGTTACACCCCCCATGGAAACTGCTTCCTACCAAGGATTAGTGTCTGATCCAACAACCCCTCCACACTGAAGACGATGGTTCTGTCACCCGAGCCCCCTTCGATCACTGTGCTCCTTCACATGCCTGACAGAGGGGCAGTGAGTGCTCCTGCCACATGGACTGTTCTGGAACTTTCTTGGGTCTCTTCCCCACACCGCCCCCCCCATGTCTGGGATCAGTGGCTGGCATTCTGGGGTCACCCCAGGAAAAAGACTTATGCATTTTGTTGAGGTTCTGCAGCCTGTTTTGGAGTGAGTGAGGCCGGGCTGAGCTCTGTATTCAAACCTTCGACTTTAAGACAGCCGTTTCCCCACCCCTGACCCCTGTGGCAGCCAGTCCTTGCTTCCTTTGGAGGGGTGATGCTGAGTTTTGGTGGTAGGATGGCAGCCACAGCCCGTCTGGTTGCCAGGTTGGGGGGTGTCTGTGCCCCAGCTCACCAGCTGTGCCCGAATGAAGTGTGACTGCAATCACTACCCAACTTTTTTCCTAAGAAAATAAGCATTTTACTGTTTTTATGTATAAAAGAATTAAAACAGAGCGTGGAAGGGGCCTCTTCAGCTCCAAGAATAAATACTCCAGGAAGCTTCAATTATGCGTTGGAAGCAGGAAGCTAGAGATTGAACCCGGCTTTAATCTCCAGCAACCCAGATGGTCTTCCAAGAACTGCCAGGAGTGATCACTAAGTGCAGAGCCAGAAGTAAGTCCTGAGCACCACCGTGTGTGGCCCCCAAAGCACAAACAGCATGTGCTGGAGAAACAGTACAGAAGGTAGAGTGCTTGCCTTGCATGCACAGTGGGTTTCATCTCCTGGAACCCAGATGGTCCCCTGAGCACTGCCAGGACATGACTCTGAGTGCTGAGCCAGAAGTAAGCCCTCCTGAGTGCTGCCAGGTGTGGACCCAAAACAAAACAATCCCCCCAAAAGCCACAAAAATAGTTCTGGTTTGAAGGAAAAGGTTAGACTTTTAAAAGAAGAGCTAACTGCAAAACCTGCTTACCTTTTACCGGAAAGGTAAATGGTTCCTTGGTCAGATCAGGGCAGTCAACCACAGAGACCTGGACGTCAGCAAAGTTAGCTTTTAGTCCCTTCTGCAGAACTAAGAAAGACAAGGAACAGAGCCAGTTAGCATTAGGTCCATGGCTGCTATCACGTGTCAAGTCTCTGTCATACTCCTCATCTAGATGTGTATAATAAAGGCGAGGGGACGATCTTTCTAGTGAAGTAGTGGATAGGAGACTCATAATCCAGAAAACAGTGCAGACTAAGACACACAGATGCCCCATAAATACAATAGAGCTGTGCTCAGAAACAGCCCCAGGTGAGGCTGCCACCTTTCCATGAGAGGACTTCAGACACCAATGGGACATAAATATTCATCTTAGTACTCAGGACTTATTTCTGGCTCTGTTTAGAGGTCAGTCCTGGGATTGCTACAGGGACCATTCAGCACCAAGGATTGAACTGGGATCAGCTACTGGCCAGGCAAGTGCCTAAACCCTGTAGTGTTTCTCCAGCCCTAAAAGTGAACATTCAGATTGTTGAAAGTGAGCACTGCATGATGCAGTATCGAGAATCACAGATGAAATGTCTTGGAAAGGGCCAGAGCAATAGTACAGTGGTTAGGGCACTTGTCTTTCATATGGCTGACCTGGGTTGGATCCCCAGTAACCCCTGAGCATTGCTGGTTGTGTCCCAAAACTCAACTCCCCAAAAAAACAAAACCAAAACTAGGTTGGCGAACAGGACACATAAGAATAAGGACTATGAAGGGCCAGAGAGATAATATAGTGGGTAGGGCCCTTGCCCTGCACATACCAACCCAGGTTCAATCCCCAGCACCCCAAGATCCCCTGAGCACTGCCAGGAGTGATTCCTGAGCATGGAGCCAGGAGTAACACCGGGTGTGGCTCAAAAACAAGACCAAAAAAGACTTAGCACTGTGTGTCACACTGGTCTCAGCTATAGTCGCCCAAGACAGTACATTGTACCTAGACTAAAGTCTGAGGTGGAAAGGCTCCCACAGGTCTCAGCATACTGCCAGCCTCTGGTCTGTGAAGTCCCACTCTAGGCCCTCAAAGTCATCCCAAACCCAGGCATGTTGGTAGCACAAACCATATCCTTTCTGCAGGCCGCAGCCACGCTAACTGGGCTGTGTGCAGGAAAGACTATGAACTCGCACACATGAAATTATAATTCAGATGTGGAAATATTGCAGGGTTCTATTTTACCACTCGAGGATCTGTAAAAACTGAGAACAGGGCAGCAGACAGCTCGCAGGCTGAGTGCATGCTTTGTAGGAGGAAGACCTGCGTTTGATCCCCTGCCCACCCAGTCCCCCCACAAAAACTGAGAGTAGCCCCAACCACCACCAGATACTCAAACCACAAAGACCCCCAGATAAGCTAAAATAGAGATTACACTTGTATTTTACTTGAAAGGTCCTATTTGTCTAGAACAGAAACTTAAGCATGAGAGGACAGATAAGAAAGGCCCTCAAGGACAAGCAGCATGGACAGAAGAGATGTGGGCCAGCAGTGATTGTCCTCTAGCTGCCATTCAAGCCAGCAAACACTAGGCTGGTCTCAGGAACATCAGAGAAAACCTCAGCACACTGCTGGGTTTGACTCCACCAGGACTGGTCACTGAGAAATGCCACTTTTATCGTCGCATTACAAAAGTAGTGAGGATGGGGTCAGAGAGAGAAGACAATGGGTGGGGTGCTCACCTTGCACATGCCTGACCCAGGTTCCATTCCTGGCACCCCTTTTGGTCCCCCAGGAGTGATTCCTGAGCATCGTGAGGTGTGACCCGAAAACAAAACTCAAAAAAATTTTAACCTTGGGAACATTATAATGCCAGGGATGGAATGCAGGGTCTTCTGTGCGCTAGGCAAGTGTGCCAGGCTGTGTGCTAGGAATGTGTACATGCATGCCCAGAAGTATGTGTTAGGCATTTCTCTACCCTTCCACTCTCCCCAGCCTGGCATAAAAATTCAGTGAGTTTGAGTGTTTACCTCCGGCAAGTTCCTGTAGATCTGGCATGTGGAAAGAATGCTCCAAACAAGCCATTTTCCCTTCTTTGCTGTGAGGCCGCTGGCGAAACTCCTGGAAGGGTTATCACGAGCGGGCACAGTGCTCACTGCCTGCAGCGTGGCTGTCCTGGGAAGGAAGAGCCAGAGTCCAGTTGCTGGGGGCAAAGGGCAGTCAGGTGCTCAGAAAAGCAGCCACAGCCTCCAGCTCCTGTGGCTCGAGTGACAGATGCCCTGCTGTTTAAAGTGGGCACGGGCAAAGGCCGGCCAGAAGCCCACGGGAACCGTTTTCTTTTTTGCTTTCTTTTATCAGAGGAGGGAGTGCTGGGCCACACCAGCAGTGCTTGGGGGCTGCTCTGGACCCTGTGTTCTGTTACTGGCTCTTGCAGTGCTGGGGGCTCAAACAGGACAGCCCCCTGCATGCCGGGTAATCACCCAAATGTCTGAACAGCCACTCTGGCAAGTGGACCAAGTAGCTTTCTGATTGTCAAGCTCAGTGGTCTTAAAAGGTTCTCATTATGATTTATGAGGAAGGTGCCAAGACATTACCAGGCTTAAGGTGATTTGTAACTCCTGGTCACAGAGCCAAGAATAGACCCTCAACACTTCTGGCTGTGGCTCAAACCCTCTTCCCTGCTCTTAACTCTCTAAAATAGAGTTACAAGGAAGAGGTGCCAAGGATCAACCCTGGGCCTCACAGGCAAGCCAAGTGCTCTAGAACTGAGCTATATCACCAACCCTATAAGTTACATTAAGCTAAAATTTAAGCTAAAATTTAAATAGGGGCCAGAGATAGTAAAACAGGTAAGGTGCTTGCCTTGCATGCTGCCAACCTGGGCTTGATTGCTGGCACCACATTTGATGCCCTATTCCAGGATTGCTTCTTGAGCACAGAGCCAGTAGGAGCCCTGAAGAGTGCTGGGTATGACTCAAAAGACTAATAAATAACATTTGGGGCTGAAGAGATAGTAGAGTAAAAAGGGTGGCCAACTTGGGTTCGATTCTGGACATCCCATATGGCCTTCTGAACAATGCCAGTAGTGATCCCCTAAATGCATAGCCAGCAGTAATCTCTGAGCACCTCTGGATGTGCCTCCCAGAAAACAAACCCCCAAAATACAACTGTAGCACTGTCATAGCACTGTCATGCCATTGTTCATCGGTTTGCTCCAGCAGGCACCAATAACGTCTCCATTGTGAGACTTGTTGTTACTGTTTTTGGCATATCAAATACACCATGGGTAGTTTGCCAGGCTCTGCCGTGCAGACAGGATACTCTCGATAGCTTGCTGTGCTCTCCAAGACAGATGGAGGAACCGAACCCAGGTTGGCTGTGTGCAAGGCAAACGCCCTACCTGCTGTGCTATCACTCCAAACCCAAAAATACAAGAACAGTAAAAACAACATTAAAACACGTTTCACAGACTTACATGATTTTGAATTACTAGGGAAAAATGGAAAGGTCTACAAATGACTAGCTTTTAAAATTCAAATATTTACTTTTTAAAAACATACTTTCTTGTTATAAGTTATTATACCAAAGCATTTAGCTCTTTAATGTTGTTATTCTCAAAACCTAACTATAACTTGATACTTCACAGAGCTATGCAAAGTATGTTTTATAATAAGCAGTATTACAGAGATTAGTACTTTACCTCAAATGTCCAGGTGAGGAGGTGAACAAGCAGAGAAGTACAAAGAAGGCACAAAATATCTAAATAAATGTTGTAGGAGGGGCGGGAAACCCAACTCCAGGCCAATCCCCAGGAACGGAAAGAGCCCAGGGGGTGTTTCCGAGGGCACTGTGGAGCTCTCACAAATGGTTAATGTATGAACACCTCCTGGTCTGCCTCTGGCTGCTGAGTCCTTGCTGACTCACTAGATGGTGGTCCTTTAGCAGCACTGAAAAAGTTTATCCTGAACTTAGAGGTTTTCTTCAGTTTTGGGACCTGGGCCTAGCCGCACTCAGTGCTTACTCCTAGCTGTGTTCAGGACTACTCCTGGTAGGCTAGGGGACCTGGCAGGCTAGTAGATCCAGTGTTGGGGATTGAACCAGGGTAGCCTCATGGCAAATGCTCCCCACTGAGCCCCACCCCCAGCCTGACTGCACAGGGACAGTTACAAACCACTGGGTGCTTAGATAGAGTTGAAGTTCTCAAGTGCATACCACTAGTCCTTGGCACCATTCAGAGAAACAGATGTAGAGCCCCTAAACAGAATTGTTGGGGAGTATGCAGTGTTCATTGGTAGAATGTGTGTACACGATCTGTTGTGCTTTTGGGTTTGGGGGCCACAACCAGCAGTGCTTAGGGTTTGCTCTTTATCCCTAGAGAGGCTCAGGGAACCACATAAGACGCTAGGGATAGAACGGGGGTTGGCTCCGTGCAAGGCAAGTGTCCTGCTTGCTGTATTATCTCTTCAGCTCAAGAATGTGTGTACGACGCTGGAGCGATAGCACAGCGGGTAGGGTGTTTGCCTTGCATGTGGCAGATTCGGGTTCAATTCCCAGCTTCCCATATGGTCCCCCGAGCACTGCCAGGAATAATTCCTGAGTGCATGAACCAGGAGTAACCCCTATGCATCGCTGGGTGTGACCCAAAAAGTAAAAAAAAAGAATGTGTGTACATGCCAAAGTAGATGACAGTTTGGGGAGGTGGTGTTGTCCTGTTACAAGAAACTCATGGCTAGGGGGCTGGAGTGATAGCACAGCGGGTAGGGTGTTTGCCTTGCATGTGGCAGATCCGGGTTCAATTCCCAGCTTCCCATATGGTCCCCCGAGCACCGCCAGGAATAATTTCTGAGTGCATGAACCAGGAGTAACCCCTATGCATCGCTGGGTGTGACCCAAAAAGTAAAAAAAAGAATGTGTGTACATGCCAAAGTAGATGAGTTTGGGGAGGTGGTGTCCTGTTACAAGAAACTCATGGCTAGGGGGCTGGAGTGATAATAGCACAGCGGGTAGGGCGTTTGCCTTGCACACAGCCGACCCGGGTTAGATTCCCAGCATCCCATATGGTCCCCCAGCACCGCCAGGAGTAATTCCTGAGTGTAGAGCCAGGAGTAACCCCTATGCATCGCTGGGTGTGACCCGAAAAGTAAAAAAAAAAAAAAAAAGAAACTCATGGCTAAATGTAAGTCCAGACATATCAGTGATTCTGATTGAGAATGAAATGTCTTCATATTCATATTTAGGACTGACACTGCACAATGTAACAAATGGTTCAGAATATCATGCTCTAGGGCCAAAGATAGTACAGGTTAAGTGCTTGCCTTGCACAGGTTGTCTTGGGCACCACATATAGTCCCCTGAGTACCACCAGGAGTGACCCCTGAGCACAGAGATAGGGGGAAGCCCTGAGCACTGATAGGTGTGGCCCGAAACAAAAAGCAAGCTATAATTCAAATATTTGACTTTAAAAAGATGACATATGGGCAAATTTTTAGGTGGGCACAGCTAGTGGTTGCTAGTCCTGCCCAGGCTTGCTCCCAGCAGAGGTTGAGGGCAGATGATTCCAGGGATGGAAGTAGTGTTAGTGCTGGAGAGTCATGGATCTTAACACCCCCCAGACCTGCAGGTCAGAAGGAAAAGCAGTGTAGAGCAGCACCTCCGCCAGCACATCTCCTGCCTGTGGAAAATGGCTGGTCCACATGCTCTTTGGGCACACGGGGCTCTGTGCTCTAGGGCCATGTATGCTGGATACTTTGGGGTGGAGCGCCTAAGCTGAACTCTGGTCCAGAGTATTTCTTAATATTTTTGAGGCCACCCCTAGTGGTTCTCAGGCCTTCTCCTGGTCCTGCACTCAGAGATCTCTCGCGGTGCTCGGGGAACCATAATGAGATGCCGGGATCCAACCTGGGTGGGCCAGGTGCGGGGCAAACACTCTCCCCGCTGTCCTCTGGCCTTTTGGCCTGACCACGTGCAGGTGGGGCCTGCTCTGATCCACGTGCCCCGTGCCTTCCACGCGCTGGGCGCATGTCACAGGTGAGGCTTCCTTTCTCTGCAGGGGGGAGAAGCGCGTGCCTTTGAGTGGCCACGCGGGGGCCAGCGCATGGGGGAGGGGGCCAACAGGACAGGCGCCACCGCGGCAGGGGGGCGGCGCTGGCATAGGGCGGGGCCCGCAGGGGAGCCAACCTCCACGGAGCAAACGCTCAGGCTCGCCCAAGTCCAGGCCGAGCCAGGCAGGCGGCCCAGGGCGCAGTACCTGGACCGTCCAGAGAGAAGGTGCATGCCCACGCCGGTGCGTCCAGACTCACCGAGCACAGCGTCTCCGCTGGACCCTCCGGCGCTCTACCCCGCCCACGGCCACAAGCTGGCTTCGCCCAGGTGCCCCGCCCCTCGGCTGAGAGCTGGTCCCGCCCCCGGACATCCCTCCTATCGGCGGCCGGGCTGGCTCCGCCCCCAGGTGCCCCGCACCCGGCTGCCCGCCTCTCACTCTAGGCTCTTGGCGCCCCGCCCTCGGTGATCCGCTTCCTGGACGCCTACGCCGAGTGCCGGGGAAGCCGGTGCCCCGCCCCATTTTCTCCCGAGAGGAGCTGGAATCGCGAGACTTGGGCCGCTTATAAGGGCGCCCGGGCGCGTGGCGTCGCCATTTCTTTGCTTCCTCGAGTTCGTGTGTTTCCGTACTGTGCCGCGCTGCGGTCCGGGCGCGCCGGGCTCCGTCCTATTTTGCCGAGAGCGCGGGTGAGCGCGGGGCGAGCGCGGCTCCCCGCGGGCCGGGCCGGACTGGGACTGGGCCGGGGCCGGGGCCGAAGCCGGGCCGTGGCTGCTCCGTCTGCGCCACGTGCTCGCCTGCTCCTTACGGGGGGGTGAGGCGGCCCCTCACGGGCCTCCTCTCCGGCTCCTCGGCGGCACCCGGCGAGGCCGCACTCAGCCCTGGGAAGGCTTGGGACGGACTCGCGGGGCCCATGCTGGGTGTCAGCCTGACGCCGCCGCTCAGAAATCGCGGGGAAGAAGAGAGGTAGGGAAGACACAGGGAAGTGTGCAGACTTGAGTTTTCCCGTGGGAAGTTTGGGCTGGGAATATTCGGTCTCTAGAATCCATTTTCACGATAATGACTTCGGGGTCCGCACGGGCAATGCCAGGGGCTTCTCGGGCTCTGCGGGTCACTGCTAAGCAGGCTCAGGACCGTAAGGGGCGCTTGGTCAGCACTCCAAGGCCAAAGCCTTCCTCTATGCCTCTGGCCTCTTTGGGGCTTCTGTAGTGTCTGGCCATGCACACCTGGCTAGTCTTACACAGTGACTTTTCTGCTATCGAGGTAACCGAGTATATTTAGAGGAAAAGCACATTTATTGGTAACTGTCTTTCCAGAAATAAGCGACTTTGGGAAGGACTGTAACAAGAATGGATTCAGACAATAGTATAACAGCATCTGGTTCAGACGTGGAGGTTGAAAATCAAAGGTAAGTGCAGTTACCAACCCAGGAGGGAGTTTTTTAATTGTAATTCACGGGGAATCCTATGTCAAGATAGGTGGGTGGTCACCTTTTTTGGGAATTGAAAAAGGGAAATGGCTTTAAACAGGTGTTAAGCTAATTGTTACAAGTATTTCGTTAGAGTATGTTAATAGCAAACAATTGAACTATTGTTAGCAATCCTTTAGGTCTGTATTTCTGTCCGAAGACTTGGTGTGTAGGTAGTTAGGGTTCATGATTTCCTTGGTTCCTGCTTGGGGGTGGGGGGGAGGAAACGTATGATTAGTAATCAAAGGATGCACTTTCCCTGTTTCTAGTATCGGCTCCTCCTCTGGCAGCAGCTTGTTTAAAACCCAGTGCATTTCTCCCTCAACTGAACAAAAACAGAGAAACAGTGTTCGAAATTTTGCTCAATCACTCAGAAGCGCTCAGATAGACTCATCAAGTGACTCATCCATAGAACCCAGACCGCTGTCTATAAGAACATATTTTCAACTGTTAAAGCAAAGGAAAAAACGTAGAAAGAGGAGGAAGTACCAGCCAACAGGAAGACCTACAGGAAGACCCAAAGGAAGGAGAAATCGGACTTCAAGGATAAAAAGGAAAGAGATTAAAGACAAAGAGTCTGGGTCTGGGTTTCCTATTGTAGAATCAGCGAATGGAGGAAAATCTTTACCTTGGCGAAAAATTTTAACCTTTGAGGTGAGTCAGTGTGCCTGTTGGCCTGCGGATTCGCTGGTCTCTGAGTGTTTTTGTCTAGACTCGAGAGCCCTGGACCTACTTGTGTCCACCTCAGTGCAGAAGCTCAAGCTTTGCTGGGTTTCAGGGTGGAGGTTTCACAGGAAGTGCCAGGTGACCACGGCCTGCACGAAGGACATGTCTACAGTTGTCCCTAGCAGGGACAAGTGGCAGGGTTTGACTCTGTCACGGAAGCCATAGGCAGGCTGGCCCAGGGATGCTGGCTTCCAGGACCAGCAGCATCAGGCCTCTTCCAGGGAGGGCCCCCCCCCAGCTCTCTAACATTGGAGATAAGAATAAATTACAAAACATGGTTACTTCCCCACTAGATTAGTTTGAGGATTAAGACTGTCTTAAATATTAGGGTGGTTATAGCAAATACTGGACTTTTATTAAAAATCAAAATCACTTCTAGAAATCTGCCCTTGATGTTTTGAAGCACATTTGCTTAGACACGGGATAAAAGTATTTTGTGCGGGGACTGGAGCGATAGCACAGCGGGTAGGGCGTTTGCATTGCATGTGATCGACCCGGGTTCGATTCCCAGCATCTCATATGGTCCCCTGAGCACCGCCAGGTGTAATTTCTGTGTGCAGAGCCAGGAGTAACTCCTGTGCAACATGGGTTGTGACCCACAAAGCAAAAAGAAAAATTTGTGGGGTCCTTACTCAAAATAAGTTTTTTTCCCCCTATAAACACAGCAAGCAGTGGCAAGAGGGTTTTTCAACTATCTTGAAAAACTAAAGTATGAATATCACCTCAAAGAGTCCTTGAAACAGATGAATGTTGGTGAAGACTTAGAAAAGGAGGATTTTGACAGCCGAAGATACAAGTACTTGGATGATGATGGGTCCATTTCTCCTATCGAGGATGCCGAGTGAGTCCAGTCACATTTGTTCAGTTCATCAAATTTTGTTTCAGAAATTTAATGCTTAGCACTCCTAGCACTCATTGGTGGTTGGCTAAACTGACCGTCAGTGGTGTGGAGGTAAAGAGAGCTAAGAGTGTAGCAAGTGATCTGGAATGGTGGTGTTGGGCTTACAACTATACTGTTGTAATTGCAACTCCAGTGAAAACTTTTTAATGTTAACAGAGCAGAAGATGCAGCGCATCTTGTTCAAGAAGATGAATGTGATATCAAACTGGTGGTAAGTCATTTTAGTTTTTAGCATGTCACAGCTTATTTGAAGTCAAGAGCAGTTACTAATACTAGTACACATGCAGGAGAAGGAGCATTTCATCATAAGCTCTGAATTGTCAAAGAAGAGAAATACATGTTTGGAACCAGAGGAGTGGACAGAAACAGCTGTATCTAAAAAGAGACGGCAGCCAGAAAGGACAGAGAAGCAGGTGTGAAGTCTGGTAAGCCTGGCATAGAGGTGACGGATTTTGCCTTGGGCATTTTTTTTTTTTTTTTTTGCAGCCAGTAGGGTGGTGGGGTGGGTGGCACACCCAAAGCTCTGCACCCAGTGCAGAGCTTTAGTCTGGGTACAAAAACAGTGAGTGTCCCTAAGACAGATTAACGTGACTTAGCATTCAGTAAAGGGAAGGAATTTTCTTGCTAAAAAGAAATGCACAAAGTAGAATTAGATCCAAGGAGGCTGCTCTGCCTCAGCCCTGGATTCCCCCACAGCCATGAGTACCCAGCATCTGTGTGAGTGTTTGTCTAATGTGTAGACAAAGACTTTGAGACAGGTGCAAAAATAAATCCTCTTTTGCAACCCAGAACTCGTTGTTTGGTATGAGTTCTGATACATATGAGAAGGAACATGACACCCAGAACAGATGAAAAGTTGAGAGTTAACAGGTATATTGTTTGCCTTGCACACAGCTCACCCAGGATCCCTATATGGCCTCCTGCTCCTTATATGGTGTCCTCTAAGCACTTCCCGGAGTGATATGAGCACTGCACAGGATGTTATAAAACCCAAAATTGTGAAAGTTGGCCTCAGGACTAAATCCAGTTGTGCTCAGGGATCACCCCTGGCTGGGATAGGGGACTATGTGGGAAGTTGGGGTTCAAACCCAGGTGGGCTGTGTCAAGCAAACGCCCTGCCCACGGTAATATACCTAGTCCTTGCAGGATTGAACTGGGTCAGGGTAGTACACAGAGTGCCTCATGACTGAATCAAGCTAACGGCTGTTGGAAAGGCTGGTGGGTTGGTGAGTATTACTGGAATGTCAGCATGAACTTTCTCTAGGTCTTTGACGACACCAAGCACCTGTCAGTTGAGCCAGCGTTGTTGGACATCAGACACCTGAACAGACATGCTGAGGTCCATGACTTGAGTGACCGCACTGGGTGCCTACTCTGAAAAGGGCTAAACTGAAGATATTCTTGGATATATACACTTTATTGTTGATAAAGCAGAATCTAAAATGCTGCTGATGATTTTATTAAGTGTAACTCAGGTAAGCTCCTCGGCATCAGCACTTTCTCTTTGATAAGCATCATTAGGTATAGCACTGCTAATTGCTGCCATGTGTTCCATCTAGGAAGTCTTATGGCCAGGTGCACTTTCTAGTCATCACATTAAGTTATTCCCTCTTGGTATCACTGAGGGTGCCTGCTTGTTGGCTCTTGTCATTTTCTCATGTGTCTGGATACTGATACGGCCTATTTGCACTGCCCAAGTCCTTGAGTGGTTTGGGATGACTCATCTTGTTTTTAACCAACTTGGTGGTGGTCATTTCCCAGGTAGTGCTGGGTCCACAGGAGCTGCTCCCAGTGGTGGCTGTTTAACAGGGATCAAGGGGCACCCAGAAATCATGCAGTGATCTGCTTTTACTGGGGCTTACCCCGACTTGTTCACTGGCCCCTGCACAAGGTATCTGCACTTTGCCACAGCTGCTGTCCTGGGGATCTGGATGCATGGTTGAGGTCTATCCCGATGGGGCTTTTCTGTGAGCCTGTGTCGTTGGAAACGCCTCATAGAGGATTGCGGTTTGCTTGATTCTCAGGACTGCCTGTTAGACCTGAGAGAAAGCTACCCCGACAGCTGCTGCACCCAGGAGACAGCTGCTTGGGCAGAGCTTCCTCATGCCAGTTTCTCTTGCAGATGTTGTCAACCAGGAGGGTTTGTGCTGGCATGTGGACCCTGGAAGGTCAGGTAAGCTGCAGCATGCACTACTGTGATGGGGTGGGAGAGGCAATTACAGTTCAGATGATGAATGTGTCTGTTCAACTGCTGGATGATAAAGAATGAACTGAAACTTACTCTGAGAGCTGAATATAGGCCTGGCTACAAAACACACCTGAAAACAATGAGTTTTACTTGAATCTTTTGTTTGATCTGCAGGCATGAAAGACAGAAACCAAATTGTGTTTTGAGGTAAGTGGAATGATTTTTAGATTTTTATTTAAAGTAAAGATTGTGAAGAAAAAAAGAAAGATTGAATGGCATTGTAGCTTTTGCCTGGATAGGTAAGGGCTGGCAGTAGGACACTCCTCCCTCCAGTGTGAGCCCCCAGCTGGACTGAGGAAACTGCTCAATTTTCAGCTGCTGATTTTAGTCCACACTGCCAGGGTCAGGGAACCATGTGCATTGCAATGGGATTAAATAAACCCTTGTGGGCTGTCATCTTGCCCTGTTATTTTTGCCTCCCTCCTAGTAAGGGGTTGTGCCTAGTATCAAGCAATACAAGCAGGATTTTTCATGAATGTTTAAAGTTAGGGAAAGGAAGTAACATCTAGCTTGTTAGAACTTAAAAAGATAAAACTGATAGTGTTGGGGGGTGATGCTCATGGGTTACTTCTGGGAGTGCTCGGTGGGATCAATTCGGTCTCTGACCCCTGGTTCTGTATCTCAGTGCAGGTTAGGAAAAAAGGTCCCAGTTTCTGTTGACCCAAGCTCCTCAGGAGCTGCCAGTGCACTGCATGGTATCTACACACAGCAGCGTATCCTGCTGGGTGTTCAAGGACAGTGCAACAGAAATCCAGTGTCTGGCATCGTTGGTTTCTTGGCTTCGTGCTGCTAAACCTGGTATTTTTACTGAGACATTTCTGTGCAGACGGATTTGGGTTTGGCACAGCATTGATGAAGAGAAAGTAATTGTGTTCTATTTTCAGGGTACCTAATATGGAGAAGCAGCTCAGTCCACATGACCCTCGGAAATGTAAGTCTAGCTTCTAGTTGTGCTGGTGGGTGCTGGGCATGGCCTGAGAAAGCCGGCCTCATTCCATGTGCATGTGGGCCCAGCTGACCCTGGTGTCCAGAGGGAAATGTGGCCACATTGACCACAGGTCATGCTTCCATCACAGCAGGCTCGTTGCTGTGGTGACAATGGGACCTGTGACAGGTGTAACGTGTCCTTAGCTGTGCAGTAAGGAGGAAGGGAGTGGTGGCAGTAACCCTCCTGTGAAGGGTTAGTAAATGCAGCTGAGGAGAAGTGGGGAGGGACTTGCCACCTGCCATGTTGTTCACTATAAACCTGGGTATGTCCATGTGTGAGAAAACATGAATTTGATCTCTGTAAGAATCACTAATGTGCTTTCTGTAATCCACTTGCAGGGAGCTGAAGTGATCATGGAAGGAAGAACCAGTCTCCTTCCCTGCATCTCGCTGGTAGCTGGAACCTTGGGGCCCAAGGTGAGTGAACAGGGCACCCCGCGTCTGCTCTGCTTAGCATGGCAATGTTGTGATGATGGGCACAATGTTCAACTGCTCTGACAGGGCTGAGTGAAAAGAGCCTTTCTGAACATCAGACTCTAGCAAGCATAGGTGGGTGGGAATGCCAGTTTGAGATAATCTGTACCTATGGCACTGATACTTTGTTTCTGTCCTAGGCTGGAAACTGTGACATTGTGAAGACCAGAGCAGTGGAACCTCAATCACTTGGCAAGTTACAGGGGTTGTCTTACCATTATCCTGGTAATGGTCATTACCAAGGCTTTTAGAATGCAGTTTCTGAATTGCTGTGGACATGACCTTAAAGAAAGTGCCCGTTAGGTTTGTGTTATGCTACCTTGCTAGCATTCAGCCAACGGGGAACATGTACACGTCAGCCCATCATCCCTGAGGCTCTGACTGAGGCTGCTTTTGACTAGTTACTGAGATGACTCCTTTTCCTCATTACAGGAGCGACGGTATCGGGATTGAAAAGACTGGTCAGTGGTACATAGGTATGTATACACACACCTGAGGCCTTTGTGGACTGGTCATTTCAAAGAGGGCTCCTGGGATGAAACCAGGAGCTCTTCACGCTGTGACCAAAAATTAAAAGGACCCTGGAACACAGTGGCCACTTGGGCAGTGGGGCTGCTGGTTCCTGTGGGACTACATGGCCCCCTTTTTTTCCCCTGTGGCTGCCATGGGCAGTCAGTAACACTTGCTCTGTATAGGGCCACGCTGGAGGTGAAGAGAATTGAGCTGCCACGCCAAAGGAACCACAACAGGATGGCATAAATAAATAAAAGTTTATTAGCAAATCAGTATGTGTTCTTGGCTCGAAGTTTCTCTAGTGTTTTCTGTGGAGTGAATAATAACACGATATTTAGCTTAACAGCTTTGAACTTGAGCATTTAAAAGTTGCAGCCCCCCTCCCACCTTACTTTGTGAAATTCTTTTGCTCTTGCTCTGTTTTGGGCATAAGCATCTTGTCTTGCTTTTTCCTCCTTTTGCTGCTTCACTTCAGGAACTGTGTGATTGTACAGCCTGTAAAATACAGGTGCAAGTGCTGACCTTTCTTGTGAAAGTCCCCATTTGCCTTGGGGGGTGGGGTGGTGGTCCACTTACCTTAGGGCCCTTTGATGTGTGAAGGGCCTTTGGTCTTCTATAGAAGCAGGAACTCTGCTCATGCTCTTGAGGTAACTCCCAGAACCTGGGCAAGGAAACAAATTTAAAAGTAAGGGCGAGGGATGAGCCCTGAGCCCCTCCTCAAGAAAAGAACAAACCTCCAGGCTTCTCTCTGAGTACTTTGCTTTGAGAATTTTCACAGGCCTGAGTTTTGTTTTGTAATTGCTTCTGCCTCTGGGAGCATCTCATGAATGGCTGGTTCCTTTCCACACTTGCTCCCTGTAAGCTCTCTGACAGCTGTGGAGAATGTTCTGTGGGAGACAAACCAGGTAGTGGGGCTGCTGCTCCACCAGCTGCTGGTCCCTCCCAGGAGGCACAGGGGCCTTACCTGCAGCTTCTATTGCACAGTGTCCTGCAGCATGTGGACAGGGACTGGCCTGTAATGGACAACAGAACTGTTAGCAGTCCCAGCCCTGTCATCCCCATCCAGTCAATCAGGGATCTCTGCAGACCCAAAAACGGCACTCACTGGGGCCCAAGCTCTCAGCTCCAGTTTGCTGGAGAGAGGAGCTGCTATGAAAATAAGACTTTGCAACGTTGGGTCTTACTTGAAAGCTGCTCTGGGCCTTGTTTTCCTTCTCTTCAAGGGATAAGGTGGAAAAGTCTGTTTCGATGCTGACATCACTGAGGCTCACCAGAGTGAGATCCGGTTCTTCCATTATGCCTCTGCCTGATTCTGTTTCCTGAGCAAAAGAAAGGCAACCCATGTCCAGACCTTAGTATCAGGGTAGTACTGGACACTGGCCCTCCATGCCACCTTAAGGAAGTTGGTTCATTTTAAAAGGAGGGAAGGACCAGTGTGGTTATGGTGGTTCAGTTACAGCTCTTCCCAGGCCTTGCTGGAATGCCCAGGAATGGCCCAAAGGAAGACAGCCCAGCAGTGCAGCCCTCAGTTGGGCCAGCACCGTGATGGGCACTTACCCAGATTGGAATCAGGCTCCGTGATGAGAAGGACCCAGAACTCACAGAGAGCTCTGGTCCTGCCAGCCGATTTGGGGTTCCAGTCTGAGTCGGAGGCAGCGGTGGGGCCACAGGACTGACCTCCGTGGCTCCTCTGTGCAGCTCCACACTCAACTCGGAAGCAGTGCCAGAGAGCGGCATTCCTAGGAGGGTCTGGTTGGGTGGGAGCAGCAAACTGTGTAATGCACATGCCTCGCCAGGTGATGGCATGGCCAGACCTAGCGCAGTCCCCACAGGGAACTGGAAGTGAACATTCTTTGGACTCTGCTCCAGCCGTTCAGAGGGGTCCAGGTGGTCCAGACACCCAGGGCGGTCTCCTGCCTCAATGCTGAGGATGCTCGGTAGATCGGCCTGCTGGCTCTCTGGCGATGACAGTTCTGGTAGGAGGTGAAGAAAGTCTTGCTGGGAACCTGTATTGAAAAGTGAAGGGCTCAGGGGCTAGAATACAGCAGCTGACCCAGATTCAGTCCCAGGTACTCCTGTGGTCCCCCAAGCCTGCCAGGAGTGACCCTAAGCATTGTCAGTGTGGCCCCCAAACAAAACAGTAGCAGTACAATACCAAACTTGATGTCACACAGTCTCTGATGAAAGTGATGCATGGACAGCAAATGGGAAGGAAGTGACTGAATTTGAACTAGGGCAGATGAGCATATGGGGGAAACATGCATCTCCTATGGTGCACGCACATAGCACTGAAGCTTATATCAGCTTGGATGAAACGAAACCTACAAGCTGCAAATTCTATTATTTACCTACAAGCCACAAATTCTATTATTTAAACACAGAACTTTGCGCACTTCAGAGCAGGACAACAGGACACGAATGAGCTGAGGCAGTTTCGCAGGGATGTGAAGGAAGGCCCGCGGGGTCCTAGGCTGTGGCAAGCCTTATACGTACCCTCAGCATGGTCAGTCAAGCACGAAGCTGTGGTGTAGGCTGGGGCAGGGGCAGGTGGCCAGGCAGAGCCTGTAGTGAGAAGAGGGTGCGGGCGGACCCTCAGTGAGGTGCCAGAGCTGGAACTGGTGGGTGACGGCACGCTGGAGCAGTTCTCACGGGAATGCTCTGAGACCTGGCGAAAGGGCAGGCAAAGGCCAGAATGATCATCTGACTTACCAGTTCTTGCTATGACACTAACAATACGGTCACTCAAATCCAATTCTATTCTCTGGGGGAGGGATACTGGGTGTCACACCGGGCTGCCCATTCACAAAGTGAGTGGTCCCCGGAATCCCAAAGAGACCAAGTGCATGGTGCAGGTGGCCATGCTGCGTACCTGGGAAAGGTTCAGCCCACAGGGCAGGGGCGACACGTCCAGATCCAGATGTGCTTCTAAGGGCTTAAACTGTTGGTGGCTCACATCTGGGAAGGTTGGCTCTGGTTCTGCAAAGGCAAGGGCAACAGCTGAAATTTGGAGGAAGAAGTTCCGTTTACAGCCTAGAAAAAAAGCACTGAGAACATATTCACAAATGGGTTTTTGGGGGACCAATACATCTTTTTTTTTCATTATCAAAAGATGCTTTCAAATTAAGTCCTATCATAATTTGTAATGAATGAAAGAAGTGGAGATACTCTCAATGACCAAAATCTCTCCAATTTGTTTCCATTTGTACTTTGACAAAGTCTTTTTCTGAAACCAGTGGGGCTCAGGGTCTAGCTCGGCTCAGCAGTGACCCCTGGAACGACTTGGGGGCTGTATGTGGTGCTAGGGATTGAACCGGGGACAGCTGCATGATCTCGCTGTACCAACTTCACAGCATCGAGATCACCTAGGGGTTAAGAGACCAACACGGTCACCACTTTATTCTTGGTGCTCAGCTTGCAGTTAGAGAAAGCTTCTGGCCACTCTCTGCATGAGGACAGGTCCATCTGTTCTGCTGCACGGACAGTTGTGCCCAGCCCCCAGGACACTGTGCTGAGGCGCACAGGGTGTTAGTTACCTGGCGGGGTCAGAGTCTGGGCTGTGGAGCTGGTGTCCTCCTGGTGCACATCTGCTCTCTGCAACACCAGTGCAGCCATGTCTAGAGGGTCTGCTCTTGGGTAAGCAGTCAGAGGGGCCAAGCCAAGACACGCTTCCGCCTCGGCCAGTAGACCAGGACCCACGTTATCGGAAAAGGACTCTGAAAACCGGGACCAATGAAAATACCGTCACCACAGTCGGGAATTCTGAGGGAGAACTTTGATTTTTTTTTTTCTTTTTGGGTCACACCTAGCAAAGATACATAGCCAGGAGTAACCTAGAGGTTACTCCTGGCTATGTATCTCAGGAATTACTCCTGGTGGTGCTTGGGGGACCATATGGGATGCTGGGAATTGAACCCAGGTCGGCCGCGTGCGAGGCAAACACCCTACCCGCTGTGCTATTGCTCCAGCCCCCTACTGAGGGAGAACTTTGAGCAGGGGCAGGAAATCTCACTTATTGGTTTGTTTCGGTACAACCGGGGACCTGCTGGGATTTGTCCTGCACGGGGGATGGAACAGATGCTGCAGCTTCTTGGCGGCTCTAGAGGCCCAGCATCACTGTGGCCCACAGGTCAGTGCCCAGGTCACTACCAAGACATGAAGACAGTGCCAAAGTCCTCCCCACCCTCCCAGGTACTTACACACATGTTGACCTTTATTACCTGAATCTGTAAGGCTCAAATCTGGGTTTTCGAAACTTAAAAAGCTCCCAGTAGAAATGGTTATTGAGAGTGGCTCGTGATAAGTCTCCTGTACTTCCATCTAAAACGAAGGAACTAATTAGACCACAATGTAGAAGTTCAGTATCTAGAAAAGCCCCAATCAGAGATGCAGATCAAAACAACTATGAGATACTACCTAACACCACAGAGACTGGCACACATCCAAAAGAACAAAAGCAACCGCTGTTGGAGAGGATGTGGGGAGGAAGGGACTCTCCTACACTGCTGGTGGGAATGCCAACTGGTTCAGCCCTTCTGGAAAACAATATGGTCGCTCCTCAAAAAATTAGAAATCGAGCTCCCATTTGACCCAGCAATATCACTTCTGGGAATATACTCCAGAGAGGCAAAAAGACATGGCCAAAATGACATCTGCACATGTATGTTCATTGCAGCACTATTTACGATAGCCAAAATCTGGAAAAAACCCGAATGCCCAAGAACAGATGGCTGGCTAAAGAAACTTTGGTACATCTACACAATGGAATACTATGCAGCTGTCAGAAAAGATGAAGTCATGAACTTTGCCTACAAGTGGCTTAAGATGGAAAGTATCATGCTAAGTGAAATGAGTCAGAGGGAGACAGACATAGAAGAATTGCACTCATCTGCGGAATATAAAACAACAGAATGGAGACCTAACACCCAAGAATAACAGAAATAAGTACCAGATTTGCTCCATGGCTTGGAGACCAGCCTCACATGCTGGGGGAAAGGACAGCTCAGATAGAGAAGGGAATACCAAGCAAAAATGTGGTGGGAGGACCCGTTCAGGATGGGAGAGGCATGCACGGAGCAGACTATAGACTGAACACATTGGCCACCCAAGACCTCCATTACTAACCACAATGCCCAAAGGGAGAGAGGGAACAGAGGGAAATGATCTGCCAATAAGGCGGGGTGGGGAGGGGAATGGGGTGGGAGGTGGTGGGAGGGATGATGCGGTCAACAGTGGAGAACGGGTACTGGTGGAGGGATAGATACTCAAGCTGTATATGACTGAAACACAAGCATGAGAATATGTAAACCTGTATCTGTACCCCCACGGTGATTCATTAATAAAAATTTTAAAAAATAATAATTTATCAATTATTAAAAAAAAATAGAAAAGCCCCAATCATCACAATCAGCATTTCTTAATTCTGAGCTAAGATCAAGTGTAGAGTCCTCAGGGTAATCAGTAAGAAACTTTTCATCATCGCTCAGAACGGATCAGCTCCCCTCCCACCTCACCTCTCCCACCCGCCCCCACCCCCACAGGCATGGGCACATCAGTCATGCACAGCACCTCAGCAACCCCCCTATGTAAAACATCAATCTTGCTGCTTCTCAAAGCCTGAGATCACGTGTCAGGAAGACGGCAAGGCCCTCTGACACTCAGATTTGGCTATTTTTCATCACTGATCCACTTCCTGGGAGCAGACCTCAGAGCACAGGCCTCGGTGCCATGGTGTAAGAAGGACATAAGTAAGCACACGAAGCCAGGCAGCACCACAGCCTCACACATGCTACAACCTACCTGTGCTGGCTCCAGGGCTGGGCTGTGACGCGTCTGGGCTGCCTCCACGGTGCAGCTGAGAACCGCAGCAGGCTGCTCAGGCTCCTGCCCCATCACTACAAAATAAGAAACTCTCGTTCAGGTGAAGGGGAAGGTGGGTCTGACATCTGATCCTCAGCAATAAGCACGGTGTCCCGCCTTAACTCAGAGCAGACAGGACAAACGACAAACAGGTTAAAGACTATGGAAAGTCCCAGGCCCCATGTATACACAACCAGCACTTATTAGGACAATGACCCCTCTAAACTCATTTCACCTCCCTCATTCAACTTCAGCTAAGAACCTTGAGCCTGCCTGGGCCGGCAACAAAGGATAGTAGGAGCATGTTTGCCCTGTACATGGCTGACCCAAATTTAATCTCCAGCACCCCCAGAGAGTACTCTGGGCCCGTGAGGAGAAAGCCCTGAGCACTGCCAGGTGTGTCCCCAAATCAAAAACAACAAACAACAAAACCCAAAATTTGTCCTGTGGAGTGGGGCCGAGACATCAGGGTTTAGCTCAGCCTGCAGGAGGAGGCCTTGCCAGGAGCACTGAGTCGGGAGGCCCCGAACCAGAGGAAGTAGGAAAGAAGCCACCAACAGACCTGAGGGCTATGTGCCCCCAGGGTCCAAGACAGCATGCACAGACCAGCGCACGCCCCTCTCACCTGCCCCAGCAGCAGATACATGGACAAGTGGCGGCCGAGCAGACACAGGCCGGGCCGGCACGTCTCCTAGCAGGCTCTGTTCCCGGCTGACGGACACTCGCAGGGGGTCTCTGTCTTGACAAAAGTCTAGTTTAACGGGGAGGAAAAGGGGGACTCGTGAACCTCCCTGCGGGGAGGAGGCTTCAGGGGTCAAGGTACTTGCCCTGCATGAGGCCAACCCAGGAGTGACCACGAGCAATGCCAAGTGTGGCACAAACTATCCCCCGCCCACCCCCAAACACCCCAAATCTGCCATCCTGCAAAACAGAGGGAACTGAGCGGCCAAGAGCCTCCTGCCCAGTGGTTACCTGAGGGTGTGGGGGACTCGCCCTCTGGGATGAGGCTGAGCTCGTGCTGCTGTAGCTCCAGCCCGCTCTGGACTCTGGCCACAGGTGGCCGTGGGGGTCTGGGTGCCACTCTGTGCAGGGGCTCAGGGAGCAAGCTGGCCACTGGCACAGTGGCAGGGGCAAGCAATGATGGGGAGGTAAGCGGCTCGGACAGCAGCTGGCCCTCTGCGGCGACATCCAGGACACCAGGACACTCCGGGGGGGCACATGTCTGCAGGGGGAGGAGGGAGGAGCTGCACTCAGGGGCCACATGCATCTGCTGGGGGGAGGTGGGAAGGGTTGCTCTTAGGGGCCACTCGCAGGGGGGGAAGGAGGGATGAAGGCGTTGTCAGCTCCGAAAGCAGGCACACACAGTCCTACCACTGCACTGTATAAGCTGAGCCACAAGCCACAAAATGTGTGCGTGGGATAGTATAGAGGGGAAGTATGTGGCTGTGGCAACCCCAACGGGTCCCTAAGCACTGCCAGGAGGAACCCCTAAGCACAGAGCCAGGTGGAATCCCTGACCACTGAGGGGTGTGGCTAAAAAAACCAAAACCAACAAACAAAATGTGTTTGTGCACGAGAGAGAGAATGAGAGAGACAGACAGAGATAGACAGAGACAGAGAGACAGAGGACCAGCACGGGGTCTGTTCACATAACCCAGACTTCTGTGGCCCCAACAGGGATGCCAAACTACAGAAGGCCCACAGTGGTTAAGATGGACACTTCAAGCCCAGGCAGGCCGACTGAGCACAATCTAAACACAAGAGCAGACCATGGAGGTTGGATGGCCATGTGGGCAGACTCACCGGCCCAGTGTCCAGGGCTTCCTGTGAGGCCTGCTGTCCCTGCATCTCTTTCTGGCCTTCTCTCTGTTGACCCCAGAGCTGACTGGCATTGCTGGGGTCTGTGGACCCACCTTTGGTCGAGGCCAGAGGAAGGAGAGGGCAGGGCTCAGTGGGGCGGCCGGACAGAAGGTCGTGTGGCCTGGGCCCCTGTGGTGCTGTGAGCCCGGATCCGTTCAGGAGGCTGCGGGCGGGGCTGGGGCTGGGGCTGCCCCTGGCTCCCGCTGCCCAGGGTGCACACACCCTCCGCTCCAGCTCCTGCAGCCGCTGCAGGAGGAGGCCTTCCTGTGCCGCCTGCCGGGCGCGGAGCGCTTTCTTCTGGCTGTCGAGCTGCTGCTGCAGAGCCGCCAGGCCGCTGCGGTCAGGGGGCAGCGGGTGTGCCGAGGGTACTGCAGCCGGGGCCTCCCCGGTGCAGGTGAGGGCTGCCCTCTGGGCCACCAGCCGCTCCTGCAGTGCCTGCAGCTGCCCACACTGCGGCTGCAGGAGCCGTGACAGTCTCTGAAGCCGAGCCTGCAGCTCCAAGGCCTGCACATGGCCGGGGTCCGGCTCTGCAGACGGCTCCTGGGGCCTGGCAGGCTCTGAGGGCAGGCTCTCCGGGATTTTCTGGCCCTGGACAGGGACATCCCCTGAGTCAAGCGTCTCCCGACCCCCCTGTGCACTGTCCCGAGCAGGGGGCACAGGCTGGGAGCCCCTGTCGAGTTCCTCCTGAAATGGTGGAATCTGGGCCCCTTCAGGCGTCATCACCTGGGACAGGGTACAAGGGGGGCTGGCCTGCCCAGGTGGCCCTCCCACAGCCCCGCCTGGGCCCTGTGACCAGCCCTGGGTTTCCGGCTCGACGCCCAGGCCCCTCTGCAACCTGTGGGTGTGTCCGAAGGGTGCCAGGCACAGCTCCTCCTGCTGGGGGCCAGGAGGAAGGTGCCTCTCCTGGGTTGGGGAGCATGGGCCAGACACCTGTGCAAAGCTTCCATGCCCAGCCAAGCTGTGCCCAGGGTCCCAGGGTCTCCGGGCAAGGAGCTGGGCCTGGGCATCGTGCCGGGCAGCAAGGGCCTCCCACTGAGTGGCCAGCTGGGCCTGGAGCAGCTTCAGGCAGTTGTGCAGTGGCAAGAACTGGTTCAGGATACTGAGAGGCCTGGCTGGGCCCGAAGGGGGACAGAGACTTGCTTCCGGGAGCTCAGCAGGCAGGCTGTCCATGGCAGGCGGCAGGGTGAGTGGGTCAGCCTCCTGCTCACCAGCCCCTGGTGCCGCTTGGCCTGGCACCCAGACCGGCTGTGGGTCCCCTGCGTGGTCTGAGAACATGCCAGGATCGCCCTCGAGGGGAGAGGACTCTGGGAACCACCCAGGACCCTCGCTGGCCGGAAGCAGTGGAGCCGAGAAGCCCAGGGGGTGTAAGGGAAAGCAGGCACCTGGCTTCAGAGGCTCCTGAGCCTCCTGGGACTGTAAGGCCTCCCTCTGCACGTCCAGCTGCTCCTGGAGCAGCTGCAGGAGGTCTCGCTGGGTGGCACCCGTGTCCAAGGACAGCGAGGTCACACCGGAAGCCACAGGCCACGAGCTGCATGTGAGCAGTGACGGTGCCCCCCTGGGCTGGGCAGATGCCTCCCCACTGGTGCTGTGCGATGCAGGCAGTGCGTGGTAGGACGAGGCTTGGTGGGGGCCGGGAGAGCTGGTGGGGACTATGTCGGGGCCACGGGGGCGCACCGCGGCCTGAGGGGTCTGTGCCAAGAGCATGGAGGTGCTGGGCGTGTCTGTAGATGCTGCCCTGCCCAGCAGGAGGCCCTGTGTGGACTCGCCAGTTCGCAGCCCAGGATGCAGCCCGGGTGCAAGACCCGCCATGCCAGGCCCCAGGTGTGTCCCTCTCAGCACGCTCTGGAACTCCAGCAGCTGCTTCCGGGCCGCCTGCACCGCCTGCCTGTGGAGCCTGGCAGAGACACACCATGACTGGTCGCAGACACCAGCCACCCGCCCCGGAGGAACCGCAGCCCCCTCTCGGCACACACACCTATTCTGCTGCAGGAGGTGACGCTGGTAACTGCGGATTGTCTGCCTGTGACTGTCCTCGGCCACCCGGGAGCTAGGCGTCGAGGTGGAACCATCCTGGCAAAGACAAAGCTGCCCATCAGCGGCCCAGCCAACATGGCCGCCACACTGAAGGGCCACACTCGGCTGTTCTCTACAGACCCTGCACTCCCAAGAAAGGGGGGTCAAGGGCAAATACTCAAGCCCCACACAAGGCCAGAGCCATGGCACAGCGTTTGCTTTGCAATGGCTGACCCAGATTCAACCACCCCTGAGCCCCATTGGGGTGATCCCTGATGGCCGAGCCAGGAGTAAGCCCCCAGCACTACCTGTGTGGCCCAAAACAAAATTTTTTAAAAAGTAAAAGAAACAAAGAAAAAATACAGGAAGTCACTGAGCTGTTAATTTTACACGATCTAGACACCCCTCCACCCCTCACACTCACCCCTGTAGAGAAACATACACACCCACATACCTACCACACACCACGCACAGGCCTAGTCATACACGCACAGAAAGACACCTAAAAGGGCACTCCCTGCACCTCGCCCCTGACCCACCTCGGCCCGCAGGGCTGCCGTCCTCTTCTCTTCCAGCTGGGCCCGGAAGCGGTCACTTTCTAGTCTGAGCTTCTGCTGCTCGATTCGCTCCAGCAATTCCAGCTGCTTTTGTTTCTGCTCTTCAATTTCCATGATCTGAGTAATGAGAACAGTAGGGAACCAGCAACAACCCTCCTACATTGCACAGTGTACCCCAGAGGGGCCTCAGACACGGGGGCAATCACTGGACCTGCTGGGGGAGGAGGCAGTGAGACTGGGATCGGTGGGGAGCCAGGTGAGGGGAGAGGCCCAAGGGGAAGAGCCAGCAGACACACATGAGCTGTTTTGTCTCTTGGACAAGCAGGAAACCCAGCCCCACCTCCAGGATAGCCGAGCCCAGGCCCGGCCCTGGGGCACAATCTCAGCCCATGTCCCTGGCAGTATACAAAACAGGTGGCCAATTCCAAGAGGACGGAGAGTCGTGGCTGATAGCGACACGGTTGCATGGTCCAAAACGTGTGCACACGCATGTACGTGCCCTCTCTCTCTCCAGGGAGGAGCCCGCGTGTGTCACCAGGATGCCTCTGACAGAGCCAGAAGGTTCTGCATCCCCCAAAGCTCCGTGCTGACTGAGCCCATGTTCTGAGGCCACTGGGCCAGAAGTAGCGAGTGCCCAGCTGAGACAGCCCGGTCCCCTCACCCGTCCAGCATCCGCGACTGCCCTGCCCGTACCTGCCGCCGCCTTGCAGCCATCCGGACCTTGGTGGCCGCCTCCTGTGGATGCAGCAGCACGGACTCGACGGACTCGGTGGCCATGTCGGGAACAGGCTGCACCTCAGGTATCCCTGAGACCCCCAGAGAAGCCCATCATCATGAAGTACACGCCTGAGCCCACCTCCCCCAGATGCAGAGGCCGGGGCACACCTGTTTCCTTGACAGGTTCAGCCTCACATGCGGGCAGGCTTTCGGGGAGGGGCCCCGAGTCAGTTGCCGTGTCGGTCGCCGTGGTTGTTGTGGTCTCGCTCTCAGTGGCTGGAACACAGAGACATGGTGCTGTCACCAGCGTCCACACACATGTGTGTATCACCTGCATGCGCACCCACACATGTGGTCTCACTGCGGCAGCGTTCCCAGCTCCCCCACTCCACCCCAGCCAGCCAGCGTCCTGTCCGACAAGATTCAGGCTGCTGGATCCTGGGGACCAGGGTGCCGCAGGCCCAGCACTGAGGGGCCCTGACCTAAGCCCTCACCGGCAGACACCTCTGTCTCAGCTGAGGGCTCCTGACTGCTGCTGCCTTCAACACACGTGGACAAGCTGCCCTCCTCCTCACACACAGACTGGACCGTCCACAGAGACTTCTGGTTTCGGATCTTGCTCAGTAATTTCTTATAAAGCAACTTCGAAGGCACTGGCTGGGGCTTCACTGCCAAGGAAATGAGAGAAGAACAAACATATTAAGGCGTCTGACTCCAGGCAACAGAGGGCATGGACGCGGTCAGACCAGGCACAACCTCATGTTCCTGAGACTTATGATTCAATGCGAGCCAGACACTGGTCAGCCCCAACCACAATGTGATAACCAAAAATTATTTTCCAAAGTCACATTAAATAAATCCAAGCATCTCCTTCAAATGAGTTTGCATTCATGCAACATAAATTTCAAGATTCCAGACTTACAGGAAGGGTTTTTACCCTGTTTGCCAAGTAACAGATTAAAACCTTGTAGGTAAGAATGGCTGAGACCTTTCTGCGGTCTGGAGAAGAAACTCCCACCCGGGCCTGTGCTTAGGGTTCCACAGGGGGACTGAAGGCCAGTGGGCACGCCCACACATGCCCGCCACTGCCTGGAGGGGACTTCTCCCGCCCGTCCTCCCAGAGCCACTTCGCTTCAGGAAAACCACGGGCTGTTTTGTGGCGCGGGACGGAGACAAGGAGCTCGGCTGGCAGAAATCAGCTCCACAGGAGACCCCGGGAAGAGCCGGGCTGGGCGCCTCCGTAGCTCTCACCGTCGGCATCGCTGGTGCTTGGCACATCCACGTCCACTACGGCAGGGCTCGTGGCATCCCCCGGGAGCTCTTGTTCCATGGACAGGTCTAGGTCTTCATCTCGGATCGGATCAGCCACGACGGGCTCAGGCTCAAGGTGCAAGACCAGGTTCCCTTCCACCTCTCAAAGAGAACAGAACCGGACCCAGGTCATTCCCAGGCGACAGCACAGAGGCCGAGCACGGCGTGGCGGGTGTTCCAGTGTCAAGCGCGGGAACACGCGGCACTCCCCACCACCGAGGGCGCCCCCAGAGCCTCTTACTCTTGCCCGCGTTGTACATGTCCTCAAAGGCGAACTCCAGCTCTCTCTGCCACTCCTCCTTCATCTCACTGCGCCGGTAGGGCAGCTCGACCAGCTGGGCCGGCATCTGGGCCACCGTCTGCCTCCGCCGCGCCAGGTCCTCCTGCTGCAGCTGCTTCAGCTCTCTCAGGAGCTTCTCTTGGTTCTTCAAGAAAGAGTCAAGAGAGCTGAGCCACAGAGCGCAGGTGACGGCAGAGATAAAGCAGGGAAGAAGCACGGGAACGTGGCGGGAAGCCTTTCCTCTTATACCTGGTCAAGATGCCCGACCCATGGTCCTAAGCATGGTCGCCCCAGCCTGGGGATCCGCACCCATGCCGTTAGCCCGGGGCAGGCACTACCTAGCCTTGGGTTCTTGAGACCAGCTGAGAATTACTAGCAAAAATTCAGACATTTGACTATTTTCATGACTTACTTCCACTTCATAGACGCTTAACAACATAGGGGAAAAGATGACAATTAAGTTCAAATTATACAGTGATGGGGACTGGAGTGATAGCACAGCGGGTAGGGCGTTTGCCTTGCATGCGGCAGACCCGGGTTCGATTCCCAGCATCCCATATGGTCCCCTGAGTACCACCAGGAATGATTCCTGAGTGCAAAGCCAGGAGTAATCCCTGAGCATTGCCGGGTGTGACCCAAAAAAGCAAAAAAAAAAAAACAAAAACAACAACAACAAAAATTATACAGTGATGGTCACCAGAGTGGCATCGAGTTCCTCAGGAAGCGCTCAAAAGCCCCTTCTCACGTGACTGTGGGAGATGCTGAGCACATTGAGGAATCCCCATGTAATATCAGACTCAGCAAGGGGAGTCTCCCCTGCCCAGTGTTTGCACAGAAGCACTTGGAGCAGGAAGCATGCCTGGCATTCGGCCAGTTTCACTGCCCAGGTGGCACCCAGACACAGCGGGGGAGTCCGGGAGCCTGGCAGGGACTCTGGGCGGACTCTGCAGAGCAACACAGTTTTGCTCAAATAGCGCATGGACTGGCCCTGCTGACCAGCACATAGGGGAGCAGGGGACCTGGTCTCAGGCAGTGTCCAGCAGAGGCCACGCATCCATTAAACTTAGCATCAGGAACGACATTAGCGCAGGGCCACTTCCACCCACCCGAGCCTGAGAGGGCGCTGGGGGGCCCACGCCCACCGCCCAACCACCACACACACACACAGCGCTGACCTGAGCGAGCCGGATCCTGGTCAGCGCACGGGAGCCACGAATGTGGGCCTTCTCGCAGCGCTCTGCCCTCTCTCGGGAGGCCTGTCGCTCGGCATCTTCCAGCCTTTTTGCTTCTTCTTCAGCAGCCAAATGAGCGTCTGGCTAGCAGTCAGGAACAGTCAGAAAAAAATTGACACATCAAGCAAACCCACCAACTACTAAATGGATCAACTTAAGATTAAAGTCTTTCCGATGTGCAAGAGCTGCAGCAGAGGGCTTGCACTTGCATCTGCACATGCACCGGGGCAAAGAGGCTACTCGGGACACAGCATCACCAGAGAGAGCACAGGCCTCTCACCAGCACACACGCCACCCAAGTTATGTAAAGGAATTCCGGGGATAGAGAGCTGCAGAGCTGAGAACCAACAGGCCCAAACACGGGGTCTACCCTGGACCCCCGGGAGAAGCATGCAGCCCTCTGGGTCCAGATCATCAGCACGAGATGCCAACAGTGCTTCTAGAACTTGCTTCCAGACAGCAAGTTCTGTCTGAAGGCCGTCACCTCACTAACATGGTCATATCGAACCAAGGGCTGGGGCAAAAAGCTGCACTCACTATTTCACTGAATATTTGCTTGCCTTATTGGTAAATGATCCCAATGGAACCAAGTAGAAACCTTGTGTATGTCTATGCTAAGACTCTACTACTTTGGTGATTCAATAATTGACACAAAAACTATCAACTGTGAGAGTGGAAATATTTCATAGTTAATATAACGTAGAGGGTGCTGGCCAATTTTGGAAAAATTATGTAACACACATATATTTATGTGAGCATTCCAAATTTTTCACTAAGGGAGTAAAAAGGTTTAAAAACTGGCTGGGGGGACTGGAGTGATAGTACAGCGAGTAGGGCATTTACCTTGCACTCGGCCGACCCGGGTTCAATTCCCAGCATCCCACATGGTCCCCCAAGCACTGCCAGGAGTTATTCCTGAGTGCAGAGCCAGGAGTTAACTCCTGTGCATCGCTGGGTGTGACCCAAAAAGAAAAAAAAAACAAACCTAGCTAGGGTGATGCCCACAGGGCTAGAAGGACAGGCTGCACATTGCAGGCTAGACCTGCTCTCAGAACCACACAGGCCCCCGAGTCAGGAGGAATCCGAGCACTGCCCTGTGCAGTACAGAGATCCAAAACCAAAACCCAGCAGGCACCCCATCAACCTTGGGAATGTCTTAAATGTACAGTGATGTCAATAGCCAACACCTTTCCTGGTATTAAAAAACAAGTTGCGGGACTGGAGCAACAGCACAATGGGGAAGGTGCTTCCCTTGTGTACGGCCAACGTGGGTTCAATCCCACTATCTGGTCCTAAGCACCACCAGGAGTGATCCCTACGAGCAGAGCCAGGAGGAAGTCCTGAGCATGGCCAGGTATGGAGCCAAAAGAGAAAACCTGACATGGCAATTCCAGGTATAGTGAAGAGCTTTTCTGTGAGTGTCCCTGGAGAGTCAGCTGGGTGCCGGGTTTGTGTGCTGACACAGGGGTGGGACGCCACAAACAGGAGCAGGAATCATTTGGGGGTGCTGGGTGCTAGTCACCTGCTCTGGGTCCATCTCTCGGTTCACCAGGCTGCTGAGATGATGGTAGGAAGCACAACTGGGTTTCACGGGGGGGATCCTACTTAGGTCGATGTTCTGGAAAAAAGAAAAAAGAAAACAGTTGGCTAAGAGGAAAACAAAAAATAAATAAATAAATAAAACTCCAAAACCTAGAATTTTGATTTTAGCTGGTTGTCCTTGTTGGCTTCTGCCATTTACTGGTTCCTGGGCCTGTGCCGCGTGTGACCGGCCCTCGGCCCTGCATCCCTGCTCATTCTCTCGCACTGCACAGCCCAGAACAAATGGGCAGGCGCAGGTGAATGGTAGCCAAGGCAGCTCAGGGCTGTGGCCCTCACACTGGCCAGTGAGCAGAACAGTGTCAGCAGCACCTCACCACGGTTGCCGGCACAAAGGCTGACAGGAACCAAGGCTACCTCATGTGCATATGCAGAGGCGAGGGTACACTTGCGGACCGGATGTCCACACAGAACATCACAGGCTGGACACCTTCTGAGGCCCCCAGACTATGAAAGTGCTCCAAGAGGTTGGGGGAACCCTGTCCGCCAGGCCTGGCCAGGACTGAGGGACACTAGGATCTCAGAGACAGAGCTGGAGCCTCCTGGCGGGACCGTCCCTTCCCCTGCACTTTAGGAATCATGTGTTGCAGGCAGATGGCGCAGACGAATATGCAGACAGAGAGTGGGTCTCTGCGGTCCCACCAGGGGACTTTCCCCACGAGGACAGTGATGGTCACCACCACAGCTGGCTACCGTGAACAAGAGAACCAGCACCTCGCAAAAGCAGAGTCCCCTCACCGAGCACCCCACAGAGTATCTCGATCTCAGTCCCATAAAGTAACTAAATCCAGTCCCATGAAGGAACTAAATCCAGGGAGTCTGTGCTCACCGTTATTATAGATACAGTTCCTTGTTCCTTCTTTCCTCGTGGTGCAAGGACTCGTGCCCCGCACCTTCTCTGCCACTGAGCCCCGCTCTGGAACCTGACCTCTTCCCTCCCTCCCTCCCTCCCTCCCTCCCTCCCTCCCTCCCTTCATTCTCTCTCTCACTCTTTTTCCTTTTATTTTTTGCTTTTTGGTTCACACCAGGCAATGCACAGGGGCTACTCCTGGCTCTGCACTCAGGAATTACTCCTGATAGTGCTCAGGGGACCATATGGGATGTTGGGAATCGAACCCAGGTCAGCCGCGTGCAAGGCAAACGCCCTACCGGCTGTGCTACTGCTCCAGCCCCAGGAGCCTGATTTCTCTCTTTATCAAACAGCATCTTTTTTAGAGTCCGAAACGTCTATCGAGTAGATAATAGTTTTGGTCTAATCCTATGAGGCATTTAGGTTAGCACAACAACTCAAAAGGCTAAGGCCAAGCTATTCAGTCTTTTTGAAAAATTCCACAATTTTAGTTTTCCAAATAAAACAACAATTGAGCTGTGACCGCTGGGTCTGCACTGCTCCCTGCCAGCGAGCCACTGTCCCTGTGCTTTCCCCGGGCTCAGAGGACGCACCTCAAACAGTGGTGGTGGTGGCGGCGGCAGCCGCGTCACTCTGGCGGATCTCTCCTTCTCCACGAGCAGGGCGTCCTTGCGGGCCTGCAGGTGCCTGTGGACAGAGGCCGAATGACCAGCATGCCCTGAGGCTGAGAGCTGTGCAGAGGCTCCAGGCTAGCCCCAGGACGATGCGGCTCTTGGCTTTGTTCTGAGGCAACATGCAGAGTGGTGGGGGCTGCAGAGACCAGTGGGGACGCACACCCGGCCAGAGCCTGTGGCTCACACAGCGAGTGCCCAGCCCGGCCAGCCGCCTCTGTGGCCCTCATGTGCCTCTCACCTGTGGTCTCCACAGAGGACACGGAAGAGGCTTACGAGGGAACGAAGCGCCCACCAGCCAGCCCTCCCGTGCCCACACGGTGAGCCCTGAGAGACGGCAGGCGGCAGAGGCCTCATTCCCCAGAGCCTCTCAGACGCTTTGGCGGTTTCCTCCTGCCACATCCGAGCCTGACCCTGAGCAAGCCCGGCATTTCTCCAGAACTTGAGAACGGCCCAGAGCTAACCTGGGAAGGCCCTGCCTAGTGACACTGAGTGACCTGCACACGGGGCCCTAAGGTCTGCCGGCCAGACCAACCTCAGGGGAGATGACGGGAATAACTGCCACCACTCACCAGGTTTTTTGTTTCATTAATTGTTTCTTCTGATCTTTCTGCACCTTCAGGGCCTCCTTATGTCTGATTTCTGCTTTCAGTTTTCTTTCTGCTGCTTGCTGTTCCAGAGCGTTCAAATCAGGTGCCTAGAAAGGCATGGATTACTTCAAACGGCACATCAAGCAAGACGGAAAGGTCAGACATAACCACCTGGGTGGTTCCCTGTCGGAGGCTCAGAGACTGAAGTGAGTCCAGTCTAGAAACTGGCAAAGCCGGGGCTTAGGGGTCACTCCCAGGGATGCCTGGGAAACCGCATGGAGCCAGGATCGAACCTGGGCACAGGCAAAGCGTGTGCATGGCCTTTAAGGGCTATCATTGATTCCTAAGTACATTCCAACCACACAGCTGAGTGCGCACCCATTCTGTGTCCCACGGCTGGTGGTTCCCTTGCCTACTCACGTGCACCGTGGCCTGCTGGTGGCCTTCGCCCAGCGTTCTCAGACTCGCCAAGTAGAGCTTCTCTAGCTTCTTGATTTTCTGAGTCTGTGACTCTGCCCAGTCTGCCCTCAGCTCTTCTGCCAGACGAGCAAACTGCTGGTTTCTCCTCCGTTTTATATCTTCTCTTATCTGGAAAGCGATGCCCCTTTCTTGTTCTCGAACCTGAATAAATGTTATATGAAAAGAAGCTTCATTCAGGATTTTTTGGATAAGCATTCCGGAAACAGGAATTATAAGAATTCTTTAGTCTCATCCATTTTATAAAATATTTGCACCAGACAAGGTGTACGTACAGAAGAAACCTGAGGGCGTAGAAAGGATGGAACCCTCAATCTGCCTTCTCATTTCCCCGCTAGATGAGCTGCATCCCCTCACCCACAGCCTCCTGAGCAGCGTTTCAAACAGGCTCTGCAAAGGTTCTAAAGGCATCTAGGAAGGAAAAGTCTGATAAATTTTCTTCTGCACTAACAACCTTTCCAGGAAGTCTTCCTCCATAATTTTCATCAGTAACCTCATTTCACTGTTCTCCAATAATTTCTGGGTCAGGTAAGTCCTATCCCTAAATCTTCACCATTTTGTGCTATTTTGCACAGCAAATCCTACAACAGTCAGAAAGCAGGGCCCAGGGAAGGTGGCAAGAAGGAACTGGAGGGTGATCCAGAATCTAGCATGCACTGATGGAAGACTACTAAGAACATGAAAAAAAAAAGGACAAAGAACGCAAAATTTTATTCCAAATAAACCTTACCTGCAGGAGTCTTAATTTCCGTCTTCTTTCATAATCTTCCTTTAAGACAAAGGCTTCCTCATTGGGGCTCAGTCTCAGCCTGCCTGAACTAACCACTTTCCTTTTCATTTCCACACTCTCTAAAAATAAAGGTTCCGATTTTAAAAGAGAAAAGTGTCTGTTAAAGTAGGGACACAGGCATTGGAAAAAGTACAAAGAAGTATATATTCACACTTGACATTTAAAGGAGTTGATGCAATAAAGATTATTTTGCATAAACAAAGCCCAGCTCATTTATAAGTAGTTGGACACCTAACGGACTCTGGAACCGAGAGAAAACAAACCTTCAAACACGGGGGCCTGAATTAAACCCCTTCATTTACTTCATTTACTATTTATCTTAATGGAGACTTAGAAGTGTGCATTAAGTTCGCCTAGTCACCAGGATGACACTGCCTGCAGGCACTAGTCCTGAGATGCCACCTGGCCACTGTAAGCAGGGAAACTCGGCTTTGCGTTCATGAGCCAACACCACACCATTCTGGTAAATCTCTCAAAGGTCTGTGATGTGCTCGCCAGGGACCAAGCCCAGAGCATCTCAGAGGTCAGCAGACCTCAGCTGGGGAGACACATCTGGGTGATAGTGGACTCAGGCTGTATGCCCCAGGGGTGGTGCCAGACAGCAGTCTTGGGCCACCACCACAATCCAGGTACTGTGCCCAGGGACTTCCACCTGGCGCGGGGCAGCGGGGGACCCTGGCATCCCAATCCCGCGGATGTCCTGTCCCCAGTGGCACCCAAATCATTACACTCTTCTTCCTAACACCCCTCGTCTACACCCTGATCTCTAAGCACCCCTTCCTTGAAGCCCAGTCTCCAAGCACCCCTTCCCTGCACCCCTCGTCTGCATCCCGACCACCGAGCACTCCTCAAACCCCAACCTCCGAGCACCGCTCCGAGCACCACTTCCTCCAAGCGCCCCTTCTCCGAGCACCCCTGATCTGCATCTCGACCTCCCGGCACCCCTAACTTGCACCCCTCCTCCCAGCACCCCTGACCTGCACCCCTCCTCCGAGAGCGCTGCGCCTCACCCGCGCTCCGCGGGAGAGCCGCACAGGGTTGCAGCTCCTCGGACGCCCAAAGCTACAGCTGCCTCCGAGCCGCTTCCCAACAGCCGTTCGTGCGCCTGCGCGGGGGCCAGCCGCGACATCACTTCCGCCATTCAAACCGCCCGCCAATGGCGCGACGGCACCGCGGGAAGGCCTGGCCCCGCCCCCCCCGTGGAGAGCCGCCGGGCGGGCACGCGTACGCGAGCACGCATGCGAGCACGAGCACGCACAGCCTTCCGCGAGCACGCGCGCGCCGCCCTTTGTCTCGCTTGTCCGCCGCGTCCTGGCGTCCCGTGGCAGCTCTACGCGGTGCTTGCGGCCGAGCGTGCACGGGGCTGGGGCGCAGGGGAACCCCCAGCTGCACGGGGCCGAGCGCGGGGAGGCCGAGACGGAGGCAGAAACCGGTGGGCGGGGGGAGGGCGTGCGAGGCCCCGCGGGCTGCCCAGCCCTGGCCTGCAGCCGGACCCGGGAGCCTGCGGGAGCACGTGGGAGAGCACGTGAGCGAGCACCGATGGGCGAGCCCAGCGCGTGCCGGGCCGCTTTGGACCGAGCGGGTGCTCAGGACAGGTTAGGGCGGAGAGCAAAAGTGGCCGTGGGAGCTCCGTGCCCCGCAGTCGGGGCTGCCCAGGATGCAGCCCCCGAGCAGGGCTGGCGGGGATCGGGCACCACCCGGCTGGTGCGGGGACGTGGGTTTGCCGAGGCTGCAGAAGCTGGCGAGGGCAGTTGGAATTTGCATTGTGCGACAGCCGTGACCTAAGGGCAGGCGGGGCAAGGAGCTGCCTGGTGCACGCGAGCAAGTCGAGTGACCCCTGCCCGGGCAGTGCAGAGGAGCAGGCCAAGCTAGAGGCTCAGTGGCGTGTCCAGAGATCATGTAAGTGAAGCGTGAAACCAACCAGGAATTCTGGTCCTTGTCCTCAGCATAAGTTCTTCCCCTCCCCCTCTTTTCGGTGGTATTTGTTGTGACTAATTACTTTCGTTTGTTTTGTTTGTTTGGCTTTTTGATCATTCTTGGTGGTGCTCAAGGGTTGGGTTGGGTTACTCCTGGCTCTGTATTCAGGAATCATTACCGGTGGCGCATGGGGAACCGTATGGGATACTGGGGACCAAATCCAGGTGGAAGCCAGTTTGGCCATGTGCAAGACAAACGCCCTCCCCACTGTCAGATCCCCTCCCCGTTGTGCTATTGGTGTAGGCAGGCAGGTAGATAGGAATTCCATTGCCATTGGCTGCCCTTTCCTATCTGCCTCCCTGTATGACCACCGGCAGGGGCCCCTGAATAATTCCTTTCACTCTGCACATGCTATCCAGCATCCCCATCACCACTCTGAGAAGCCTTCCCACACCCAAAAGACGATGCTTGTTGTTTCCTGCCCTGGGCCAGGCTTGCCCGCTGTGTGTCCTCACCACCCCCTGCACTTCAGTCCTACAGTTCTCAGCAGCTGTCATTGAAACAAGCATATTTCCTTCTTCATCAGGGGAAACACCAGCCCAGGCCCTGCTGCCACCAGTTCTGTAGCCCGTTTCCCACTGGTGTGGAGTGGCAGGGGTCAGCACGTTTGGAGGACAGTGGACAAGCCAAGAAGATCACCAGTGACCAGAGTGGCCTTGTTAAGGTAAGCCTTGGAATGAACTAATTAGGAGAACGTTAGACTGGAGCCCTCAGAATCTGGGGGCTTTTCCCGTCCCTACCACACAGAACTGTTCAATGTTTTGTTGGTTTTGTTTTGGGGGCCATGCCCAGATGGACTCAGGTCTTACTCCAGGGTCACTACTGGCAGGGCTTGTGGGGCCCTGTAGGGTGCTGGCGATCAAAACTGGGTTGGCTGTATGCAAGACAATCTCCCTCCCCACCGTACGATTGCTACAGCCCTGATGTTCATTAGAGGAATGAACTTCATGTCTTCAGCCTAGTTTCTGGGCAGAAATTCTGCACCTGGGATTGTGACGAAGACTTCTTTTTAATGCAGGGTGGTGTGGGGAGAACGTCCAAGCAGCTTGTGGCCGTCAGAGCACAGGTGGAAAAGCTGCGCTGTTTCGTTCCCTTATTGCTGCCGGTCAAGCCTGCCTGGCTGTCAACCTAAACAGCACATGCATGGGCTCTGGCCTTATGACATGCCTGGGGTGCGTGTACAGGGCACCTGCTCACCCCTGAGCCTCCTGACCCCTCCTCAGGATCTGAGGCAATCCCCAACCCCCTTCCCAACAGGCCTCTGCTGCCTGAGATGCCTGGGCCCCACAGCCACAGCTGTCCTGGCCACCGCTGGATTCCTGGAGTCCCCTAGGTCTCCCCCTTTTTCCTTGCACATCCTGCTTTTCGTCCACTGCCCCTCATCCACTGTCTGTGACTTCTAGATCTTTCTTCCTGCAGCCCCCAGTAGACCTGGGCTCAGCCTTCCTCTGAATGGCGGCTTGGTGGGTTCTATGCCACGCCCACTTCTTGCCGTGATGGTCTCAGTGCTCAGCCCTCACCCCCACAGCCCAGGGCTGGATGGGGAGAAGAGACTGACCAGCCATTGGCCTTTGTCTTTCCTTGAAGCTTCCTCATCATGTTGGGATTAAACCTGGGTGAGGGAAGGCAAGTGCCCTCCCCACTGTACTATGGCTCTGTCTCCAGGCATTTAAGTTTGGGGAAACACAATGTGAAGTTCTGGGGTTATCCTGGCTCTGCGCTCAGTAATTCCTCCTGGCTGTGCTCAGGTGTAGGGTGACGAGGGTCAAACCTGGGTTGACTGTGTATCGTTGAGGCTCCTGGATCAGATCCCAGGGGGGTGTGTCTGTGTCTCAGGGACGTGTGTGTGCGTGTAGTGCAGGGGTGGGTTATTTTCTTTTGCCAGAGTTCCAAAGTGGCACCATCAGTAGCACAGGGGGGACCTGTGTGCGGTTGAGCTGCAGGATTCCATGTCTCGTGCCTTCTGAGGTTATTAATGAGCCAGCAGTGTGACCTGTTGGGACCCAGAAAGCCCTGAGACTAGTGAGCGTCCTGTAGTATCAAAGACACCGCTGACAGGTTTCCTGCCATGAGAAGAAAGTATTTGTGAGGAAGTTGGAGGGAGCCAGTTTTAGGCAGGCTGTGGCCTCACTCGGGTGAGAGTGGCAGGCGGTCCTGCAGCTGTTCAGAGCTGGGTAAGGCTGGCGTGTCAACTCTCAGGCTGCCTCCTTCCTTCTTTCGATGACAGTGTCACCTACGTGCACCTCCCACGCTCAGAGAAAGAACCTTCTTGCTTTTTCCTTTGCAGTTTGGAATGGAGGCCCAGGCCTTACACGCAGGGCATATGCTGAGCCACATCCTGCACCACAGGAAAGAGAACTGTAACAAGCCCAGAGTAGGAAGTTCATTCCTTTACTCTGTGGCCTTCACAGCCCGGCTTTCTGGTCCTCCTGCATCTCAGCTGGGAACAAGGACAAGGACTGCTGGGACCCCCCTGGTGATGTTCCAGGGACAGCTGCCAGCTGGGCGCCCCTGAGGAGCTGTGCTCTGGGCCTGGGGATGAGCTAGGTCCAGCTGCCTCCCACATGCACTGAGCACAGGCCCGAGTGAGTGGTCCCTGGCAGATAGAAATAGAAACATACTCTCCCAGTGAGGCAAAGGGTCAGTTGCACTTGGGCAGAATGAGCAGACAGGATTGAGAGCCCCCCTGCTTCTGGGAGACCAGTGCACTGTTCTGAGGCCTAGGTGGCGCCAGAACAGCCTTCCCTAATGTTGCCACTTGCATTCAGGCTGGGAAGCAGCTGAGGAGGGCCTGCAGGTGGCCTGTGTGAGGCAGCTTTTTCTGTGTATGCATCTGCACACAGCCACACTCTGCTCTCCAGAGCCCTGCCCGGACCCCCTGCCCACAGCACAGGGACAGAGCCCAGGGTCCGAGCTGGACCCCCATTTTGCGGCCTCCGTGTGGCTTCGTGACAGTGAGGAGACCCAAGGTCTGGAGGGAGCTGCCCAGGGTGTGCAGAGACGGGAAGCCTAGCTGACACTGGCCACAGCCCTGCCTTTGGTCAATAGGAGAGGAGAGCTAATGGGAGCACGGGACGGGAGCTTCTGGAGCTGGAGTCCTCCCGCCTACCGGCTCTGGAGTGCTTGGAGGGGGTGCAGAGGTGGGCGTGCGCCCTCCACCGTGCAGCAGTAGCCCAGAGGCTTTACTTTTCTTCCGCACCCAGGAATGCCCTCCGTGGAGCAGAGATCTCAGCATCTGCAGATGCCCCTGGAGGGGGCGCGCATCCGATCAGTACGCGTGTGCGGGGAGTGGTGGGGAGCGGGTCGGACCTGAGCCCGGCGTCTGGGGTGGCCCCCAGCTGGCCCGCACCCGGGCTGGACGGCCCCCCAGGGAGCCTCTTGCAGCCGCGGCCGGAATCTCGGGGCGGGGCTTCCCGGGGGCGGGGTCAGGAGGAGGCGGGATCTCTGCAGACGGGGCGGCGGGGGGCGACTTCCGGGGGCGGGGCCGGGGCGGGGCGCGCGCGGTTTCCGGGCGGGCGGCAGAGGCGCCCAAGGCTGAGGTGGCGGCCCAGCGTTCGCGCGGAGCCTGAGGAGACGCGAGGCGGGAGAACGCTGGCGACGCGGCCGGCCGAGGTGAGGCGGGGGCAGGGGGCGGCGCCGGTGGTGGCTGGCTCTCGGGGCCCTGAGCCCCTCCTGAAAGCCCTCCTGTTCCCCGGGGTGATCGGGCCCGGCCGACCCCCGGCGGGGATCCCCCCCGCCCCCGCTTCCTCGAGCCGGCGCCCCGGGCCCGCGCGGTCCGACCTGTCGCTGTCCCTCTCCCTCCCGGCCGCTCCTGCCCGCCGGCTCTTCCCGACCACCCGGGTCACGACCTGTTGGGCCTCGTGGGCACGGGAACGTTTGGGTGCTATCCGAGTCCCATGGACGTGGACATGTGGGGCGAGTGTCAGACCGTGCTGCGGGCAGGCCTGGTCCAGGAGGTGCCTTGGGTGAGGCTGTCTCCCTTCCTCTGGGGCCTCACAGGAACGCCGCCCTGGCCTCGCTTGGCTGCTGGTGTGGGTCCCCTCCCTCCCCCAACGCCAGTGTGGGGCAGGATTCGGAATTTCTGCTTACCTCCTGCAGACAAGTCAGGCCTGAACCAAGAGGCAGTTGCTGCAGGCCCAGCTATCAGCAGCGTTGGAAATAGGCTTTGTTGTGGGGGGGGCAGGGCCAGGCGTTCTCAGAACCACAGCAGTGGGGCCTGAGGAGCCTTAGGTTTGGGCCATGGTGCTGCGACCCTATCGTGGCTTGGAGGGACAATCCTGCTGCACTCCTGGTCGCATCTTGCTCCGGGAGGGCTACCCAGAGCCACAAAAGCGTGAGGTTCGTCCTGACACCTACCCCTGTTGAGCTTCCATGCTCCCGGCACTGCCTGGTTGGGCCAGATGCTGGAGCGGCAGCTTTGGGACAAAGTGGGGGTCGAGAAGGGCAGGTGGGGCTGGGCACAGGCTTGGGCATGGTGTCCATGTGTCCTCGCTCCCCTTCTCCTGGCCGTGGACTTCTTCTTGTTTCTGGGGGTTGCATAAGCTGTCTTAGCAGTACGGGGAGACAGAAGTTTGGAGATGACTACACAGTCGCAGGTATGTGATGTCCCAAAGTTTGAGGACTGTCTTTGCAAAGGGGTAGTGTTATAAGCAGCCTTCGTTGTTTCTGTGTGGGTTTGGTGTGGTAGGAAATACCAAAATCAGCATAACTGAAAAGTATTTATTAGGACTTTGTATATGCTAGGTGCACGAAGAATTTGCCATTATAGTTTTACTGATTCATTTTCAATCTAGGATAGTATGCCCACACCCAGCTGTACTCAGGGCCTACACTTGGTTCTGCACTGAAGGATCACTCCAGATGGGCTCAGGGCACCATATGGGGTGGCAAGAATTGAACCTGGGTCAGCTGCATGCAAAATTAATGTTTAATTTTTAAAAAATATTAACACATTTTTAAAATGGTAAGATTCTCATAGAATGATGTTTTCAGGCATTTTAATTCACTTTTACCTCATTTCCAGATGAGTAAACTGGGTGACGTTAGGTCGGAGCCCCCAGATGGATTCTGAGCCTGGGCTTCTCCTCCCTCACGTAGGGTTCTGGTTTGTGCTGTGGGATCCAGGCTCCCCTGCCAACTGCCCACCCCAGACTCACCTGCTGGCCCTGGGGCTCCAGGACGTGTGTGCTGACCACATAGCCATCAGGCTCCATGTCCCAGAACTGCCCAGAGATGGTGCTTACAATTCTCAATACCAGTCTCACTGGGTTTGGTTAACTCCCCTTCTACAGGTGGCACCCAGGCAGCTGAGGGCAGTGGGTGGTGGCAGCTTCCAAAATCTAATGCTGAGAAGCTGGAGTTGGGCAGTGGTTTTTACTACTAAGAGAATTGCCAGCCAGCTTCAGGACTGGGCTTTCCTGTGTGGCTTCCTCTTCCTGGCCTACCACCTGGCCACCTTCCTGTGGGCCCTGCAGGCAGGAGGGACTAGCCTTATGTCACCTGCCTGCACCCAAGCCAGTCTCCCCACTGAGGTACACACTGTGGTATCCGCATGCCTGCGCAGAGTCCAGGGTGAGCGAGGGGGGTGGGGGGACTTGCTGGGAGAACCCCCAGTATGAGATTGCTGCACCCAGACCTGAGGGAGCTGATCTGAGAGGAGTATGGACAGGCAGTGCTCAAGGCCTGTGTCTGCAGAGTTACTTCTAGGGGCAGAAACTGATGGAAAGCATCACTGTCAGGGATAGGAGGGGGTCACAGACACAGGAATGTCCAGGGGTGTGGCCTGGTCCCTTCTCCCTCTCAGCGAGGCTGATCCTGAACACAGTGCCTCAGCTGTATGTCCTGAGGCAGGCGCACACCTGTGAGGGAGCAGCTGCTGAAGTGCGCTGGGAGCAAGGCTGCATGAGAGGGTGGCAGCTGCTGGGAGCACAATGGGCAGAGCACTTCGGAGAAACCCACATCTCTGACTACCCAATCAGGTGATTCACTTGATTCTGTTTGTGTCACGTTGTCACAGAAAAGCCTCGAGACTCTTCCAGGAAAGAGGTAGAGTCAGCCTGACCCGGAACTGAGTGGGAAATGAGTGTGGTCTCCATCTGGGAACACACTCTTGGGCTGGGCTTTGGCTCGCTCCAGTAAGAGTGGAGCACAGTTAAGGGCTGACTCCTGGGGTTGCCACTCACCAGGTCTGGAGGCTGGGATAGTCATCCCTGCCCTGAGGGGGCTTGTGAGGGTTGTGTGGTGGGTGCTGAATGAGTGTGGCAGACTGAAAACTGACCCTTCACAGACAGCAGCTGAGGTTGCTGGGGGAAGGCTTTCTGTGAGGACAGCCAGCAGATGGCTGGCACGCTGGCGGAGCATCTGAGAGGGG